>NW_022111372.1:30942323-30951371 GCF_000313985.2 Echinops telfairi | reverse complement strand
GAGGACCTAATGTTGAGGGTTTAAATGGAGAGAAAATGTTTTGAGAAACGATGTACAAATGCGCTTTACACAATTGATGTGTGTATGGATTGAGATAACAGTTGTATGAGCCCCTAATAAAATGTTAAAAAAAAAAACAAAAAAAAACTTCTTTCTGGTTATACCGCTCTACTGTAAGCCTTTACCTGAAAGCACTGAGCTCAAGCTCGGTGGATCAGCAAGCCCACTTCCCCAATTAAGTGCCCAGAGGCACCCCACTCCACATAACAGCCTCCTGCCCAAAGCACTCAGCTTTACTTTATCTGTGGGTTGGGAAGTCCACTACTCTGTCCCATGCTCTGGCTCCTGGTTCTGCTGCTGCTCCTCTGACAGAGTCATGGCTGTCTTCTGGATCCAGGAGGTTCGATGTGCAGGGATCTCTGGTCCAGAAGACGCTCCACTCCTGGTTCTGGCTGGTCATGAGGTCCCTCTTTCTGTTTGCCAGGGGGCTCATTTTATACGCAGCATGATGGCATTTTATACGCAGCATGATGGCACTGCAGACAATCCCATTTGAAATTACTCACAGGTGCATCCTGCCAGTTTCTTCCCCCACCTGGTACCAGATCATGCAGGAAAGGCATCTGGCAAGAGTTATAGACTTTGCTAGAAGATCACATTAAACCATTCACTGCCATGCCCGTGTCCACCCACACACTGTCATCTTCTCAGTCTGCAGGGAGCTTCTACTTTGGCTTCCAAGTGGCTGCTCCAGGTTTGGTTCTTTTCTGGAACATTCTTCCCCATCTGTCTTGAGGGCCCCCCAAAGGACCTCCAGCTGAAAACATTCAGAAGCAATGAGCCAGAGTCACTGGAGGATTTGTTCAATTATGTTTTATGTCTGTGACTTGCCAGTGACGTCACAGTGTGGCTTCATTGGTGAGTAAAGGTGTGCGTGAAGACCCCCAGCTACCTCGGTTTGACTCCCAACTCCTCCACTATAGGTGGCGTAGCCTGGGCTCCATTGTTCACTGTTTGTGCCTCTTCTGCAAAACTGCTTCTTACAGGATTTACCTCTCGGGATTGCTGTGAGGATGGAAGTCGTTAGTGATAACAGCCCAGACTCAGCATTTGCCATGTGTCACTGCTCATGTTAGATGCTGTCACATTGACTTTCAACTCCGAGTGACCTTATGTGACAGGCTAGAACTCCCCCGGAGCGAAGTTCCCTAGGCTGTAATCTTTACAGGATCGAAGTTGAAGTTGTCAAGGATTTTGTCTCATGTGGATCCCCAATCGATACTCATGGAAGCAGAAGTCAAGATATCAAAAGATGCATTGCATGCGGGACATCTACTGCACAAGACCTTTTTAGCGTACTGAAGAAAGATGTACCTGACCCAAGCCATGGCATTCTCCATCGAATTCAAGTTGGACATTGAATAAGAACGACTGTCGAACAATCAATGTTTTGAATTGTGGTGCTAAAAAAATATGGAAGGTACCATGGGCTGATAAAAGGGCAAACCGATCCGTGTTGGAAGAATAAGGCCACAGTGCCCCTTAGAGGCAGGGATGGCAGGACTTCATCTTAGGTCCTTTGGACATGTTGTCAGGAGACACCAGTCCCTGGAGAAGGATGTCATGTCTGGTAAAGTGGAGGGGTAGCGAAAAAGAGGACGAATTAGCACCGTGGCTGCATCCATGGGCTCGGGCATAGGAACAATTGTGAGGATGGGCAGGACCCTGCAGTGTTTCCTTCTGTTGTGCATAGGGTCGCTATGGGTCGGGCACCCAACAACAACAACAACAATCTCTGCAGGGGCAGACGACAGGGTCTTCCTCCTGCAGAGCGGTTGGTGGGCTCGAGCCACCAACTTTTTGAGTCGAAACTCAGCACTGAATGACTGCACCACATGACCCCGTCATCACGCGTTAGGCACGTTTTCAGGCACGTTCCTCTTCGATTTGTACTTGTTCGCTGTTGTTGCCCCAGCCTGTGGCCACCCTGTATTCAGCAGACCTGCCGCATTCCCAGCACTGATCGCGATCCATAGGCTTTTATGGACTGATTTTTGAAGGAGATGGCCAGGCCGTTCTTCCGGGTTCAGTTCAGTCTAGAAGCTCTGCTGAAACTTGCCCAGCATCATAGCAGCACACAGTCCTCGCACGGATGGGGAGGTGGTGGCTGGACCTGTGGTGTATTGGCCAGGAATCCAACCCAGGCCTCCTGCAAGGAAGGAGAGAATTCTACCCCTGAACCACCGCTCCTCTCGTCCAGATGCTTCCTCCAATATGAGGAAAGAGGCACGGACGGAGCTCCAAGAGGATAAAGAGAATCCTTCTCCACACCAGCTCACGGCCACTTGCCATGAGGCAGAGGTCAGGCATACTTCTGTCCTCCAGTACAGAACCCCCAGAGGATACTCATGACTATGAGGGTCTCAGGGACATTAGTAGGTTACTGTAAACAAACAGTTAGAGATACTGCCATTGGTCCATAGCAGCACCTCTCCCTGGTCCCAGCTTCTCAGCTTCATAGTTCCAGAGCTTCGTGAGCCAGGAAGCCTGCCGGCTGCTCTGCCTCCCAGCCTCATAGTCTCAGCCCTGCTCCTGGCGCTGTCGCCTGGTGTCCTCGACTCGGCCTTGGGTCTCCGCATGGCAGGGCCTCTGCTGCTTCACCACTTCAGACAGGGATCTTGACCCGTCTTCCTTGAGAGTCCAGGAATTCTCTCTCCCTGCTTCCAAGGTGGCCCTTCTACAGAGGAGTGGCTTTCACTTAGAAGACCGTATCCCTAAGGAAACAGGATAGCAACTGGGTTCACAACCTTCAGGAAGGGGGAGACTCAGAATATATCCCACCTTAATCCTGCCCATTGGCAGCAAACTCCCTCTGACATAGAATTTAACCATAAGCATAGAAGCTAGAATTTACAATACGTCACAAAAGGGATTATGGCCAGAAGAGCCACATTAAGAAATGTCACGTCGCCACGAGTATAAATTCCCCAAAAGAGCTTGAGGCTGTCACGCAAGGCGGGGAAGCAGCAAAAGAGCAGCTAGAAAATGAACCGAATACAGTGTAAAGATTGCGGATTGACCAGGCATTGGTTGCACTGACCCACAATGCGCTAGGCGTTCTCAAGGCGTATGCCGTACCTGATTTAATACTGACAACCTTGAATTTATCTATTTTTAATAGTTTTATTAAAACTCACATCACACACTTCCAGACTTTAGTCGCTTTTAAAAAGAGTTATGTATATATCATCACATCAGTTCTGGTTCCCCCCCTCCCACATTCATTATTTGCTCCCCAATGTCCCCCACCCCCACCCTGTCCCTTAGAAACCATTGTTTCAGTTATTGTCTCTGTGCGTCCACTCTTTCTGTGCTTCATAGACTTGGGAACCTAACCCTACTGTGACTGTACAATCTAGAACGAAGCTGGAGAAGATAATATTGTATCTCTTGAAGGTGTTTGTTTTTTATATATAAAGTTATGAGTAAGAAATTTAAAGTCATATACACACATACGTATGTCTCTCTCTCTCTCTCTCTCTCTCTCTCACACACACACACACACACATACACACACACACACACACACCAGCTCTCTCACTGTCCTCAAGTTGTTGCTGACTCAGCAACCCTAGAGGACAGGTAAGACTGTCCCTGTGGGACCGTCTATGGGAGTAGAAAGCTGTCTTTTTCCTGAGGATCGCTGGTGGTTTTAAATGGCTGACCTTGAGAATCACAATCCAATGTGTAAACACAGCCCAGTGTGTAAACCCACAGGGTTCCACGTGTGTATGTGTATGTGTTTGTGTGAGTGTGTGTATGTATATGTCTGCACCAATCTTTTGGTCTTACTAGGAAAGTGTGAGGAAACAGTTCTATGAGGGATGGGCTGAGAGCACCCAGTCTTTTGGCTTGTGAGCACTGTGTACATACGACCCTGCTTGGTGACCAGCCCTGCTAGCCTCTGAGGCTCTGTCAGGAGCTGCTGCCTAGGGTGCTGACTGGTATTATAGGACTGTGGTTCTTGCCCGAAGAAGCCACAAGAGAAACATCTTTCAAATCTGAGACCAAGAAAGCCTTGCTCCTCCTGAGAAACTGGCTAGGTTTTTGCCTTCTGGGCTCGTTGAATCATCCCATATGTTTTGGTCCGTAGGAAGTTTCAAGGTGAATGTGTGTCCTGCCTCTAGCAACTGTAGTAAGCTTATTTGATGTGTGATTTAATCTCATTAATGACTCTTCTCCTCTTATTTTCAATTCATTTCTATTCCTCTGTTATTTATGCTTATTTTGTTTTACATGCATTCTTATAATCCACCCCCACCTTCAAGTATTTCAAGGAAGGACCATACCCAATCCATCCACTGCTATCAAGTCCACTCCTATTCATAATGATTATAGAGCAGTGGTTCTCAACCTGTGGGTCACGACCCCTTTGGGGGTCGAACAACCCTTTCACAGGGGTCACCCGATTCATAACACTAACAAAATTACAGTTATGAAGTAGCAACGAAAATAATTTCATGGTTGGGGGGTTGTCACCACAACCTGAGGAACTATATTAAAGGGTCGCGGCATTAGGAAGGTTGAGAACCACTGCTGTAGCGCATGAGTTCCCAAACTTAGTTGGCCTACTGCCTCCTTTTCAGAATATACATAGGTACATACATACATGTATATATATATGCATATATATATATATAGCGCCAATGTCCCCCTGGCAATTAAAAACTGTTATATTATAGCCCATAATCCAAAGTTCTGCAGCCCCTCTAGATCATTCCAGTGCACCCCTCAGGAGGGAGGCAGTGTCACCCACTTTGGGGCACACTGCAGTGTATAGGTTTCCAAAGCTCTGTAAATCTTTACGAGAGCAGATAGCCTCAGCTTTCTCCTGGTGATGGGTTGGTGGGCTTGAACCACTGACTTTGCAGATAGCAGACCAAGGCTTCCACCACCATGTCTGCTGAAAGCACAAGGCCAAAGGAATAAAATGTTTTCAACCACACACACACACACACACACACACACACACACACACACAACTCCAGAGCCACAGAGCCCTATGTGCTCGACTGCTAAGTGGAAGGACAGTTGGAGGGACGGGTCCATCCAGAAGTGCCTCCGAGAAAGGCTTGGCATTCTTACTTCTGAAAAGCCAGCGATTGAAAGGCTGTGGGGCCAGTGTTGCCCCAACACACGAGTTCCCTGTGAGTTGGAATTGACTCAATACTACCTGGTAGCTGGGGGCGGGATGGGGACGGGGGGTGGTGGTGGAGGGGGAAGCTGCAGAGGAAACATACAGTGCTTTATCCCCCCAGGGAACTGTTAACCCAAAGCTGTTCGTCCAAGTGGCCTCCAGACAGCCATGCTTGGAGACTTGGCCATGGGCTTGCCCATTCTGATCCTCTGATTCTACGAGAGCCCAGTAGAGTTTGTCAGCTAGTCCCAGGTTCTCCTCCATTTCAAATTTAGCAAAATCTCCAATGCCTCTGATAATCTTTGCTATATTCTGTCATTATTAATTCAGAATCCTAGTGTGTTTGATGTCTAGGCTCATGTTCTTAATTTATCTGAACTGAATTCTGCCAAGATTCCATAAGAGTGGTGTGTTAGTCTGGGTAGACTAGAGAAACAAATTCATAGACATTCATACATGTATAAGAAAGCTTTATATACAGAGTAATTATACATTAAGAAAACATTCCAGCCAAGTCCAGATCAAGTCCATAAGTCCAATATTAGCCTATATGTCCTATATCAATCTATAAAGTCCTCTTCAGACTCACAAAACACATACAATGATGCTGAATGCAGGACAATCACAGACCAGTGGGTGGGAGGTCTTGTGGATCCAGTGGCGTGGTAAGCATCTCAGCACTGGCAGGGGTCTCCACATGGCTTCTCCAACTCGGAGGCTCTGGCTACCATCAGCTTGTCTCCTTGTGGCTTGCCAACAAGAATGTCTCACAGGGACTGAGCTTGTGCCCTGGCTCCAGTGAGCTATTTATCTCCTTCGTGACTCCAAATGAGTTCATCAAGCTCTGACCCGATTGACAGGACAAACTCCACCCCTTCACTCTTAATCCTCTCAAATGGACAGCAGATTTTGTAACTACCATGCCTCCAGTTATCAGAAGAAGAGCCCCAGTGGCCATTTTGTCCACCATGAAGGTGTGAGTGAGCTGCCTGCACGGTTTGTCTTCTCCTGGGTGACACTGTGATGCCCAAATGCCAAGTGGATTGATGTGATTGCTGTAGTGGTCACACTCTTCAAATAGATAACTCACTTAGTGGCTATTTGTTTGAAGATATGCTTTAAAGACCCCAGATGCTATTCTTCCTGATAACCGGGTTCTGTAAAATTTACAATGGTCTTCCGGTCTCCTTTTGCTGCTTTTCTACAGTTGGAACTGGGTTGGGAACAAACTGAATGAACTGGATTAGGCTTTGTGTTTATAAGACAGAAGTCAAGAAAATCCCCAACTTTAGACGTTTGCACACGTTTTTGGAAGCCCTGGCAAGAAGCAGCTTAATAGCTGATCACCTCTCAGTTGTTGGTGGGGATCTATTTTGATGGCTCTTGCCTAGAGTTCTCAGCCTCAGACATGGAAATTAAACTATTAGGGACGAAAAGGAAATGATAGAGCCTAAAAGGTCCATACACTCCAGTGCCCCCTATTCTACAAATCGATACATTTCTTTGTCCTTTAACTTTTAAAGATTAATTATTTATCTGGCCAGAGGAGAAACTGTTTGCATGCTACCTTGTATACAGTAGACACTCAGTAACAACTGTCGACACAGATTAGTGAATGAATGAATCTGAACAAAGCTCATCCTAAAATGTATGACTTTTGCTTCCGTTTAAGCGAAAGAATGAATCTGAACAAAGCTCATCTTAGAATGTATGACTTTTGCTTCCGTTTACCCTCATCAACCACATAACATGTAGTCTTTGTTTCTCAGAGAATCAAATCCCCGTAAAGCCTCCTCCCCTAGTAACTTTGTTCCTGCAATAAATATAGCACACTGCGCCCAGCTGATGGAATTTTCCAAGGGAATAGGAAATGGAGTCTCAACCAGAGTCATTCTGTGTCTTGAATTTCGGATGGGTCTTCAGAGATAAAATGTTTGAAGCCAGGAAAATAGCATCAAGAGGAAATACTACATGTGTCGACTGCATTGGAAATCAGCAGAACTGCACCATGGGAACACAGAGCATTATTATTGTCCAGTTCCCTTTGTTTTAGCACAGCTGCAGGCTGCAGCCAGGCAGGGCTGTGTGCTTCTAGGCAGGGGGCGGGACTCTTGTCCTTCCCAATGCTGGAGCTTGACTCTCAGTTGGTAGCTAAACGAAACCCAAGCCCATTGTTGTCGACTTGGCGCTGACTCACAGCGACCCTCCAGGACACAGTAGAACTGCCCCGTAGGGTCTCCAAGGCTGTGATGTTTACAGAAGCAGGCTATCAGTCACCTCTTCCTCTCACAGAGAGGCGGGTGGGTTTGAAGTGTCCTGCCCAGTCCAGGGCTCTGACCACTGCACCACCAGGGCTTCTGCTCCTGCTCCCTCCGTACTGTCAACCCCTGGCTTCCTCTAGGCCCCAGACACCGTATAACACATGACGCCGAGAACACGCCTCTATTCTGACAGTTCTAGACACAGCTAACGGTTTCCAGTGCCCTGATCCGTCCATCTGTCCTTCCTGTCCACACCCCTGTCATGGCCTTTGAGTCTAGAATAACCGTCTCCACCCTGCTTCCAGCCCTGCCCCATTCGGAGAATATCCTCCTGCATTCCTGCATCAGACGGGTTGGGCATCCTCTTTCTCGAAGGCCAGGCCTTCACAGCAAAACGCCAAGAGAGGAAGGGATCATGGGAGCGACAAACGGGTTAATTAGGGTGGAACCTACAAGTTCCAGGCCTTTCCCATTGTGACAGAAGTATAAAATCCAGAAGCTGTTTGCAGAGTCTCAAGAATCTGAAAAAAATTAGGTGGTGAGTGGAGCTTTGGGGGTAATTTCCGGAACTCACGTAAAGGAAGTGTGGCTGCTTACTGGTGTTCTGGCTCACACATGCGCAATTGTATTTCAAGCAAAGTGTGTTGAAGCGTGGCTTTGTGATCCGTGGATGACTGCAGACAAGTTCTCTCAGTGATCAACTTGTCCTAGTGTCATTAGGGTGCCTTCGGGCAAAGGTACAATCAAAAGAGTGGCCTCCCAGGGGACCTGCCAGGCCAGTTCAATGTAAGGCAGAGAGGCCATCTCAGAAGGTAATGGTGACTTTTGGGGGGATTCCGAAGGGTCGTCTTGATAGATTTTTCGACATGGGGTGAACATGGGGTTTGGGGGTTGTTTGTTTTTATTTCCTTTTTCCCCGTCTCAACATTTCCACCTGCTCATTCGTCAGGAGTATCGAGAGCTGCTCCATGGGGATTTCACTGGGAAACCTTGCTCCATCTGCCCTGAAGCCCTGATCTTGCCCCTGCAGACTCCTTTCGGTTCTCCAAACTAAAAAAAAAGAGAAAAACAAATTGAGTCCCCCAAGGATTTCAGAACTGCTCTTTTGATGCGGTGTATTTTGAAGAGCACAGAAATCTTCAGGAGAGGCCTACAGAGATGGAACGATAGCCTCCAGGGGGGTCGACTCAGATGGAGGATATATTGGGAAATAATAGCTTCACATTTTGGCATTTGGGTTTCCTAAAGGTTTCTATGATTTTTTTTAGCAATACCTTATAAGATATAACCCAAGCATTCAACCTTCTCAGCCCTAAATGATACTGGGTTAAAATCACCTAAGAAGGCGGCATTGCTGGTAGGGCATGACCAAGGGTAATATAACCGAGAGGAATTACTGAAACCCAAATGAAGGCCGAACATGATCGTGGGACAAGAGGAAAGTAAAAGGAAATAGAGCAAAGAGCTAGGAGGCAAGGGGCATTTATAGAGGTCTAAATAAAGGCATGTACATATGTAAATATATTCATATATGAGCATGTGGAAATAGATCTATGTGCATATATTTATAGGTTTAGTATTAAGGTAGCA
>NW_022111372.1:30935326-30941693 GCF_000313985.2 Echinops telfairi | reverse complement strand
CTGATGCTAGGGGCTTAAGTGGAGAGCAGATTTTTTGAGAATGATGAGGGCAATGAATGTACAAATTTACTTTACACAATTGGTGTATGGATGGATGGGGCTAAGAGTTGTATGATCCCTTAATAAAATGATTTTTTTTAAAAAAAGAAGGTGGCATTTATAGATTTTTCTGCTTTCCGCTTCAATTGGATTACCTATTTGCGATTTCCCTATTAGATATGATTTCGCCACCTTTTTTAGTGTTTAAATCTCTCTTTAAAAATTTAAAATTCTCCCTTTTGTCTTTCTGCAGAAAGGGGAGGCTGACTTTTATCTGAAAGGATGGAGGGGCCAGAATACTCACATCAGCCCTGTGAGCTGTTCAGTTGGGCCAGCACGGAGTGTCACTATTTTTTTTAATCATTTTATTGGGGGCTCGTACAGCTCTTGTAACAATCCGTCCATCCATCCATTGTGTCCAGCACATTTGTACATTTGTTGTCATCATCATTCTCAAAACATTTGCTTTCTACTTGAGCCCTTGGTGTCAGCTCCTCATTCTAGCCCCTGGAATATCACAGTGCCACATCTTCTCTAGCACTGCCCCTCTGCCTGCTTGCCCCTTCTTGCTGGCACCTGAGCCAGGAACACTGGGCCCTTCCGAGCTCCACAGCAAGAATTCCCGTCGGAGCTCCGCAAAAAGCCTCTCATGGCTTTTTGGGAAGAAGCCTTGTGGGGCCCTGATTGCCTCCGGTGCCTGCTCGCCACACCTAGGCCTGCCATGCACCGGCTGCCTGTCCTACGGTGACAACCCACGCAGCTTGCCATCCCCGGAGCCCTCCAGCCCAGTGGCGCTGGAGTTGGGAAATGGGTGTGATGAGGAGTTGACTTGGAAATACAGCCCCAAGGGCGGCTGTGCTTCCAGCTGCCCGCCCTGTGCTTTGCTGGAGCGTGGGGACTGTGCTTGCCTGTCACGGCGGGTGGTTCCTTCCTTCCTCAGTGCCCCTGACGTTTCCATCCCCGGTTCTCCCTGGGCATCCCGGGAAGACCCCGCGCTCTGCCCACAGGAGCCTTGACTTTCTTCTCCTCCCCTCCAGGAACTCCCCTGATGAATGCAGCGTGGCGAAAAGCGGCAAGATGGTGGGCAGCCCAGACACGGTGGGGATGAATTACAGCAGCTACATGGAGGAGAAGCACATCCCACCCCCCAACATGACCACGAACGAGCGCAGAGTTATCGTCCCGGCAGGTCAGATGCTCGCCCTGACAGTTCACCCTGTGAGCAAGCCACACCCATGCCAAGAGGGTGGGCGACCTTGGTTTAATTCTGTAGCTGGAGCCAGTGCCACCCAGGCCAGGTGCTCACAATTCTGTGGTAAAATGAGAAAAGCAAAAGCACATGCCCACTCACACACACATACATTTACCTAGAGAGGCACAGTCACATAGGTATACGTTCTCAGGCACGTATACACATACATATGTACGTGTGTATATACACGTATACATATACCTAGTGTGTATCTATGCAAACTTCTGAGCAAATGCACATGCACATTCATATACACATGTTTATTGTGAGGGTAGTCTAGGAAAAATACATGTGCTCTTGTGTCTCATATATACATCTGAATGTGTGTATTATACATATATATGTAGGTATACATGTATACAGAGTGGTCCAGGTGGACACACATTTAGCATATTTGCAAACACACACACATCCCTAGGTGGCGCAAATGGTTTACGCTCCACTGCTAACCCAAAGAACGATATGTTGTTGATTTCCAGCCAACGAATAGATTTTGGACATGTCCGCAGAGACCATTCTTAGAGAAGGACATCATGTCTGGTAAAATAGAGGGGCAGCAAAGGAGAGGCAGGCCCTCAAGGAGATGGACTGGCAGCAGAGTAACAGTTGTGAGGATAACGAGCTGTGTTTTGTTCCGTTGTGCATGATAAGGTCACCAGGAGGTGGATAGAGCTGACCCAATGGCACCTAACAACAAAACAATAATGGTAACCATGGAAGATACTCTTAAACTCACTGCTCTCGAGTTTATTCTGGCTCATAGCAATCCTATAGGACAAGGTAGAGCTGCCCGATTGGTTTCCAACACTGGAGCTCTTGCTGAGAGTAGAAGCCTCGTAGTTCTCGGGCAGAGAGGCTCTTGGTTAGCAGCCCAACATGTAGCCCACCATCCCCTACTATATCCCCAGGGCTCCTCACTATCGAAGAGGATGATCGTACCTGATAATCCGCTTCCACTAAGACTGCAACCAACACATCCCTAGAGAGTAGCTCTGCCCTGTAACTCCTGGGGTCACCTTGAGCCAGAGCTCAATGGCAGTTACAGACAGCAAGACATGTACGCATAGATGCACTGTGTTCTGTCCAATGCACACGTACACGTATACACATACATGCACACATACCTGTATATAAATCTACCTGTATACACATGGGCTCACACACTTGCATATATATGAGAAATGTATAAGCATAATCAAGCCTGATGATCATGCATTATATAGTAATACATTATAATAATTTATAATATATAGAGAGGTCCCTGAAGGGTGACCTTTTAGGGAGCAATTGCCCTCATTTCTGAGGTAATTTGTACTAAATATCCTTTATTTTGTAAAAAGCTATTTATAATAGAAGGTAGTAGTCTTTATTTTAAATTTTTCAAATCTGACAAAAAGTTGAGAGTCATACATGGCTCTATCACATGTTCTTAAAACTTCAAACTTCTAGGTAATTCTGGCCAGTAACAGATTCTGAGAGCTAGAATAATTCTTTCCAACAGACATTTCTGTGAAAATGTACAGTCTCAGAAACCCTATGGAGTAGCTCTACCCTGTCGTGTGAGAGCCCTAATTGACCTGATGGCAGGGGATGGGTGACATTTTTGGCGGTGATAGAGTGATAGGCAGAATGACATTTCACTTCTCAGAAGAAGCGTACCTCATAGAACTATCCCACCAACAGTGGTTACTGTTTAGTGATCCCATGCTCCATATTCTTTTTGTAAAGCAAATTTATAGACATCTCATGCAATCTTGAGTAATAGTTATCATTATGAATTTTTCAAAAAAAAATCTCACTGCTGTGAAGTCACTTCTGATCCATGGTTACCATATATCACAGAGTAGAATGGCCTCTGTGGATTTCCAAAGCTGTCAATCTGTGTGGGGCCTCATCTTTTGTTCTTGGATCAGCTGGTGGTTTCAAACTGCAGACCTGATTTGTAGTAGCCCCTTATACCAGTTGGGAAAAATGCAGATCAGAGTGGTCAACTGATTTTTGTAGGGTTGTACAGCCAACAAGAGGCTCCGTTAGAACTCAAACAGTTCTGCCGACCTCTTCCCTCTCTTCCTGTCAATGTTGAATTAAATCCCAGTTCCTTAGAGTGGGCCTCTTGGTTTCTTTCTGGTCACTCCTGCTAGCAGGTCTGCCTCGGAATTCAACTTACTGTTACCTCAGCCCAGACATTTTGAATGCCGGAAAGTTCCATACCTCTTTTCTTCATGCAGGGCTCTGTACAAACATGACCTCCCCAGAGAGGCCTTTCTTGACTGCCTGTTTAGAGTTGTTCCACCTTCACCTTGTGACTCTCAGCCTTCCCTGTCTTTTTTGGGTTTTTTTTGCCTTCATTAAATGTATTCCACTGATCGTTAGATGATATGTTTATATGACAGTTTACTTGTTAAGTTCTTCCCTCTGTAGAATATAAGCTTCTCAAGGGCAGGGGCTTTGCCGGCTTCTTCCCTGCTCCATCCCAGCATCAAGAATTCTACCAGTAAACCATGACTGCCGTCAGTGATGACCATGGTTACTATGCTATACTCCTCACTAGGCGGTGTGCTTTGAACAGGCACTTCTCAGAGGGTAACATAATTGAATATCATTGTGAAAGGTGCCTATCCTAGCTTTGGGGTGTTTTAAGAAGTCTAGGAAACAGAGACCTGGGAATGCTGGGGAGGCAATGTTGCCCTCTACATTAACTGGACATGGACATGAAACCCAAAGGAACTCTGCCCAAGCCTATCTCACCCTTTGCCGTCCTTCTAAATTTCTTTAATGGAGTCAAACCCAAGGTTTTCATTTTTTTTAAGATGAGCGAATCCATCTGCAGAGAGGTCCAGACTGAAGATTCTTGTCTGGTAATTTGTAGACTCACAGAGCTACTGGGTGAACTTTGATACCACCTCCATCTCTGTAACAGATAAGGCTACTTTTCTATGATATCATCAGTATGCTCGGAGGTCATGAATATCCTCCTGCAGAGATATTACAAGTGAGATAAAGTCATGTTTGCATGGAGAAGAAGAGATCTAATTTAATCAAATCATAACATCCAGCATTTCTTATATAGAGAAGAGATTCCTGTAATGTTGGCTGGCTGGTTCACTGGAGGGATGGATGGGTAGATATGTATGTTTTTTGTGTAAAGGATGATTTCTTGTCCTGAGCAATGTCCTTATTTAGCTGTTCCCTCTCCCAGTTGCTTCATTCCAATGCAGGCAGTTATTCAGTTGATGGTATTTGTAAGAGAGCTTGTTGTGGCTGATTTTGCAAGCTGTGAATCTTTCAGTTATTGGTCAAGATTTATGTACTTGTGCTGTATACTAGCACACAAGCACACACACACACACACACACACACACACACACACCTTCATTGCACCATCTGGAAAATTCGCTAGTGTGGTTGTGAGGTTGCAGGACCTAAGGGCAGCGCTGTCTGCTGCTCCATTGTACATTCAGTGTAGGATCCAGGTTCCTTATCCAGGAACATGTGGGCATGGGGTGGCATAATGCTTCATATACTCAGACAGAATCGTGCAGATTTGGCTCCTAATAATTAGATATGCTGATTTATACTCGTGCATGCAAATCATGAAGATACCTGAATGAAACAATAAATTAAGCCAATAAACTCTTCCTAAACATTTAAACCATCAATCTATATACTGACTTCCATGTTCTAAACTGTTTACCACTGGCCCTAAT
Source organism: Echinops telfairi (assembly GCF_000313985.2). NCBI lineage: Eukaryota > Metazoa > Chordata > Mammalia > Afrosoricida > Tenrecidae > Echinops > Echinops telfairi. Next base: position 30,936,695 of record NW_022111372.1, on the reverse strand, counting down.
GCCAACAGAAAGGTGAATATATCAACTGATAGGTGAAGAAGACAAGGCAGGTATTCATTTCTGTTCAGATTGAGTTCTTGTACTTGCATCTTCATTTTCAGGGGTGATGGCCTTCACCCTGGTTTCTAGTCCCAGTATCACCAGGAAACTAAAGAGCTCTATAAACTCACTGCCATCAAGTCAGTGCTGACTCACAGAACCCCCGTGGGTTTCCAAGACTGTAACTGTTTCCAGGAGTAGAAAGCTCAGTCTTTGTGGAGCTGCTGGTGATTTTTAATTCTGCGCTTTTAAATCTTGCAAGCTTTTAAGGCCTGCACAGTTGCAACGTCATTCCACTCATCAGGAAGTGTCAAGGAGATTCTTCAATGAGTTACAGGAGTAAACCAGCCAATGTGAGAAAAAGGTCTCCCCCCTTCCTTGGATTGTCATATGAAAGAACGTTAATTGTCATGCTAAAGAATGTTAATTCTTAATCAGCGGGGCCACTTGACATTTGGGGCAGTCCTTGTTTACACTCCTTGTCCTTGCAGGTCATTGCTTGTGCCACTCCCTCTCAAAGTGCCCTGGGGAGACAGTAAATCCCATTTCCATTTGTCATCTCTCTCTATTCTTGGTGCATAACTAGACATACGAAAGAAGTCTAGGTGACACACATGATTTGTGCTCAACAGTTGCCCAAAGGTTGACACTTGGGACCCACCAAATAATGCCCTGGGAGAACAGCCAGTTGTTCCACCTCCATCAAGTGTACAGCCAAGAGATCCCCACAGGCCAGTTGTGCTGTGTAACACATGGGGTCCCCCTGAATGGAAACGGACTTGACAGCAACTGGGTTTTTGGTGGATTGCTTGGGACTGGGCTGTTTCTCATAATGTTGAGGATCCAAGTCTAAGGGATTGAAATACCTTCTAACTGCCTGGAGTCCAAGGGCTTTCGGTTGTTCCAGCGTAACTTAAAGATTGGCTAGAGAGAATTTATCAAAACATGGACATAATCACTCAGATCAGGATTACCTGGAAAATGAGTAATCTTAAAAGCACTTTTGCAAAGTTCTTGACTCTGGGGTATCTGCATTTGTAACGAGCTCCTCATGTGATTAAGGTTTGAGTTGATCCAAGTAGATAGTTGATCTAATTAGAAAGAAATCACCATATAAACTTTAAGTTATGGTAATGTGTATGTAATACTTTCATGTTTTAATAAAATCAACACCAAGATATTAAAGCATTACGTATTTAAAATGCATTTTTTAAAAACATTTTATTAGGGGCTCGTACAACTGTTAACGCAATCCATACACACATCAATTGTGTAAAGCGCATTTGTACATCATTCTCAAAACATTTTCTCTCCACTTAAACCCCCGACA
>NW_022111372.1:30918891-30933443 GCF_000313985.2 Echinops telfairi | reverse complement strand
GTCATCTGCACCTGTGTGCTCTGGTCAGATATATCCTCTCCCGAAGCTGCAGATTCAGTGCCATCCTTTGAGATAAATTCTTCTCGGGGGAGGGGTAAAATGCATTTAATAAATGTTAGTATTTAGAAGAGGGAAGAGTGCAAAAGGGAGGGATGGAAAATAGTTCATAATATCATTGATATTTTTTTTAAAAAGCCCCAGAAGTGTTGCCCATTCAGTAGGAAGAAACTGGGCATCTTAAATCTTCTTTCTTAAAATGCATATATAGAGCTTGTCATAGACCGGCACAATAAATTATGTAAATTGCTTAAGGGCATGTCCAGGCCCATGAAAGAGTGCATTATGGGTGGAGGAAGCATCTCCTCTCCAGTTGTTGGGGGTCAGCTCTTAGCTCCATGCTGACCAATTGGATTGACCACAATTCTAGGCCTGTAACCAATCTTCTGTGCTCATAGCAGTGGACAGAGCAGCCTGGGACTCTGACTGCCAGGTGTTTCCAATAATGCCTTCACAGAACTGTGAACATAGATCATTTTGGAGAAACAATGGCTTCTGATGGTCTGATGGAACTCTTAACATTCTAAAGCACTTGGTGGCATGATGTGTCACAGAATATCTGCTGTCTGGAATGGGGGTCCCTCCGTGTGCAGGTGAGCCAGGGCATTGGATGCAGACTTCTGTAGTTACTGCCAATCTTAGGGTTTGACAATGTCCAAAGCAATGTGCCAACCCCGAAGGTTAATAAAGAGGAAGGCCCAGTCTTCTTCCACTTCTCTTCCAAGTTGCAAAATGCAATAGAACCTCTGGAGTTAGCAGCTCAAAATGTTTTGAAAGACCTTTTTCTTTTTGTTTCATCTCCCCACTCACACCCCCAAATGGCTTCTGCAGCATTGAGTTTCCCAGGCATTTCTGGTTTTATTTTGTAAAGCTTCCCCTTGAGCGTAAGCACTGGTGATCATCAGTGCTCTGAGTTAGGGTAGTCACGTTCTTCCCTACACTTGAACATTCTTCTCTTTCCTCCATCGTTCATTTGCTGAGCACTTACTATATCCCAGTCACCATCCGCAAAAGTTCTTATGTGGCTTGCAATCCCTTGTTCTTGGCCTCCAGACACACATGGCTGAAGCTTGTGTTTTACTTAGGCACTACGTGCTGGGTAACATCAGCTCAACTCATGAAGCATTCCTTGAGTAACTCTTAGATGTTGCAGAATGTCTGAAGAACAAAGATTGAATATATGTAATTTTATATTTATATATTTATATCATACATTCATAATACCAGTTATAAATATAACTGGTCCAGAAACCTCATTGTATTGATTCCCCAACTCCCTCTGCTCACCCTCTCATTGCCATCAAGTTGATTGTGACTCATAGTGACCTGGTAGAATAGAATAGAACTGCCTCTGTGGGTTTCCAAGAATTTAGAGCCTCATCTTTCTCTCTTGGAACAGCTCCTGGTTTCGAACTGCTGACCTTGCAGTTAACAACTCAACTCATATCACACTTCGCCACTAGGGCTCACCTCTGTCGTTTCCCTCTGCCACCCCCACCCTCCAATCACATCACACTACTTGTCACTGTATGTTCACAATTCAGCGTCCTCATCCTTGTTGTTCCCACTGGTAGAATGCCAGTCCCCCATCTCTGCTAACCTGTCCTCATTTTTCAAGGCTTCTCTGAATTCCACTGTCTCGAAAGCCATCGTGAGCCTTAGAAAATTATTGATTTCTTGTGCCATCTTACAAATTCACGTCGCTCTACTTTGGCTTCACATTATATTCGGTGCAAGCATCGCTTATATGTTGCTATTGTAGATTGTGATTGATCTGCACCAAAATCGAATTTTCCTGGTCTTCCCCATCTTCAAAAGCTTAGGTGGACTTCATTAGGGCAGCCAGAAGAGCCATGGTGGGGTAGTGCTTACACGGCGGGCTGCTAACCACATGCTCAGCAGTCCAGAACCCACCAGCCACTCCTCAGGAGAAAGATGAGGCTTCCTCCTCCCGTCAAGGGTTACAGTCCCGGAACGTTCAAGGGCAGCCCTCTCCCGACTTGACTCACTGGCCGTGAGTGACTTGTGGCCATTGCACCTGCCTCATTGAAGGTTTTCACCCACTCTCTGCTTGGTCTTCCCTGACAGCACGCCCAAAGTACGCACAGTCAAGTCTCTGACAAACATTCCTGCTTCTAAGGCTGATTTGCTCATTTTTCTGGCAGTCCGTGGCATATTTGGCATTCTTTGCGAAGACAGCTGTTTAAATGCATCCATTCTTCTGTCTCCCATCACCCAACTTTCACATGCATGTGAATTGATGGGGGAAAAATACAAAACAAAACATGGTGTGAGTCAGGTGCGTTTTAGTCACCTTCGATCCAGCGACTTCGATTTGAATATGGCATTTCAGTCCACAGAGGGATTCATCGCGGTGCCCTGAGGACTAATCTTCCAATAACCCTATGAACCCAACTGTTAAAACAGCGGGTAGGACTGCTAGCAAGGCACATCCAAATGGAAATGGAAAACCAAGATCATATGGAGGAAAAACACAGCTGTTTCCATCATGAACTTGACCTAGACGTGAAAATTGCACTTCCAGTGTGGTGGTGTGCCGCCTGGCAGACATCATAAGAGCAGTCATTTGGGGGAAATACTGTAGTTCCCATTTAAAAAGCAATTCCTCAGGGAAGAAAATGTGTTCCTTAGCATGGCATCCTAAAAGCAGGATCCCTGGGATTTTGTGCCCAAGGTCCATTGAGGCCATAGAACTGACCGTCTACCTACTGCAGGTGAGGGCCACATCTCCCTAGCCACTTTCTCATGACATTCTCTGTGACCCGCGGATGGGTTACAGCAGAGAGCAAATCTGTACAGGTGGGGCTTTGGGGTATACACCTGGACTTTAGAAGCTAACCATATCAGGAAGTGGATGTAATTATAAACATGTACATCCCTAATAGCGTGGTGTTAGAATATACAAAGCAGAATTTAAGAGAACTTTGAAGAGCAATAGACAACTCTGCTTTAGTAGGAGGTTTGTGTATGATTTTCTTTGTAATTGATACATCAATGACATAACAAGTGTCATTGGTGTTGACTCCTTGTGATTTACAAAAACCTGAACACCACAATTAGAGAGTGTTTATTCTTTTGAAACATTCAAGGGAGATTTATAAAAATGGACCATATAATAGGCCACCAATAATAACCAATACAAAAAATACTAGTGTCATACTTTAAAAAAAGTTACTATTACTAAGTCAATTCTGACTCACAGAGACCCGATAGGACAAGGTAGAACTGCCCCTGTCGGTTTCTGAGACTGTAGCTCTTTACAGGAGTAGAAAGCTAAGTGTTGGGCTGCTAACCCTGAGGTCAGCAGTTCAAAACCACCAACTGCTCCATGAGAGAAAAATGAGGCGTTCTATTCTCATAGAGATTTAACCTCAGAAACCTACTTGGGCAGTTATGCTTTGTCTGACAGGGTTGCTATGAGTCAGAATCGACTTGATGCCAGTGAGATTTTTAGGATGTGGTGCAATGGTCAAGCAGACTAAGGTGCTTAAGGCTCCGGCCTCTGCAGTAGTGTGGATCCGACTCTCACCGCTGCCAGCATTATTAAGGAGCCCTGGTAGTGTAATAGGTTAAGCACTGGGTTGCTAGCCACAAGGTCAGCCGTTTGAAACCCCAGTTGCACTGCAGAGAAAGATGAGATGTGCTATTCCCATAAAGAGTTACTTTTGGAAATTCACAGGGACGTATCTGCACCATCCTATAGGCTCACAATGAGTTGTGAACACTTCAATGGCAGTGAGGGTTTGGGGGGGGGGGTGAGTAGCATATAGACTATATTCTCAGGAAAAAATGCAATCAAATTAGAAATCAATAAGTGAACACAATTCCATCTGCCAGTTGGGAAAAAAAGTGTTGAAGGAGAGCCTGGAGGGAAGGTAAATGTATAAGGGAAAATTTGAATTTGTGGTAGAGCGAAGCATCTCTCAAACTCAAGAGAGTTCTCTTTATTGGGCCTGGTTTAGAAATGTAAAGTCTGTTCCCAGGAGAAAGGGAAATGTGAAATCTTATTTTTGCAGCCGTATGAGTGTCTGGCGGCAGATTGGCAGACTTGCTCATGGACTGTTTTTATAAACAAAGATCTCATTAGAATGGCAATCTGGCTTAGAGTTAACTTAATTGTGGTTTTTTTCATAATCAAGGGTGGCTTTTCTACCAGGATATCAATATTTTACATTGATATTCGTCAAGAAAAATGATGATCACCATCCTGGCTCTTGCTTAATCCTGGTTTTGCTCCGTTTTCCAGGGAGCCGCTGAAACAGGATGTTGGCCCTCATGAGCCCTTCCATTTCACGAAGGCGCAGTATGTCCTCAGCAGTAGCCTCTTGCCCGATGGGAAATATCTAAGATTTTCCTGGCACCATCCCATTTTCCTGGGTCACCATCCCATTTCAGGGAAATGTAAATAAAACTTCACCCCTCCTCCCGCCCACCACTTGGAGCCTCTAGCATGCCTACCTTGGCCCCGGCTCCTGACAAGCTACTAGAGAAACCCCACTACTAGATGCATGATGCTTCTCTCTTGTTTTCTTTCTTCCATTTACATGTCTGACTTTCTTCTTTTTTTCGTTTTCATTTACTGGAGTAGCATTTGTAGAACTTAGGGTTTGCTCTCGTTGTTAGTGGCCATTCAGCCAGTTTGACTTATGGTTTGCATAGAAGAACCGTGGCAGAGTGGGTTCCATGTTGGGCAGCTAACTACAAGGTCAGCAGTTCAAAACCATCAGCACCTCTAAGGGAGAAAGAGGAGGCTTTGTATTCCCCTACAGATTCACAGTCTGGGAAACCTACCGGGACATCCTAAGAATGACTGTGCGATGGAAATGAGTCAATGGCAGCAAGTTTGGTTTTGGGGGGGATCTTTGCGTAAGTACATTCCCACCCCTTTTTTCACTGGGGCTGCCGGCTGGCCTGGAACCACCCACCTCTGGGCTAGTTGTTAGGCACCACTCTTTACCCCAGTGGATCCTCCAGCTATTTGGCGACTGAACATACAATCCTGCTTACAAATAAGAGGCTTTGAAGAGCCAAGGCCTCTTTCTTGTAGCCTCTACCGTGTTTTCTTGTTTTGTGTTTTCCACTTTGGTGTCAATGAAATGGGGAGCAATGCAGTTATCCTCCAATCAATTGGACTTGAGGTTTGAAAACAAAACAACTTATCTTCCCGCGCTGGTGATTCATGTGCCAGAGGCACCTGAGGAGCTTCTTACAATACCGCGATCAATGATCAATCAGACTTCGGTGCTCAGAGGCAGCGGCCGCTGGTGATAATAGCTTGTTTATCCCACCCTCTCAGTGTGCTGATGCAGTCGGTTATTGTTGGCACAGTGCGTTCACATCCATGATCTCATTGACTCTTTCAGTTCCCCTAACATTCCTTTAATTACCTGCAGAAAAGGCAAACTCATTCGAGGGAGGTGACTGTTTACCGCTAGTAAATGGTTGACTCGGAGCCCAAATATAGGCATTGTGGGTCCCAATAAAGCCCCACCCACCCCCTTTTATTTTTTAATTCCCAAGCTCGATGTACTTGGTTTGTTCTAGAACAATTTTTTGAGTCCTCAGAAATTTTCAGTCTCTAAATTTTCCTCCATTATAATGTCCATTCTCCTTAGCAAGATATGCAAGGGCCCAATCAATGATCCTGCCATGCAAATGGCTCAACTCTTGACTATTAACTGAAAGGTTGGCTGTTCAACCCCACCCACCGAACCTCCATCTAAGAAAGTTCTGGTTTGGATTTGCTTCCAGAATTTCACAGCCAAGAAAACTCTATGGAGCCGAGTTTAATGTGCTCCACCTAGGCCCACCACAAGTGAAAATTGATGCCATGACAACTGGTTGTTGTTTTTCGTAGGGGCATGGCACTGACTGAATCTAGTCTCTTAAAGGAAAAACGCTTCTCTACTTCTGTTACCCTACTTGCCTACCTCTCAGTGGTAAGTGCAGCAGCTCCGACTCCCGGTGACCCTATGTGTGTTAGAATAGCACTGAGCTCTGGTGGCACAGTTATCCAAAAGGTGAGAAGTTCAAACCTGCCAGCCACTCCTTGGGAGAAAGACAAGGCTTTCAACTCCTGTGAACAGATACCGTTTCGGAAACTGACTAGGAAAGTTCTCTGCTGTCATGGGGGTCACCCTGAGTTGACATTGGCTCCGGCAGGGAGTTCTGTTTTGGGTGCCCCATCGGATTTTACATGGTTTATCTTTCAGAAGTAGATCACCCAGGCTCTCTTCCAAGGCACCTTTGAGTAGACCAGACCTATCATCTTGTGAATCTTTTGTTTATCAACCAAGCATTTTTGGTTTGCACCACCCAGGGAGTCCTCTTGTGTCAGAATCGTTGTTAATCCAGGCTCCCTCAAACCCTAGTGGGGAAGCTGGCTCTCTCCCTACCTTCCTGGGGTCAGTTGCTACCTCTCTGTGCTTCTGTTTCCTGCTGGAATAACACAGACATATTGCTGCCGGGTTTGGGAGAGGAGTGTTCATTGCCACCTCCTCAGTAGGTTGTCGTCGCCTCTCTTTGTCTTGGTCACTTCTGAGTCTCTTTAGTGCTTGTATATTGTAAGTCTTTAGTTACTGTTAATTGAGTAATTGAGTTAAATTAACCTTGTCATTGTTAAGTGCCATCAAGTCAGTTCCGATTCATAGCCACCCGTGTACAACGGGACAACACACCTCCTGGCGCTGCACCGCCCTCACAAGTGTCCTCTGTGTGAGCCTCTTGTTGCAGCCACGCGTCGGTCCATCTCTGAGGACCTTCCTCTTTTCACTGCCCAAGACTTTCAAGCACAGTGTCTTTTCCAGGGAAACATCCGTGTTAGTCCTCATTTCATTGGAGATGTCTTTTCAAAAGTAGGCACAGCAAAACAAACAAACAAACAAAGCCATTGACACAGCGTTGAGTCCAATTCATCAGGGCTCCAGGACCGGAAGTGAGGAGAACGTAGCTCCTCAGGACTGGTAGTGTTTGGCCTACTGGTTATGCGCTGGGCCGCCCACTGCTCCACTGGAGAGAGAGGGGACTTTCTACTCCCATAGAGTGACAGCCTCCAAAGCCCACCGGGACCACGCTGCTCTGTTCTACAGGGCTACCAGGAGTCAGGTTGGCCTCAATGGCAGGGAGTTTGATTTCGTGTTGGATGTTTCGTAGGAGGAGCCCTTGTGGGGCTATCAGGTGGGCATGGGACTGCTCACCATAAGGTATCAGTTCAATCCCTGCAGAGTCTCTGAGTTGGAATCGACCACAGGGCAGTGCATTTGGTTTGTTCTTCAGTATTTATAGAAGTATATCCCCCAACATTTATCCAAGGTGCCCTGGGTGAATTCGAATCCCCAACCTTTCAGGAAGTAGCTGAGCACCAACTTTGCAACCACCCCCACCTTGGGTCATTCTTAGACCCTAGAATTCTATGCGCATTCTTGTTTTACGGGAGAGAGAAAAGAGCTTTTGATGATCAGTAACAGGACACTGAAGATGGCACATCTCAGCATAGCCACAGGGGGCCAATGGGGCACATTTTGCTGCCCCCTCTCCATCTGCTTTACATGCGCAGTAGGGGTCTTGAGAGGAGATAGGATAAGGGATACCTTGTTGGCATCCCAAGCTCCTTCTCTGACAGTGTGGTAGGACAGAAATAAGGAAGCTTTGCTAAGGTCTCATGGGCCATGGATGGGACCAGGGAGATCGTGCCAGGATTCCATGGAGTTGAAAGGTGTGTTGGATGAAATTGTGTCCCACTAAAAGATAATGTTGTTGTGGATAAAGTCATCATTAGGAGTGGTACCTTTTTTGGAAAGAGGTCTTTGAAGATGTTATCAGCTCACATGGGTGCTAATTTAGTGGTGTCCTTATTCCACAAAACAAAATGTGCCAAATAAAACAGGCCATGTGAAGATGCAGCTAGAAGCCAAGGGGAGTCGGGCTACCAGATGCTAGCAGAGAAAAGAAAGGAAGGCTCATGGCCCAGCCAACCTGCCGATTGGACTTCCGTCCTCCCAAACTGGGAGAGCGGGAAGACCTGATTTTTGTCAGCCACCTCATTTGTGGCACTTAGTTGCAACAATCTTAAGAAACAAATACAAGCTGGGACCAAAAGGTGACAGCTGGGCTCCCAACTGAGTGCAGTGGTTCTCAACCTTCCTAATGCCTCATCCCTTTAATACAGTTCTTCATGTTGTGGTGACCCCGTACGTGGACATATCTGCATGTGGGCGAACCCCCCTGGAGACGATAGAGGAGCATTGTCTCAGTTCCTAAGACCATCGGAAATATGGTTTTAGGTGACCCCTGTGAAAGGGTCATTCGACCCACAAAGGGGTTCCGACCTACAGGTTGAGAACAGCTGCACTAACCAGAACACTAAGGAAATTGCTTGTGTGCCACAGTAGTTATGCCTGTCTGCACACCCACAGGATGAATTTTAAAGGATTATCCCATGATTATGAGACTTGGCAGGTCCAGAATATGTAGGCCAGGCAGCCTGGAAACTCCTATACCATTTCTATGCTTTATAGTTTTTGACCGAGTGCCTCTTTCTTCTGGAACTTTCTTCTTCTCAATGTTCGCTCTTAAGAGCTTTTAACTGATTGGAAGAGGCACAGCAGGGTGATAGAGGGTCATCACCTTTACCTAGAGCCAACTGATTATAAACGCTGCTCATATCAGTAAAATACAGGTACACCAGGACTAGTGTTTGACCAAGCATGCGGGCACTGTGGCTTACCCAAGTGGATGCTTGGTAAAATGAACCATCACAATGAGAGTACAAGTAGGGGCATATCTTCCAGGAGTGGGCACAGCTACTGACAATGGGCGTGTGGCTGCAGGCTGAAGGGGTAGGAGAGTGGCTAGAGACAATGTCGTGTTCCCCCCATAAGCAAGGGGGGCACGGGCTGACCTGTGTTTACTTCCTGATCTCTAGTGAAGACATTCACAGTTTCTTTCCACATCAAAGATTCTGCTGCTGGGTCTGCCTGGCATCTAGCTCCCCCAGCCCCTCAACACCTTCCTACCGAATCAGAGCCTCCTTTCAGATGTACAGAAATGGCGCACCTAATAGGCGTACGTGTGCATGTTACCCAATCAAGACATTATACACAAGTAAGCCGGTGCTTACCTTTCTTATTAGATAATCCACTCCCGGCTGGAAATAACACCCTTGAAGACAGCCAGGCCCCGGGAAACTCAGCAACTTGGGCCTCCTATGGAGTGTGGGTTTGTCTCTCGCAAACTGAGCTCCATGGCAGCCTCCTCAGGGGACTGGGAGTGGCGGTGGCTGATGGGGGCCAGGAGAGGACCGTGTCCCTTCACTGACTGGCTGTATTTTGCTTTTAACACTCATCATGTAAGCCATAGAGGGTCGGGGTGTGGAGATCAGATCAGGACACAGAAAGACCCAGCTACATGCCACTGTACTCTGTCCAGATGCCACAATGAACAAATGTGAAAGAAGGTCAGATTAAAGTTTTGTTCTTGTTGTTTTAATCATTTTATTAGGGGCTCATACAATTCTTATCACAATCCATACATATATCAACTGTGTAAAGCGCATTTGTACATTCATTGCCCTCATCATTCTCAAAACATTTCCTCTCCACTTAAGCCCTTGGCATCAGGTCCTCATTTTTTCCCCTCCCTCCCTCTTCCCCCTCCCTCATGAGCCCTTGATAATTTATAAATTATTATTTTGTCATATCTTGTCCTGTCCAACGTCTCCCTTTACCCACTTGTCTGTTGTCCGTCCCCCAGGGAGGAGGTCACATGTAGATCCTTGTAATCGGTTCCCCCTTTCCAACCCACCCTCCCTCTACGCTCCCAGTATCGCCACTCACACCACTGGTCCTGAAGGGATCATCTGCCTTGGATTTCCTGTGTTTCCACTTCCTGTCTGTACCAGTGTACATCCTCTGGTCTAGCCAGACTTGCAAGGTAGAATTTGGATCATGATAGTGGGGAGCATTTAGGAACTAGAGGAAAGTTGTATTTTTCATCATTGCTTTATCACACCCTGACTGGCTCGTCTCCAATGTTATAAAGTTTTATAACATTGAACAAATGCTTATGAAAATAACATTCAAAAAAAATCTTAGGAAGACCCTGTTTTGAGTTTGGAACATGAAGGAGAACAAAGTGATTGTTATAAATAGCTTTTGCATTTTTGCTGTGGTAATACAATAGATGTTACAAGAACGTTCCACTGACTGGTTTAGGGTACAATTCAGGGGCAGTGATTACAGTCACCACCTTGTACTGTACTGTCACCATTACCACTATTTCCAACAGGTTTTCCTCATCCTGAGAGTTAGTGGTAACTCCCCAGCCCCCCGTTTCCTTAGGCCCTAGTAACCACTTATAAACCTGTAAATAACTCTCTCAACCCAAGTAGCACATGTTTATTGTAGATAAAAAAGCAAAAATGCCATTTTGAGAAAAAGAAAAATCTAAAAAATCCCCCACTCCCTGTCCCAGAGCCAGCACTTAACATTTCCCTGCCGACTTCTGGCTCTGCATCTTCTGGGACAAGAGATGCTTTGGACAGTGTACGAATTATAAGTCACTTCTGCCGTATCAGCCGTGTATTTTTGCTTCCTCGGTATCAGAGCACTGTGCCTACATGGATCACAACTCACCCACTTTTCTTTCTGCTGGACATTTAGGGTGTTTCCAGTTTTGCTATTATAAATACCACGACAAAAAACAGCCTTGAAAACAAGTCAGAGTGCACATCCTTTAGTATTTCCTTAGGGTAAATTTCTAGCAGTGGAAATTTTTGGTCAGGGACTGTGTGCATTTTTTTAAAAGACATTTGAAATGTACCACCCAATCCTTCATCAGAAAAGTGGCAGTGATTGACCCCCAAACCAGCAGTATACCAAAATGGCCCTTTCACCCACTCAGGGGGAACATTTTAGAGATAAGATAATACAGGTTGAAGGATAAGTCTCTGGGGTCTTACACATGTCTACTTTAATGGAAAATGAATTGAGCCACGACAATCCTTGGCTTGACAAGGAAACCAATTTTTCAGCTGTTCTCCAACAATGTTACTTTACCAGGGTCGCATGAAAATATCCCAGTACAGAATGGAATGGCTCTCAGGCAAGATGCTCTATGTCGTGTGACGAAGACCCGTTTCTCGTGTTGAGAAGACTGTCCAGGCCCAGAATGAACTGAGTCCTAGGAAATAATCACCTACCACCAAAAGTCTTTTCATGCTGTCAAAAGCAAAGCCAGATCAAAGAAAACGAAAGGTCTGGTTAGCACCTATTGATGAAGCCAATTGGGAAGGACGTGGGGGAGGGCTGTGGAAGGCAATCCTCTCTCTCTCTCTCTCTCTCTCTCTCTCTCTCTCTCTCTCTCTCTCTCCTGTCGGAACTGTCTTCTGCACAGATCCAGAATGAATAAGACTTGAAGGTAAGGGTGTCCCCAAACCCCAATATGATGATGATCAGTTTTAGTATAATAATGGATCATGCCATGCTATGATTTTTTTAAAAAGGAAAAGTGAAAGTGAAAGAGTTTTGTAGAAATGGTGGATCTTTTAACTTTACCCTTGGCAACACAATCCTGACCTAATGGTGAAGAGCCATCTTAACTCCTAGGAGGTGAACAAAGCTAGGCTTCCATTGCACCCTGAATTTTCTTTCCTTTTTTAAATCATTTGATTGGGGGTTCGTACAACCCTTATCACAATCCATCCATCCATTGTGTCCAGCACATTTGTACATTTGTGGCCATCATCAATTCCAAAACATTGTCTTTCTACTTGAGCCCTGTGCACCATGAAATTTCAAAAACTAACAAGCTTTTTCAACAAATTTGCATTACAGAGGAGTATGCATAAGCTTTTTGTCAGTGCTACCATTTAAATTTAAATTTCAACCAGTATTTTGTTTTGAGATCCTATGTGCTGCTTACTGATCACAAGTGTGAATGCTGTAAATTGGTTGAAATACTAATTGGTCACGGTGAAGATGATTCATATACCCTGTAGGACATCCTTTCCTCTTAGCTGCTAACCCAAAGGTCGGTAGTTTGACACCACCAACCTCTCTTTGAAAAAAAGATGTGCAGTAGTCTGATTCTATAAAGATTCACAGCCCTGGAAACCCTATGGGGCAGTTGTACTCTGTCCTGTAGGGTCACTCTAATTCAGAATCAGCTAATCCACAGTGGGTAGCTACCATCCCAGTCTAGTCCTCTCTCACGTTTTGTGTGTCCACGAATCACCTGTGGATTGTGTGAAAATGTAGACTGATTCATCAAGTCTAGACCTGGGACTTGACATTTCTAAATCGCTCCCAAGCGATGCTGCTGCTGCTGAGTCTAAGAACCTCCGTGTTTATAGTATAGCAGGGTCCTGGGGCCGTTGCCGCACATTAGAATGACATGGGGAGATTTTATAAGCTGATGTCCCAGCTGTACTGCATGCTAATTCAATGTCAGAACCTCTGGAGCTGAGACCAGATATCACTACATTTTAAATCGCCCAGTTGACCCCATGGTGCAGCCAGGCCTGTGAACAGTCGGGCTCCTCCGCATGCGTACAGAACTCGGGCAGCACCGGAGGTTCACGATAAATACGTTGTATATATTCATGCAGGGGAATGCCCAAAGGCGATTGAAGTAATTGAGTAGCTCTACATACATTAATTTGGATAAACTTTGAAAACATAATGTCATGTGCCAAAAGCAAATCAGATACCATTTAAGATAACTGAAAAGAACACAAAACACTCTGTCTGCTTGCAGTCCTTATTATTGTCAGGTTCCACAGGGTCAGCTGGGCAGTCCAACAACCCTGTGAGCAGCGGAATGAAACCACCCGAGCCCTGTGCCATCCGCACCATTGTTGCTTTGTCTGGACCCCGCCACCGTGACAATCCATCTCCTCAAGAGCCTTCCTCTTTTTCACTGACCCTCGACTTTACGAAGCTCTCTCTAAGGACTAGTCCCTTCTGACCACGTGTGCAGAAGGCATGAGACGAAGCACACCATCCTTGCTTCTCAGCAGCGTTTGACCGCACTTTTCCCGAGACGGAATGTTGGTGGTTCCGGCAGTCGCGGGCACTTTCAGGATTCGTCCACCGATCCCGTAACTCACAGGCCGCGGTTCTTCTCCAGCGCCCCTTCGTTTTGTTGTCCATTTTCACATGCCTGCGAGGGGACGGAAAATCCTTTGGCTTGAGTCAGACACTGTTTAATCCTCAAGGTGCTGCCCTTGCTTCCAGTGTTAGTCCAGGTAGACTAGAGAAACGAATTCATAGACACTCGTGTGTAACAACGAGCTTTGTATAAAGGATAATTATACATTCAGAAAACATTCCAGTCCAGATCAAGTACATAAGTCCAATGTTAGCCCACATGTCCGATATCAAGCTATACATTCCTCTTCAGACTCACGCAACACATGCAACGATGCCAAATGCAGGAGCATCACAGAGCAGCGAGTGGAAATCTTGTGGATCCAGTGGCAGTGGAAGCATCTCAGCACTGGTAGGGGGCTCCATGTGGCTCCTCCAGCTCCGGGGCACTAGCGAAGCTCCATGTGTCTTGTCCGCAGGAATGTCTCGCAGGGAGTGAGCGTGTGTCCCACCTCCAGCGAGCTATTTATTTCCATAGTGCCTCCAAATGAGGTCATCAAGCTGCGACCTGACTGACAGGCTAAACTCCACCCCTTCACACTTAATAATCTCAAATTGACAACAGGTTATGTAACCACCACACTCCTTAACAATGCAAAAGATCTGTGCTTCTTGCTTATTCCTTCCATCGACACTGGTAATGGATCCAAGTGAAATGAAATCCTTGATAACTGCAGTCTGTTCTCAGTTTATGGCAATGTTACTAGTTGGTCCCAGTGTGAGAGGCTTTGTTGTCTTTATGCAGTGGACGCATTTATACTGAAATCTACAGTCTGTGGCCGTCATTGGTAGGTTCTTCGAGGACTCTTTACTTTTCAGCAAGCACGCTGTGTCCTCTGAAGATTTTTGCATCGCCCTCTGATCCCGTGCCATCTTCTGCTTCGTGTAGTCCAGCACCTCAGTTTATTTGTTCAGCAGTCACAGTCACTAAGCAAACTGATTGAATACGGTTGAAGAAGGGAAGTGAATGTATGAAAAGATACAAGCTTGACACACCTTCCCTGTTGTCCCCTTGTTCTGTTCCAAAGACTGCCTCATGGTCAGCGTACAGGTTTCCCATGAGCACAATGAGTGTTCTGGAATTAACATTCTTTACAATGTGTGCCCCCCCCCACCCCCCGCAAAAAAAAATCAAGTTGGCTAGGGAATGATTTTCATATTATGTAATAGACTCCACTTTGTGATCTGCAGTAATTAGTGCTATAAATCTTAACATCTGTGACATTAAAGAGACAGACTACCATCTACAGAATTAGGCCGCAGCATGAGTTGGTCTCCCTTGAGGTATCAAAGAGCTTACACTAGCCAGCAGCAGGACCTGCGCCCCCC
>NW_022111372.1:30829880-30918791 GCF_000313985.2 Echinops telfairi | reverse complement strand
CAAGAAAGAGGGGTGAGGAATGGAGTGCATCTTTCAGACCTGTGGCCCTACAGGAGACTTGGGAAGACCCAGTCTTTGTGAGGAACTTCTCCCAGGAGGCCCGAGAGCCTCCCTCTGCAGCTGGCACCCTGAACCTGTGCTGCTGTCTCCCAGACGGAGAACCAAGGGTTTGCTTTCCCTTCAAATATAAACAAAAAGCTTTAGGGACTACAAATGATTCGGACTAAGCAAGACCATCAGAAAGCAGAATATTTTCCATTTCTAAAAAATAGTAGCACTAAGTGTTTGTAAATGCAGTACAAAGAGCACCGAGAGCCTAAGTCGCCCTCTCCCTTCCACACGGATGATGCGGAGTATCGATTACAGAGCACCATGAACGCGCTCCAGTTTATCGATTACAGAGCACCATGAACGCGCTCCAGTTTATCGATTACAGAGCACCATGAACGCGCTCCAGTTTACAACGGTTTTAACTTTCAAAGTCTCTATACTAGAAAATCATGCCAAGGAAAAGCTGATCATGGGCTTAATGGCACCCTGGAGTAAAGGTGATCAGTTTGCCATAAAGGCGATCGGTTTCAGAATTGGTAAGAGGGAGTACATTTCTGTTTGTGAAACTCAACCATTTGGTATATTTCTGTTGTAGTAACACTAGAAGCTAACACAGTATTTAAGCAGACTTCTGTATATATATAAATTTTAATCACTGCCATCAAGTCAATTCTGATTCGGAGTATCCCTATGGTAAGGTGACCAGATGTCCCGCTTTTGGCGGGACGGTCCTGATTTTTTGGCATTTTTAAAAAGTCCCGATTTTTGGAAAGAATGCACGACAAGCTAGGGAATGGTTTGTTTGGTCCATATAGACCAAATGTTTAATCAAGATTCCCCCTCTCCTGGTCATTGGTGTCCCACTTTAAATCTGGTCACCTTACATAGGGTTCTCAGACTGTAACTCTCTATGGGAGTAAAAAGCCTCACCTTTCTCCCACAAAACAGCTAGTGGTTTTGAACGGCCAACGTTACAGTTATCAACCGAAGTTGTTTTGTACTGGACCCCAAGGCTTCTGGTTTACCTAGTAGGCCTATGGATACTATTCTATCACTGCCAAGGATTTCTACTTCAGGATAGATCTTCAATGTTTTATTTTCAGGTTGTTCTTACTGTTATTTTAGCAAATGAAAGTGACCCTTTACTCTGCCATTTGTCATTCTCAGCATAATCGACTGATCATATAGCTAATACAGGCCTATGCCAACTCATGGGAGCCCTGTGGTGTAATGGTTATGTGCTGGACTGCAATCCTCAAGGTTATCAGTTTGAAACCACCAACCACTCGAAGGGAGAAAGATGAGGCTTTCTACTCCCTTAAAAAGTTTCCGTTTCCGACTCTCACTGGGACAGTTCTACCCTGCCCTACAGGGTTGTCATGAGTTGAAGTTGACTCATTGGCAATGAGGGCTGTGTGTGTGTGTGTGTGTGTGTGTGTGCTTTATCAACTCATACATGATCTCTAAAAGCCAAGTTTAAGACTCATTTTACCTGTGAAGAGGACTGGGGAAGAAGCAGCTGTCTTCCCAATGTTGCAGCAGGCTCAGAGGCTCTGGGTTTGCAACGGTGGGCTGCTACTCCTAACGAGGCCCTTCCCAGCCGCCCCGGTGGCCATGGGACGCACTCCAAAGACCTCTCCCCAGAGGGCATTTACTGTGGGGTGGGGTGGCGCCACCTGTTTCCTTTGAGCGTCCCCTGCTCCTTCTCTCCAGGGGTCTGCCTGCCTTGTCCCTGGCCAGCGTTCCCTCCTGCATGTGGCAGTGGAGCGTGACACCCCGGTCTGCATCCTGTGGGGTGTTTGTACCTCACAGCTGGGGGTCGTGGACGTCACTCGTCCAACCCAGGATTCTGCAGGTGCCACGTTGGTTGCAAAACCACCTTTTCACCAGGAAGAGCCTGTAACTGACAGCCTTGCTCTCAAAAAATGATGGCTGGTGGTAGATACAAGGGTTTTGCTTAACCTACACTTTATTTCCAAGTTTAAGGGCAGTCTTCTGTCATATGCTATACAAATACTGGAATTTTAATTTGGTTGTTTTTCCTCCTGGCTGTGATTTGTAACTAGCACACTCCCAATACATACAAGCCTAAACCATACCCATTGTCATCAAGCCAGCTTCCACTCAGAGAGACCCTGCATTGGGTTTCTGAGGATTTTAATCTTTACCAAAGCAGCTAGCCTCATTTTTCTCCCAAGGAACAGTTAGTGGGTTTGAACTACTGACCTTATAGTTAGAAGCCCAATACTTACCTGACAACATCACTGGGACTCCTCAAACTGTATAGCTGACTCTGACTTGCAGTTACATATTCTAAGTGTTTATTAAGGGAAAAGGGATTGATTTATTCCTATTCAGCTTTTCATAGACTTCTTTGTAAAGCAGTTTGAGTTTAGAGAGTAGGTAGTACATAGTTCCCATGTGCTTCCTCACTCCCCTGGACAGTTTTTTCCTGTTGCTAACATCTTGCAGGAGTGTCGTATATTGGTGACAAATGATGAACTTATGTTAATGCATTATTATAACACTGATGTTCATAGTTTATATTAGGATGGCTTCTTTGCATTGTCAGTCCTATGACTTTTAAAAATGCATAATGTCTGTCTGCCATTTACAGTATAAAACCAAAACAAACTCACTGCCATTGAGTCAATGCTGTCCCATAGTGACCCGGTGGGACCAGGTAGAACTGTGACTTTCTGATACTGTAACTCTTTTTGGAAGTTAAAAGCCCCATCTTTCTCCTGTCATTATAGTATAAGGGAGAGTGATTTCACTAGGCACTATTTTTAAAAACAGTTTTATTGGAATATAATTTACATATCATACAATTCAATGGTTTAATCATATTAAAAAGAGTTGTGCAGTCATCATCACAATCAGTTTTAGAGCATTTCTTTCTCAAATATATTGAGCTCCCCATTCCTTCCACCCCACCCCAAACTCCCTGCCATGCCTACGAGGTAAAGATCCATTCAGATCATTGACTTTGCAGTGCCCTCTGTCTGACAGCAAGGCTTTCCACATCCCTCACCCAAGGTCAGAGGGGAGTCCCTAGAGGCTTCATTCACGTGGGGACCCTGCAAGTGGATTTGGGTTTCCACTGTCGTCCATAGCCTTCTGCGAACCAGTGGTTACAATTTAAGCTCTGGATTTGGATTTTATCCTTTACAATCCGTGGGTCCCCCAGGTTGCTGTACTTCTTCCATGTGGACTTAGTTGGCACCTCACTGAGCTGCCTGCTCATTGGAAGACAAGCCTGTAAAACCTCAAGCACTATTTCCGAGGGCCCGGCACCATCTGAGTTGTTCAGAAACTTTGTTCTAACACCCACATCTTCAGGGATCTCTTCATGAGGGTGAATATGGAGTAGGGCCATGTCATAAGAACTAATTATTCATAGATTAGGGCTACGAGTAAGTTGTAGTCTAAAATCCATTATATATCTTTGATTTATGTATGTCCTGGTTCACTTTAGAAGCATCATTATCATTTTATAATAGAGTACATTATGAATCATCCCTATGGGGCATAAAGTAATTCTTTTGATAGTATCATTAACTTAGTCAATGGCATAGAAGTTTTAAAAATGGTTTAGAAAAGGAAGTTACACATGAATAGGCCAGCTTTTCAGACAGTAGGACATTAATTGTTGACTTATACAGATTACAAACTTCAGTAACTAACTGAACACTATTTACCGAAACCATGAGGGTGGAGGATAGGACAAAACTTTCAATAACACTCCTTCGCAAAGGCAGAGCCATGCCTACCCGACTGACACATCATAACAAAGCAAAGAAACATGAAAATGGGAAATGTATGGTAGTCCTGGGCCGCCACTCATTGGGTTCCTTGAAACAAGAGGTCCAAACCAAAGTCCCACAACCACGGATGCCCAACCCTTGGGAGTGTGATCATCTACTTCTCGCACTAGGGCAGCGGTTCTCAACGTTTTGGGGTGGAACGACCCTTTCACAGGAGTCGCCCGATTCATAACAGTAGCAAAATAACAGTGATGAAGTAGCAACGAAAATAATTTTATGGTTGGGTGGGTCACCACCACATGAACTATTAAAGGGTCATGGCATTAGGAAGGTTGAGAACCACTGCACGAGGGCATTTCAGCCTTGAGCCCAAGGGAGTAGGCCAAATCCTTAAATGTGGGACAGATGAGCATGAGGTAAAGCCTCGTTTGCTTAATGGGGTTTCCACATCAAATCCTTATGGTATGGCCTATGAAAGATGTGCGCCTTGAAAAGACAGAGTCTTGAGCCCAGTAGAATATAGCACCTGGTCAACAAGGGCAGGAAACAATATCAAAAGTGCCCAGTTAGGAACATAGTACCAGGCGTCTTCTCCCCTTGGCCTCCAGGTCAGTGTTGCTCCACCCGGTATATCCAACCAACGGAAGCATGTTGCTGACTCTGAAACTACATGCTTCTCTCCCTCACCTCTTGCCTTGAATTTCCAATCAAGTTCGCTAATCACGCTTAGAGGAGTGTCCGATGTGCGGCAGTCTTGGGACAATCTAAGGATTGCAGGGGCTTCTCCTTCTCTCCCCATCTTGAGAAGCAGACTCCTGCCGAGTTGAAGCTTCCTCCATCCACGTGGTCTTTAAGATGTACACATAAAGGGGGTGATAGAGTTCATGGGCACTGGTCAAGCACACTGCCTCTTTGCTTGGGAGACTGGATGAAACAATTACAGGGCTCGAGAGCAGAAACCTGCCTTTGCCTTGGGGTTTATCCTTAATAACAGACTCATACAAAATTTGCTGTTTTTGTGATGGATTAACTTCGCTCATCATAATGGTTTCCGTGTGTATCCACGCCAGGAGCTGTTTCATGGTCCCATCACGGTTTCGCAGGCACACGTAGTATTCTATTGTGTGTTTGTACCAGAGTGTCTTTAGCTATCCTTCTCCTGATGGACGTTTAGCGTGCTACGAGCTCCTTGCTGTTACGGACTGTTCTGGCTCTGACTTCTTCCGGTATGTGTCCAGAAGCGGTGTCGCTGGGGTGTACGGCATTTCTATTCCCAGTTATTTTAGATGGCGCCATGTTGTTTTCCACAATGCTTGTTCCTGTTTACGAGCCCACCGGCAATGTGTAGGAGTTCTAATCTCTCCCACCCTCTCCAGCATTTGATGGTCTTTGTTTTCTGCCTCAGCTGTATGTTGTTGGTTTGATTTGCCTCTCCTAGATGGCTCGGGATCCTGAGCGTGCGGTTGGTAGCCATTCAAGTCATGACTTTTCTTATTCATATCCTTTGTACTCCTTCGCATTGGTCGTTTGTTTTTTTTCTTATTGAGTTGTTGCAGAATTTGACAGATTTTACTAATTAGCCCCTTGTGTCGTGGCTAAACAATTTTTCCCAATCTGTGGGCTCCCCTTTCCCTCTTTCGATGAGGTCTTTTGCTGTGCTTAAGCGTTTTAGTTTTAGTAGGGCCCAGTCCTCTAGTGTGGCTCCCTCTGTTATATTTGGTGGTGCATGCGTGCCCCGCAGTCGTTCCCTTAGGTTAGTCCCAGTTTTCTCCTTCAGGATCTCTGTAACCGCTGAGTTTTACCTGCAGGTCTCTAATCCATCTTCAGCTTGTTTTTGTGCATGGGGTGAAGGATGGGCCCTATTATTCTGCAGAGGGAGATCCAGTTTTTCCAGCACTGTTTTTTGAAGAGGGTGTCCCTTTCCCAGGTGTTTTTTTAAGTCCTTTGTTGAAAATCAGTTGCCTGTCGGTAAAAATGCTTCTCCCACCCCCCTGGGCTATCTGTCATATTCTACTGGTCTATGTATCTATCCATGTGCCAATCCCAGGCTGTGCACCAGTTCTGTGGCTGTGTAATAGGTTTTGTAGAGTTTCTGCACCAAGTGGCCCACATGGTCTGCTATGCACACAGGGCCCCTAGAGGCCAGTGAGATCAGAGGTTTGGCTGGTTGGCTCAGGGGCCGAGAAAGGCTTGTTCAGGGGAAGGGTGCGGGCACATGCCACTGGTCCATGGTGAAGGTGAGTCCATCAGCGGGAGTTGCTGATCTCCTACTTGAAGAAACTTTGGAGTATTTATTTGGTATGTTGTTTTTCTTGCTTCCAAAGAATGCCAAGTTTTCCTGCTAGTGGCACCTTTCCAGTAGACTCTGAGGAGCTCTTCCTGTGCTGGTTAGCTGGCAGCCATATTCCCTGCGGCTCTTCTCTGTGCGCCCTGCCCTCCACCTCTCTCCTTACCTCCTTCCCTCGGGCCCTCTGGCAACCAGTGATCTTTCCGCTGCTCTTAGTTTTGCCTTTTCCAGAATGTCATATTGTTGTGGTCTTAGAGGAGGCAACCATTTGAGACTGGCTTCTCTGACCTAGCAATGTGCATTTACGGTACCTTCGTGTCTTATCATAGCTCATTTCTTTTTATCGCTGCATAATATTCCATTGTATGGATGTATTCCAGTTTGTTTACCCATTCATCTATTGAATTACCTCTTGGTTGCTTCCTGTTTTCAATCAACTGCAGTAAAACTGCTATCAACATTTGTGTGAAGTTAATTTTGGTCGACATAAGTTTTCCGTTAATTTGAATAGATACATAACAATGTGACTGCTGGGTCAGGGTGATAAACCAATGTACACCTTTATAAATTATTCCAAATTATCTCCCTCCTAGTTTGCATTTCCACCTGTGATGAATGGGAGTTCTTGTTGTGCCACATCCTTGCCAGCAATTGGTACTGTCAGCATTCTGGATTTCAGTTACTCCAGTAAGTGTGTGGTGGTAGCTCATTGTAATTCACTAATGGCATATGATGCGGAACATCTTTGCAGATGCCAAGTTTCTTCCATCTGTAGATCTTCTTTGGTTAGATGCCTGTTAAGAACTTTTGCTTATTTTGTTATTGGTGTTTGTTTCTTTATTGCTGGATTCTCAGTGTTCTTCGTATGTTTTAATCCCAACTCCCTAGTGTTCCCTAGAGTTTCTAAGGCTGTGTATCTTTATAGAAGCAGATTGCCTTGTCTTCCACAGAGATGTCGATGAGTTTGAACCACCAGACTTTGGTTAGCTATTGAGCTGTTAATTGGAAGGTCACCTGTTTGAACCCACCAACCGCTCCTTGGAATAAAGATGAGGCATTCTTCTGCCCTAAAGATGGGCAGCCTCAGAAACCCTAGGGAGCAGTTTGTCTCCATCCCTCAGTGAGTCACTGCGAGTCAGAATCAACTCGATAGCAGAGGTTTGGGTTTGTTATATTTCTGATAGGAGTCCTTTGCTAGAGAAGTGCTTTACGAATATTTTCTTGGAACTTGCACCTTGTCTTAAGGCTTACTCCTTTTAAATGAAGTGGCCATCCCCGCAAAGAAACTTTATGGGGCATTTGGTGGCTCCGGTGGAATTCTCGCTTTTCATGAAAAAGACGGAAATCTGATGTCTGGCAGTTTTCCTCCTGTGCGTCTCCCCCTCAGCTGTCAGGGGATAGATGTGTGCTGCTGAGCCGTTTCAGCAGAGGGTCTAGACTACCAGGGACTCGGGAGAATGGCTGGCAATCTCCTCTAACAACGCAGCCAGTTAAACCCTGTGGATCACACTGGTTTGAGCACACGGATTCTGAGGATGATGGGGGACCGGGCGTGGTTTTGCCCCGTTGTCCATTTGGGGGTGCCAAGGACAACTGCGCAGGAGACCTTAGAGGAGCTGGGTAACAGAGGGAGCAGGGGGCATGCATAGACCTCAGCGTGCACAACACCCTCTGAGGACCGTCAGCAGGGGGCGTGAGCCACTGGCATGTGTTTGTTCCCCACAGACACTCTCCTGTGACAGGAAGGGGCTGCTCTGGACCTGGCAGCTGGCCCACATCCCCACTGGGAGAGACCCCCCTCCCCCCCACCCACCCCACCCCCACACCTGGAGATTTGTCTGCCGGAGCTGACTGTGTTCTGGTCCCTCCTTTCAGATCCTACACTGTGGAGCACAGACCATGTCCGGCAGTGGCTGGAGTGGGCGGTGAAGGAGTACAGCCTCCCAGACGTGGACATCTTACTGTTCCAGAATATCGACGGGAAGGAACTGTGCAAGATGACCAAAGACGACTTGCAGCGGCTCACCCCGAGCTACAACGCTGACATCCTTCTCTCCCATCTGCACTACCTCAGAGAGAGTAAGACGTTCCCTTCCCTCCAGTATAGATGGGTGGTGGTGGTAGACACGAACTGCAGCTTCGGAAGGCTCCGGCAAGTTGGCTGTGGACAACCGGCTCCTGCTCTTGACTCATGTCCCATGTAGGCTCAGAGAGAATGAGACACCAAGAGCGTAGTCACTTAGAGTGGACGTCGCTGTGGGGGTCCCCAGGCCACATGGGCAGCAGTCACCTCGCCCTGTGCCATCACCACCGGGAGATCCTATATGAAAGGAAAATGAAACTTTATCTGGTCACATGCGATGTAGTCTCTAGGATGCTCTGAATCTGAAACAGACATATTAAGGAATGGTTCCTCCTTAGCGGGCATGCTGAGGTTTGGTCCTCCTCAAAATTGCACCACCGGCCCCCCCTCCATCCCCAACCTGAACACCCAAAGAGGGGCGTTCTTCCTCCCTCCCTCCCTGAGATATGGCTTCACCCGACAGAGTGGGCACGGCATCTCGGCGATTAGAGGCATGCACCCCAACGTTCGCTGCATGCTTTCATCTGGGAACGGCAAGCATGGTTCGAAGAAGCAGTGCGAGAGCAGGGGGTGGATCAAGTCCCCTCCATTGCTTTGCCTGGCAATTTATTTCCTCAGTTAAATACAGGAGTCCTCCCCCCCACCCCCACCCCCAAGCTAGGCTTTAACAAGCTAACACGTAGCAAGGTGAATGAGAGATGTTCAGGGTTGCCCATCCAGGTAGGGGGGAGTAGAGGGGCCGGGAGTCTTCCTCTTCCTTCCTTGGATTGGTTGGTTGGTTTTCTGTCTGAGGAAGGTAACCCTCTCTCTTTTTCATCGCGATGTTGCTTTCTGTTTTGTTTTGTAGCTCCTCTTCCACATTTGACTTCAGATGATGTGGATAAAGCCTTACAAAACTCTCCGCGGTTAATGCATGCTAGAAACACAGGTAATGCTGGCCCTGGCCTCCCACCCCCCACCCCCAACAGCACAGGTGCAGGGTCCTGTCTCCAGGCTGTATGCTTTAGGCCGAGGTAGCAGAGGGGCACGGGTCTGTGCCTCCTCGGCAGACAGTGGAGGGATGTCTTTCACTGCCCACGGGCTTTGTGGCCAGGCTGGAGGCCTGGTCTGAAGGAAGAGGGAGCCTCTGGTCCCTGAGTGCTGCTTTTTTCTCTCCCTTTGACCATCCGAGGGAGGGCTGCTTTTCACCAGGAGGTATACCGAGTCAGCCTTCGGCCCTTGCCTCAGCTCCCCTCTGCTGGGGTTATGAGCTGCTGCTCCTCGTCTTCGGCCCAAATGGGTGCAGCTGGTTTTGTAGAAACGAAAAGCATCACGCAGCCGGAAGGGACCCTAGCCTTCTCCTGTCTTATCTCATTCGAGTCTTTCATTTTGAATCGTGAAGGAATGCGCACCAGGCCAAGTAGGCGATTTCTTATTCCTTCCCCCTCGAAGTTTTGGACCATCTGACGTGGCTTTCGGTTTTGGGTGCAGATTTGGTGTGCAGTTTGCACAAGCCAGCAGCAGAGAATGGCAGTTGCTTGTGTGTGAGCTTCCGTTCAGAGGGAGAAACGCTGTCACAGTGGTAGAGGATAGAGAGCCACTAATGGAATGCCTGTCTCTAACCTTTGCCTCCACATGCCCTTCCTTTTGTCTTCCGCTGGAACCTAGTCAGGCCCTGCATGACACAGTGCTTCATCCTGGCTAACACTCTCCCGCCTTCCCCTCTGGCTCTGGGCTTTGTGGGGATGAATGTGCACCTGGTCCCTTTGCATTTCCTCCCTTCTAATGGCAAGAACTACTGAAGCATGACCACAAAGCCCCTGCCCACCCCTACCCACCCACCTGCTGGACCAGTATTCCCCTGAAGGGAACCTCTCCAGGGTTTAGGGAACTCCCTCACCAGCGAGCAATCCCCCTCATGTTCAGCCATCCTGGAGCCACGGGCAGCTTCCCCCCTGTTTCCCACGGCATGCTGCAGAGCGCAGTGTGAGTCAGGCTGGCGTCTCCCAGCCCACCGTCTATGGGCTTTAAGTCTGCAAAGGTGGGAACAACACCCACTGTGAGTTTGATTGTGCCCCTTTCTCACTTAGATCTCTGGACATGGTGGCTACAACTAGGCCACAACCAGCTTAGAGTAATTCTCCTGATTCTACCCTTAGAAAAGGGGCAAATGCCTTTGAGCTCTACTTGTTTGCTGACAATTTCAGAGTCATTTACAATTTCTGGAACAGTGAGGAAAAGTTCCCAGCAACCCCTGGTTTCCTGATTCCTGTCACTGTGAACCATAGAACCAATCCAAGAACAGCCCCAACGCATTCCGAACGGTCGGGACTGCAAAAAGGGAATTTTCCCTGCTAACAATATGAGGATTGCCTTAAAGAGAGAAAGAGCAAGACCGCATCTGAAGAGAGATGTGCATTATGTTTTAATCAGAGCCATGTACATGTAGGCAAAAGATCTGTCATTCCTGGGTTCTACTTTCCAAGAGCTCTGTAAACTCTTTTATGGGTTTTTATGCAATCTGGGGGGGGGGGGCATGATAGAATTCTTTTAATACACTAGACTGCTGGTGGGCCCAGACGAGGCTTCAGCAAGAAGCCTAGAATCAGCAACAAATGTGGCATCTCCCCGTCTTTGGCGTCTGTGCTGGTTCGTGTCCCGGAGGCCTGTCCTGGCTGATTCAAGGACGGGCCCTTTGGCTGTGATGGGACCGAGCAGGTTTGGCACTGATGCTGAAGCTGACAACCGCAACGAAAGCCCTTCACATGTTTTGTCTCTCCTTTTGTCTGCAGGGGGTGCAGCTTTTATTTTCCCCAATACTTCAGTATATCCCGAAGCTACGCAAAGAATTACAACTAGGCCAGGTACGCAAACACCCCCCCTGTGGTCTCTTGCAGTTAGAGGCATCCCAAGATGTCCTGCTGACATCCCTGGCCTAACTCACGCGATTCCGAGAGAGAGGAAGGAGCCTGGAGCTGAAGCGAGTCCCAGACAGTCTTACTCTGAAACTCAGTTCAGTCAGACTGCATCATCAGCTGATCCCACCGCCGCCCCCTGAGCTGCAGAGACACGAACTCCTTCCCTGTGGTGGTTGGGGGCCGTGCGTCTGGGTTGACTCGTAGCGGTCCGTAACAGTGGAGAACTGCCCATAGCGTTTTCTTGGCTGTAATCCTCCCAGGAGCAGCCTGCCTCCTCTTCTTCTGGGAAGTTTCCAACCGCCAGCCTTCTGGTTGGTGGCCGAAGGCTTAGCCATTCACATCACCGGGCTCCTTAGCTCTTTACCCATTGTCCTTGTTGGGTGCTGTCGAGTCCATTCCAGCTCAGAGTGAGCCTGGGTGACAGCAGTCTAGTCCCATCCGGTTCCCAGGCTGTAAGGAAGCAGATCTCCCCCCAGGAAAAGAAAGCCAGTTATCCCCCCCAGCCCCAGCCCCACCCCCGCACGAAGCCACTGGTAGCTTGAACCCCAGACCTTTTGCATAGCAGCCCAGCATTTAATCATTGTGACCCCAGCCCCAGGGCTCCTTAAGTCCGTAACTCGGGATCCCCAGCGATCAGTAAAGTCAGCACATGAGATGTCTGACTATGAAGACTACCAAGGGCGTGTAAGGGTATGGTTTCGTGAGGGACCAACACAAAGCATCAATTCTACCCTCTCCCCAGGACCACTTCCTAATCCTGGACCCCAATCACTCTGAGCAGAAGCAACTCATAGTTATATCTATCTGGATCTGAATGCTGCTGGATGCTTTCTTAGATGCTTTAAATTGGCAATTGGTTTACACACTTATTTTGTCCCTTCTCATTCTAACCCTAAGTATTTATCAAAGGACTCTGAGGGCCAGGTACGGTATCAGAATCAGGGGAGACAATGAATCGCTTTCTAAAACTCCGTAGCTCTATCGAGCTCACTTGTTCACTGAGCAGGTATTCAGCAAGTACTTCTTTCTGTGCCAGCCACTGTCCTAGACCCGAGGGGACAATGGTGAGCAAGATCAAAGCCTAGAGCAAGCGAGCCAGACATTGCACATACATATCTCATCTGAAGTTCTAGGGATTACAGTAGGGTCCTTGGTTGTGACCTCTCTTCATAGGGGCTAGGAGAGAAAGAGAAGGCAGGAACTCAACCCTCCATGTAAGAACGAGGGACTGTTAAACCGCTTGCCTCACCTATCCAGCCTGTCTGGGATTTATAATAGCCCTGTAAACTAGATTGCATTATGCCAGCCTCGTAACTGGGGACATTGAGATTCAAGGACTGGAGTGGTGTCTCCATGATTGTGCATGGATTTGTAGCACATCTGCTCAGACACAGGCTACGGCTCTCGGCCACTGTCACATGTCTAGGCTCTACTAGTCTCAGAATTTGGACCGGTCATGCTCCCAGGTTTGGGAGCTTCTGTCTGCTTGTATGAGAAAGCCTCGGGGTCATTGAGCTCAGCGGAGTAGCCTGAGCGATGCGGCTCCTCGGGGATGTTCTCCGTCTCCCACCGCCCTGTGACTCCAGAGTGACTTCACGCTGGCAACTCTCTCTTCCCCGATCTCAGCGGGAAAGGGGGAAAGAAAGCATGGCAGAAAGACGTAGCCAAGTGCTCAGTTGCCTCTGCCTGTTAGAGGTCTCACAGTGAATTGGAGCCAAGACGCATGGTCTCGAGGGAGCCACTCGGGGTGGCTTACGTAAAACAGGGGGAGACAGGGGGAGACGGACAGGAGCTGG
This sequence comes from Echinops telfairi, assembly GCF_000313985.2. NCBI lineage: Eukaryota > Metazoa > Chordata > Mammalia > Afrosoricida > Tenrecidae > Echinops > Echinops telfairi. The sequence continues at coordinate 30,905,910 of NW_022111372.1, read as the reverse complement.
GCGGGCACTGTAAGCGCTGCCACATGGACTGTCTCGCCGTGGCTGTGGGGTCAGTCCATCGCATTAAGTGCTCCCCTTGTTTTACTGGCTCTCCGCTGTCCCCAACACGAGGTCCTTTCCTAGAGATTGGCCTTTGCAGATGGCATGTCCAAAGTTCATAAGCCAAAGTGCCATCCTCACTGCCCCTCCCCCAAGAGTTTTGTTGGCACCTAATTCACATATCATAGAATTGAATCGTTCAGTTGTTAAAACATGTCAAGGGGGACTGTGCAATCACCACTACATCTATTCTAGAATATTCCCTCCCCCATCATTGATTTGCCCCCAAAGTAAACTGTGCAATTGTGATCAACAACAGTGCTCCTTCCCCCCTCCCGCCTTCAGTATTGACGCCCAATCCCCTTCCCTATAGCCCACTCCCTCCTCCCTCCCTTACATTCCCTTTAACACCTTGTATCAGTTATTGTCATTGCACATCTGCTCCTTCTGCGCTTCACAGCTGGGAAACCCCACTCTAAGAAGTGTTCTGGTTATATTGCTTCTAAGACTGTAAGAAATCTGGCATGCAGGAGGGGAAGGCCTGTCATGGAAATGGAAACTAGAAATATTTTATGCTAACTGTAGCAATCTCTCCATTTCCTGGTAGTAAATATACCCTCAGGAAAACAGGTAAGTTATGGAAAGGGTGCCAACCCTCCTTTTTGAGATAAATGTAAACGTGTCCTTTCATATGTTTAAATATGTAAAAGCTCTCTATAAAATGTTTGGCAAGGGCTGTTTGTTTTCGGAGGAGGTGCCTTGTAGTTCTGGTTCCCAGAACGGCTTCTTGCACACTACAGGAAATGGTGGGATTGAGGGGCTGGTAGCATGTACAGTATGCTTGAGAAGACTGATAGGACGCTCACCTGTGCTACAGCCAGGGAAGCAGGGGGGCTCATCCAAACCAAGCTTGCGTCACTGCATGCGCCTGTCCTTTGAGTGTGATCTGAACAGGTTCTGAGTTCTTCTGTTATTCGCCATGTATGTTTCTGAAACTCAATTTATATGATTTTGATTTGGAAGCGAGATGCAAAGATTAATATCTGAATCATAGAATTTAAATCAGTCTGAGAAAACCATGGAATTATTGGCTTTGTCATATTTAGGGATTTGAATTTGGAGATGTAGAGTATTGCTACAAAATAATAGAGACCTTTATTAAACAAAAATACCAAGATTTGAAGCTATCGTTTCCTGATGTATCCTCCATCAAAATCTATATGCTTCTGAAGGTGCTCTTTCCATGCCACCAACCTGCCCCTGAAGACTCTTGTGCTGTTCGATTAACCCGCATGACAGTGGTTGTTTTGGCATTCTCCACGGACTCAAATTGTGTTCCTTTTAAAGGTCCTTTGAGGTCGGGGGTGGGGATGTCTGGGGGCCAAGATCAGGGCTGTAGAGTGGGTGGAAGTGATAAGCTTTCCAGTGACATTCTCATAAACAGCCCTTACTACCCACAGAGAATGAGCAGGTGTACTCTTACAATAGAAAAAAAAAACCCTTCCATAACAGAAGCTTCCTGGTTTTCTTCTCACCAATGAAATTTTCAGTTAAACTTTCTCCATAGTAAATTCTGTGACTTTGTGAAAACCTATCAAGATTACTTACGTCTTTGGAATTTCCCCCAACATGCCCCACAGCATCCCATTCTAGTCCAGATCGAGTCCATAAGTCTGATATTAGCCCATATATCCAATACCAATCTATAAAGTCCTTTTCAGACTCACGAAATACATGAAATGGAAGAAGATCACAGGCCAGTGGGTGGGAAGTCTTGTGGATCCAGTGGCATTGTAAGCATCTCAGCGCTGGCAGGGGTCTCCACGTGGCTCCTCCAGATCAGGGCACTAGCCTAGCTCCATGTGTCTTGTCAGCTGCAATACCTCCCAGGAAGTGAGCCTGTCTCCTGCCTCCAGTGAGCGATTTATCGCCTTAGCAGCTCCAAAGGAGGTCATCAAACTGTGACCTGATTGACAGGCTACACTCCACCCCGTCTCCTAACTCTCATATTGACAACAGATTTTGTAACTACCACACCACTCTTTGTATTGAACCTTTCTCTGAAGGCACTGTAATGAGAGTAAGATAAGTGTGTTACCGAGAGAACTTGCCTGTGGCCATCCACAGATCCCTGAGGCAGGTTTAAACACGTCTCCTTTGGAATGAAGCCACGCATGTATGAGCTAGAACCCCAGTAGCGATGCTTTTTGACTTACCCTCGTATTTACAGGCCGTGGGTCTTTCATGGCTTTAAGCTCATCCTTATGTCAGCCTACAAGGAATGTTCCTGTACATGCAAAAACCTATACCTGTACACGGAGATCTTTGCGATGACTCGGAAGGAGTGGCTGTCGTCACAGTCACTGATTGCTGGTGCTGCATGAGAGCGAAGGGGTTGCTGGGAATCTGACTACACCCCTGGGTCAGTAGTTGTCTACTTTCAGAAGTCGTAGTTGACTCATGCTGAGTCCTCTGAGAGGGAACCCAGGGTTTCTGTTCCCCCACACTCAGGTTTGGCTGCCCATGATCTCCATGCCAATTCTGCGTGCTAGGGGAACATGGAATCCTGGTTAGTATCAGTGAGCTGACACTGAAGTGAGCCAAGGCCCTCGGGAAGGTCTGTTTTTAAGCCAGAGTTTGTACCTTCTTTAGGGCAGCTATTCCGTCATGAAGTCTTTGATGGGAGCAGCCCAGCAGTTTTCGTTTTGCTAGTTCCAGTTAAACAAGGACTCCCAGCCTTTCTGTGGAGTCCCCACCGCTCCCCATCACTCTGCTCACCAGGTCCTTCCCCTGCTTCCTCCTCCTCCTTTTTTGGCTTCACTACCCACCGGGGCTGTGCTTCCTTCCAAGCTACCGTATTGTTCCCTTTAGTTGTTTCCCTTTTATCCTTTTTCGTTTCTCTCCTTCTCACCACAGAACTTCCCGATTGGCTCACCCGCTTTCACCTGCTCTAGTCGTCTGGTCATGGAGTGCTGTGCCTTGTGACTTGACAGTGGGCCAACCTTGTTTCGGGACCTTGCTGTTGCTAAGAGCCCATTCATTTTCAGCTCCGTTGACCTGAATTCACAGTGCAGAGCTGCCCCATGGTGTTTCCTAGGCTTGCATCTTCACAGGAGCCCATCAGCGGGGCTTTCTGCCGTGGGCCACTGGGTGGACGCTCGCCACCAGCCTTGCGTTTAGCAGCTGAGCTCTTCACCACTGTGCTTCCAGGGCGCTTTCAGCACCTCTACAGACAACCCGCTAATGGACAGCCTCTCCCTTTGTTCAGGCCGTCGTGCCTCTTCTTCCCCCGCGTATTCCTTTTACTCGTTCCTAAGTCTTTCTGATGCAAAACTCACTCCCCTTTGTTGATGTAGAATCTGAACCAGTCTGTCCTCCTCTGCAGCATGTCATCACTGGAGATGTCATTCTACTTGCATGTTTTAGGAGCATGACTTTACAGTGTCATGTTTTGCCCGGGTGGTTGCTGTGGGACCCTTCATCTCTGCTGCACACATGCCCTTTGCAGCCACGGCCCTGGGAAGTGTTGGGGTGAAGTGAGTCTGATGCACACAAACCTCCCGGCAGCTTTTTGACCTCATGTTGTATCTCCTACGTGCTTTCTTGGGAACAGTTTGTGTACAGATGCTGGTCTGTCTCAAGGAGGACATTCTAGAACTCCATCCGTTCCTTAATCACCATGGCAACCTGTGTGCCATCATATGATTCCAAGGTGTTATTAGAAGAGCCGGGGGAGTGGAGCCCGCATCGGCAGGGTTCACTTCTACTTGAAGCTGTTGCATTTTGGGACTTGTGCAGGATCGTATGGAACTGGTGTAGGCATTGGAGCTTGCACCTTAGAGCTGTGCAGTGCCACCCACCACCCACAGCCAGAGAGTGCAGCTGCCCCAGGGCTCTCCATCACTAGGTGCAGGGGAACGTCTGTATCATAGCAACTGGCTGCAAACTCTCCCCTTCCTCTGCCCGTCATGTAGCGCAGAGCGCTGCAAACCTAAGCAGAGCGAGGGAACACAGAATGTCAACAGATCCCCAGGCCTCTGGTGGAGGGTTTTACAGGCAGCTCTGGGGGCAACTGAGGGAACCTTTAATCCTGTTCTTGTCAACTTCAGGACCCCCTTCGATGAGACGGCAGTGTTGAAGTGGTCACCAGACAGTCCATGTAAAACGTGCTTTTGTGAAAAGCCATATGCTCTCCCATCAACAGAAAACGAAAATACACAGAGTACGAAGTGCTCACGCAGCCAAGGAGCCAACCAAACTAGTTACCCTTCAAGTTGACGTTGATTCATGGGACCCCGTGTGCATCAGAGTAGAGCTCTGCTCCTTGAGAATTTTCAGTGGCTGATCGACAAGCAGGAGATCGATCACCAGGCTTTGCTGCCAGTGTACGTCTGGGTGGCCTGACACAAAGGAGCCGTGGTGGGTGAGCAGCTAAGCAACACCCCCCGGGGATTGCAGCCCAAACTTAGAATTGCTGAAAACTCTCTCTGCTCGGAGTTGATGTAGCTGCTAAAGAGGTCACCCCGATTGTCTTCTCAGCAGAGCTCAGTCCAACACTTCCAACGTTCTGTCCCACAGGAAGGGGGCTGGGCTCCCCAGCATGTGATAGGTAGCGATAAGGAAACATTGGACAGCATTCCTTGAATAAAAACAAAAATGCCCTTATCTGCCATAGCAGTATGTTTATGAACATGCTAATCATTGTTCATATAAACATCTCAACCTTGTGGCTAAAAATAAAACTGAGTTTGGTGGTGGTTTGTCTCTGACACCCTTTCAAGGCAGGGTGTCACATTGGGCTAACAAGGTAAGGATTTTCTGAAGAGTGAGATTCAAAATATTTTTCTAGTAGTATCCTGATGTTTAACTTTCCCCACTCACATTTGCTGCTGTTCAAGGTAGTAGCTGAGGGACCTCCTCATGCTTGCCACTAGTCTGTCATGATGCTCGGAGTAAAAACACTCGATCTTGAATTCTTTCAAGTGGTTTTCGTTTGCATTCACACACTAGATAACATTTCTGAAACTGGTATCTGTGGGAACACAAATACCCTTGCGAAAGCCATGGAAGTTTCTGAGCCATGGCTTCTCACACTTTAATGTTTGGGACAGAGTCCTTGGGTGATGATGCAGAGACTGAATAAATGCTCTCGACTGCTGTGCAAACAATTAGAAGGATAACTTCACCTGGAAGTAGCGTGGAAGAAAGGCCTGGAGATCGAGGTCTGAAAACTCTAGGGAGCACAGTCCTACTCTGGTGACCCTGGGTAGAACTGACTTTGCCTTTCTCCCAGCCTCCCAGCTGTTGTCGATGCTGCTGATCCATAGACCACCTTTTCAGACACGAGGATGTGGACCAAACGTCTGCGTTCTCTCACCTCAGAAAGCCCATATTGCAAGGTGCAAGCAAATGCGATATGGCCGTCTCTGGCTTCGACCTTTGCTGACTCAGAATGTCACATGGCATTGAATTAAGGCCCACACAGCCAAGAAGAACATGGGTAGGAAGAGATGCTGTAATGCGGCTGTATAGTGTTCTCGTTAGCTGTGGTTGAGCCAGCCCAGACTCATGGACAGCCCATGCTCAGTGGAACCCACTGCTGCGCGACCCTTCGCCTTACCATGATCAGGTGACAGATCAGAGTATTATGATCCATAGGGTTTTATTGTCTGAGGAGTTGATCACCAGTCTTTCTTCCTAGTCCATCTTCTTCTAGAAGCTCTGGTGAAGCCTGGTTCAGTATCGCAGGAACATACAAACCTCCATCGACAGACAGATAGGTGCACATGAGGTGCATTGACTAGGTATCCAACCCAGGTCACCTTCATGGAAGGCAAGAATGCTAGCACTGATCCCATTTCCGGAGAAGACCACATAGAGAAATAGCTTTTTTGTGTGCAATAGGTAGTAAGAATATGGAATAATGTTTCGGGGTATGTTTTGAAATGAATCTGAATTGATTTCTAATCCAGTTCATTTGCTGCACAGTTGATTCCAACTCATGAGGATCCCAGAGGTGGCAGAGGAGACAGGAAATCCCATAGGATTTTCGGTGGCTGAATCTTCCGGAATAGATCACCAGAAATGGCTTTGATCCTTGATGGTCACTAATTGAGCTCTCATGGAAGGAAATGAAAATCTGGTTATTAAGTTTGTTTTTGTAAAAATGAGGTGAAGGTGTAAGGGACAAAGGATGCCTAAGTGAAAGGAAATTGCTGTTTTTTGCTTATGCTCTGATGGTCACGGTTAACATGTTGTGGGACCAATAGTGCCATGGCTCTGTAACTTCTTTAATGCAATTGATTTTAGAGAAATTCTAAATTCGTTTAAGGAAGAAAAGGAAATAGTCATTTGTCTGGAAGATGAATTAGATGAGTTCAGAGCAATTGAATATAGTTGGGTGGACGTATAAAGGAAATGAGGGGGTAGCCCATAGAGGCAGCTGGCAATGAATGGGATAAAAGGGCAGCCACAGTTTCCCAGGAGGAAAGGAGCATGAATGTGCTGTTTGGTGGATTTAAGGATAGACCGCAAACCAGAAGCTGTCAGTTGGTTGATCCATCAATCAGTGGGTTCTGTCTTGGGTGAGTTCCAGAGATAGCAAAGGCATGGATTTAGATCAGTTCCTGTCTGAAGTTGGACAAATCAGATAGTAAGCACCTTTCGATTCTCATCATGGTCAATGGTCAGAAACTACTCTAGAAGAGTCCGCAAGCTCTCGGGGAATTTGTCCAAGTGGGTTTAGGTGAAAAATCAGGACTTTCCAGCAAATATTAAAAATTATAATTTGTAAGGAAAATGCAAAGTTAGTGAAGCCCAGGTAAATATTTCCTTGAATTAATGAGAATTCCTGTATAATATTTATTCTAATAAACACATTAAAAAACTGTCTATCATCAAGATAGTGTGATCAATTTTTTTAGTCAATTTTCTATGTCTTCACAGATTTACCATATGAACCACCCAGGAGGTCAGCCTGGACTGGTCATGGCCACCCTACACCCCAGTCAAAAGGTACAGTGCGGGCTCCTAGTGCCTTGAGTGGGTGTACCATGGGCAATGGATAAATGTTGATGGAGTAATAGTTGTCTGTATAGTTTGTCTGTGTTTTGCTAACACGTGATGGATGTGTCCCACTAACCACAAAGTATATCTGCAATTCTTTCTCGTGTAGAGTCAGACTGACATTCACGGTGCAAAAGAAATGAAGGATTGCGTTCCCTCCAGTGTGGATAAATGATTGGCTCGTGCAATGTTTGTGTGCAGATGAGCTGACTGGTGGTTTCCTTCACGCTGGCTGTGAAGCCACCAGGATCCTTTTTTTTTTTTCTGGTGGTTTCCCGTTATCTGTTCATTTCACATTATACTTTACTTTAATCTGCATCAGAGCCACCTCAAGGTTTTTTTTAAAAATATGTGTGGTATACATGAAACATAAAATAATGAAAAGTATCCTATTTTGTTACCATGTTTATATTTGGTTTTACTCTGAAAGGACATTTTTTTCCCTCTGCCCTAAGGTTCTTCTTACTAGGTTCAAAAGGTTATTCTTGTGGGATACCAAGATCAGTCGGCTGAGCACAGTGCATAAAGACAGTGCTTTAAACGCACTGGGTAGTGACTTGGGTCTTAAAAGCTTATGAAAACCCAAACAAACTTACTGCCATCAAGTCAGTGCTGACTCCTAGCGACCCCTGCGGGTTTCTTAGACTGTAATTGTTTGTGGCAGAACAAAGCCCAGTCTCTCTCCATAGGAGCTGCTATTGTTTTCAAACTGCCAACCACGTGGGTTGCAGCCCAACTCATAAACACTATGCCACCAGGGCTCCTAAGAGCTTATGCGTAGCCCTCTAAATTGCACCCATAGATCTGCCCCAGTCTGGAGCAAAGACAAGTGGAGAAAGCAGAACCCGCTCGGAAACAAATTAATCCTGAGCTTCCAGAGCGGAACTAGACGGTGCTTGGCTACTATACTGATCACTGTGAAAGGGATCATATTAGAGGGTCTTAGAGAGAGGGGGAGAAAACTGTGGAAGCAAACTCTATCATAAAAAGACGAGAGTTACTGGTTGGACAAAGACTGACTATGGCCCTTAGTCACCTCTCAGACCCGAAACTGATCTTACCCCAAGGCTCAATTTTCAGCTGAACCAATAAGATAAACAGTAACATTATGCGCTCCTTAGAATCATCAATTCTTTCAGATCAAAAGGGCAGCCTTTGCCCAAGAAGGAAGTTGTAAAGGCAGGGAGGGTGAGGCTGGAAAGAGGACTGGAAAGAGGAAACACGGGGAGGAAGTTGGATAGGAGATGTTACATTGTGGGGATTGCAATCAATGACATGGGGGGGAAAAGACAACAACTGTGAATTGTTTGAATGGAAAAGTGATTTGCTCTGTGAACCTTCATTCAATTCACCATAAAACAATAAAAAGGATTAATGACCAAATTAAACGCTGGAAAGATTGTACAACAGCATCAGAGCCCAGTAGCCCAATATGACTCATAATTGTCTCTTTTCGCTTTTGGATTTTTCAGCTGCTCAGCCATCGCCTTCTACAGTGCCCAAAACGGAAGACCAGCGTCCTCAGTTAGGTGGGTTTCTCAAGCCCCCCAGACGGCCATTAGAGGAGAAAGGGACTCAGGGGGGCATTGCTAAAGTGATTTGATTTACTTTTAGGGTGAAATGGATGTTATCTTGTCGTCTTGATGACATGCAGAAAATGGGGAGACAGCCATCGTCTGCTGCAGCGGGTTGGCTTCAGATTTTCCTAACCCATTTCTGAAGCCCGCGTTGTCAGTGTGCAACAGCAATTTTGGTTGCATGTAGGCAGCGTGGACACCTGGGCTGCTGCTCTGCCATCTCTTGGTTTTCTTCAGTTTAGCTCATGCCCAAGGTGCACCAGCAGTCACCACGTAGGCCCGCCATAGGAGCATGCTACCGCCTAGGTGGCACAGAGCAACAGAAATATATGGTCTCATGGTCTGGAGGCTAACCGGTGTCAGTCATGCTGACTCCTTTGCAGGAGACTCTTTCCCAGCTCTCTCTCCTAGCTGCTGAAGACAGCAGGTGATCCTGGGCGTTAGATGGATGGATGTCTCTCCCTCTCCTCCTTTTTCAACAAGGCCACCAGTTGTAGAGGCCTAGAAAACACCTTAGTCCATATGACCTCATCTTACCTCATAGCATCTAACCTAGACCTTATGATTTCCAATCAGAGCCACACTCAGAGGGTGAGACGTCAGCATATCTTTTGGAGAGGCACCTGGGCCCTTTTCGACAAGGAAATGCAGGGGGAGGTGGGTAATGTCAGTGAGGTGAACAGCACAGCTGATGCCTGCCCTGGGGCCCAGTCCTTGGTGGCGTCTAATACAGAGAATGGACTGGGAGTAAGGTGTAGGAGGATTCTCTGCTCTCTTGTCTAAAGAGAAAGAGACATTTATTTTGAAGGATTGCCTCACAGGATTGCGGTGCCTTCCAAACCCCAAACCCATCAGTCAGGTGGCAAACAGGAGATGGCCCTTGCTGGGTCACAGGATTGGGCGGGGGCTTTCAAGTTCAAAATCTGTAGGTCAGATTGCAGGATGGAGTTCTCTGTAGGCTGGCATCTCAAGATCCTTAGCCCAAGACGAGAGAGAGAAAGAGAGAGAGAGAGAGAGAGAGAGACAGTTCTGTTAAAATAACTCCTGATAGTCTGGAGGCAGGCCATACCTGTGGAGGGCAGAAACCTATGAGAGAAGGAAAATGTAAATATTGCCTACTAATAGAGAGTGATAGAAAGGTGGTCTACCTGCACAGCCAAGAGCAGAAAATCCATAAGACCTGGAAAACCAAGACAGTCCTGTGGAGTCCCGGATCTTAAAGGTTTCACCGTACATTAGACTACAGTATGGAAAGTGATTACATTCTATCACACCAACCATGAACAGTAACCAGTCTAGTTTTGAGCCAAACCACTAAGAATCATAGCCCAGTCAAGTTGATACACAGAATTGGCCATTGCAAGAGGGGGTGATGTTTCAGCATCTAAATCTGGACACGCATTGAATCAACATTAGGTCTGTGGTCACATTAAACCGAGTGATGGTCTGCGATTGTGATTTGACTGTCTTCTCCTCTACTACAGATCCTTACCAGATTCTTGGACCAACAAGTAGCCGCCTTGCAAATCCAGGTGAGATGCTGCTGCTGGGGCTTCAGTCCGAACAAATGTGCTGTTTTTAAAATAGCCGCTCAATAAAATAAACTTGTGTGGGTGAGAAGTATCTTACACAAAACCCATTATCTTTCCTTTTTTTCCCCCATGTAATTATTATTTTTTTAAATCGTGGCAGAAAATACATTTTCGTTTTAGGCCAATCTCGCGGGATTATTTGCCTCTGTGGAAAACTTGGGGCCACAGATACATGCAAATTTTAGCTTTGACAGAGAGCATGCCAACTGTTTTGAGAAGGAGGGCTTTTAATTCAAACAACAAAACGAAAGCTTTCCATCCCAAGTTTCTGGACCTATGTGCCAGGAGAGAGTGAAGATTGCGAATCGGTGAATTCTTGCCAGGGAGCATCACCTGTCCTCACGTTTCAGGGCCAAATGGTTTTATTTGTTTGCGGTCAGATCAGAACCAGCTGTGCTGACACTGGCTTCAGAAATTCACAGCATATGTTGCATGTTCTCAGCAGCATATCCAAGTGCCAAGCTGTCCCAGGCATATTGCAAGTCCAAGCTGGATTCTATATTTCCTAAACATTGATGCCAGAATTGGCTTGGAAACCGAAAAGATTCGGATTCAGTTTGTATCTATCCCCGCAACGGAATCTATACGTTGAGAACATGTAATGGCATTGTTATAGAGCCCCAGCATCGTTGACATCTAAATCTTTGCTGATGCTAATTAATAGAATACGTAATTTTTAAGCAACTGAGCAGCTAGCAGTGAGTGTTTAATGGTCTCTCCAGTCCAGGGCCTAGACCAGGTGCTTCATAATGATTTGTCCAACGAATGGATGCAGGAATAGCAAGACAGGGTCCCTGATAGCAAGGTGCTTGCTTTCCAGTGGAGAGACAGATGTGTAACTGGGCATGACACCAGTGCTGGTTTTAAGACATGAGACCCTAGCTGCTTGGCCAGGTCTTCTCAGTCCTTGATCTCTTCTCACACCTATGTCCAGCTTTGCATTCATGACTGCCACCACCATCAGTCAAATAGAAATTATTTTTATGCTTTGAGATCACTGTTGACAGTCATGAGGGATTTTAGGGGTTCAGTGGTAGAATTCTGGCCTTCTAGGCTGGGGAAGCAGCTTTTATTCCTGGCCAATGCCAGGGCATTCATTATAGGAGCTGCCTTTCCATGGAGGCTTGTCAGTGGAACTTGTAGACTAGAATGGGCCTGGAAGAAAGGCCTGGGAATCTAGTCCCTAGAATCAGCTATTGAAAACCCGAATGCACTGAGCTGACCCATAACCGATCATCGGGGTTGCATGGAACCAGAGGCAGCATATTGTTCGAAGGGGTCACTGGGATTCATTGACACACTTCACTGCCGCTGCACTGACCTTAGCAGCTGTGGCTCAGGAATCAGATTTAGCAGTGCTGCTCAGAATCAATGAGAAAAGGGTTGGACGCACAAACACCTGAGCAGGTTAATAAATAATATGAAATAAACACTCCCTGCTCCTCGGGGGAGAAAGAGGAGGCATTCTATGCCCATCAAGGGGTACAGTCTCAGAGACACAGGGACAGGCCTACCATGTCCTGTGGGATTGCTCTGCGTCCACATCGACTTGATGGCAGTGAGTTTGGGGTTTTTCTGGCCCTGCTCCTCAGAAGCCCTGGCCAGGGCTGAGTCTGTAGCCTCCTCTGTCCTCACCACACCCCTGCAAGGCCATTGTCCAGCCTACCAAAGGGCAATCAGAGGTTCAGAGAAGTTAAGTAACTTCCCCTGAGTTTCACGGCCAATGAAAAGGAGGAGGTAATATCTGAACCCTAACTTAATTTTCTTCAAAGTCTGTTTTTATTCTCTTGCCCTACACTCCCCTTGATGAAGCTTGGAGACAAGAGGACAGTCAGTGAGTGGGGACCTTGGGGACAGGAAGGAAGGCAGCTCAGCCAGTTTAACTATTTTAGTGTCCGGGGGGCTGGAGATGAGTGGAAAGAAGCCAAGCCAGACAAGCATCACCTGGCCCTTCCACTCCTCCAGCTGGCTAACGGACAATCCTTTTCTGTACACTGATATTCCTACTGCCAGCAAATCCACCTGAGTTATAGGGATTCTGAGACTAAATCTTTATGGGAGCAAACGGCGCCATCTCACTCCCACAGACAGAGTGACTGGTGGGTTTGAACCACCAACCTTGTGGTGAGCAGCCCCGTACTTTAAAGCCCAGCACCCCCAGCCTGTGTGTGGTAGAGAGAAGAAATGGGGGGGGGAGGGGGAGAGAGAGAGAGAGAGAGAGAGAGAGAGAGAGAGAGAGAGTGTGTGTGTGTGTGTGTGTGTGTGTGTGTGTGTGTGTGTGTGTCAGTGGTATTGCAGTGGGGCAATGCTCACCTTCTGTACTGGAGACCCAGGTTTGATCCCTCGGCGAGAGGAGGCATTCATTATTGGTGGGATGTTGAGCAGATTTTAGTAGCGCTTCCAGACCAAGACGGGCTAGGCAGCAAGGCCTGGATCTACAGGTAAAAAATGGGTGGATGAAAACCACGCAGTCAGATCTTGAGCTGCACAGGAGCAGGCAGCGTTCCATTCTACTGTGCCTGGGGTGCCAGACATATGTGAGTGCACCTACGTACAACACACACACACACACACACACACACACACACACGAGAGCGCTTCAAAAAGTTCAGAAACATTCAATTTCCCCACAAACATTTTGAAGCCCCCTTTGTGTGTGTGTGTGTGTGTGTGTGTGTGTGTAGCACACACGCTCACATTGTCATTTGAACCAGTCTTGATAGGACTGGTCTCGACATTGTACATGGTAAAGTCGAGGGTCAGTCAGAGGAAGAGTGTCCCTCCACAAGATGGATGGACACTGCAGCCGCCCCAGTGGGCTTAAACATGGGAACGGTTGTGAGGCTAGTGCGGGAGCAAGTGGCCCTCACTCTGCAATCCATGGGGTCCCTGTGGGTTGTAGCCCATGCACCGCTGTGGAGCACAGCCCTATCCTGACACATGGTACCACCCCGAGTGGGAGTCTACTGAGTGGCAGCTAGTGTTGGAGAATTCTCGCCTAGGGAGAACACCTACAATGGGGTGCATGTTTGTTGTGAACACTAGCCTAACACTTAAGGAAATTGACCTCATATTACATTTTACAATTGGCTGCCCAAGCACTCTCTGGTGTTGACGTTCCAAATTTGTTCCCATGTTTCCCAACTGATAGATTCTGCTGACAAGACTCATTCCTATAGATCCTTGACAGGCTGACAGACGTGATCCCTGAGGCGTCAGGGCTAAGGGGCGAAGCGGTCCAGTGAGCGAGGGACTCGTTCACCCTCAGGGCTTGGGCTTCCCACGGTGAACACTGGTCCCAGTGCTGTAGTTCTCCAGGCTGGAGAAATAGGAGACCACTCCTGTCCCCTGCTCCTCACCTCCACATGGGTAGAAAGGAAAGGGGTGAGGGAGAATTGGCTAGAAGGTAATGCCACGCTTTGGGATAGATATCAAGTGCTCCCTTTGGCTGTTGAACAAGGCCTGTATATTTGTACCAAATTGCTCTCTCTATGGGAGGAAGCTGACACTGAATATTTATTTTCAAACAACTATGTATTTATATTGAAACATATGTTAGACTGTTAAATCCTCAATCCATGTTCTTTTCCTATTCCCAGGTCAGAGATGGAATGTTTGTTTTCAAATTGTGATCCTTTGGTTACACTATACATACTAAAACCATATGGTTTTCTCATACCGATTCTTGCATTTTTCTAAACTCTGCATATTAACGAAATGTGAGGGAGGCAGCACAACTTGATTGAGAACAGTTTAAATATGTTCCCCCAAAGCCAAGGCCTCTGTTGCAATGAGCTACAAGCTGTTAATCCATCTCAAATGTATTGTTAGCATAAACGTGATTGCTTTCCCGTCACATATTCAGGAAAGGCTGCTCTTTCTCACATTGCTGCAGGATGGATGAATCCACAAGCATTCCCATGTAGTCCGAGCGGAAACAAGGTGGACGCTTCATTCAGGGAGCTCTCAAAAACCCCACACTCGCTGCTCTCGAGATCCCGACTCCAGTAACCCTCTAAGACAGGGTAGAACTGAGAATGTAACTCCTTAAGGGAGTCAGTAGAAAGCTGCTTTTTCCCAAGAAAGTGCTAGTGATTTCGAACTGCTGACCTTGTGGTTAGCAGCCCAACACATAACCACTGTGCCACCAGGGCTCTTACATGCAGGGAGCTAGTACGAAGGATTGAGAAGGAAAGCATTGACAGTTGCGTTTTCTACACCAAGTCTCTGAATGGTTACCAGTTGGAGTTTAGGCACGTGATCACATCTGAATGTGCTCACAGTATAATGAACGGTCTTCACTGCTAAGAAGCTGGAGACACTACTTCAGGGACTTGACAGCACATGGACAGCTCGGTAGCTGGCATTCGGGAGCTTCTAGAATCTGCCCAACACAGCTTAACCTGTCCTGGGACTCAGTATTACTCTCCATCTTTGCATACTTCTGGGAGCCGTAGCCATCCTGCCGTACTGTAGCATAATTGCTGGAATGATGTGCCTGGATCTGTTCTGATTTAATAAAACGTAAAGCCGTATCTATATGCCAGTGGGATCAGGAGACTTCTGGCTGTGCCCTCCAGCTGGATGAGAGCTCTTTGACCAAACCAGGGTCTCCTTTGCTTCCGCCTGGGGGTTGCAGGGGCTCAGCTTTGCCGTTGCTCTCGGGGAACCGCTACTGAGCCCAGCTGGCATCGGCGGCCCGCCAGAGCAACATGTGGATTTCCGTTACGATGCCTTTGCCTGAATACTGGAAATGGGCGATCTGGTTTGAAACAGAGCCAGTTTTTTTCTAAACTTCCTCATTCTGCGTGGGTTAATTCTGTTCCAGGAAAAGTTTTGACAGAATTGCCCGCCAAGTGCCAGCACAATGTTATGTTCAAAATAACGGTGTTTACTTCCATTCTCTTCTCCCCACCCCCCCATAAATTTCTAGGGTTCATTTCCTAAATCTGACTTTCCCTATGATTATTGTTACTTACCCTGGCCAACATAAATGCCATGAAGTCATTATTGCCACCCATCCCGTGGCACGTTCTGCCTCTCAAAAATAGGAAAAACGAACTCTCCCAGCCCTGAAACACCAGGTGGCCCAGGTCCCTCACTCGAGGTCAGAGGTGGGGGGCGCTTGTGCCTGGTAGGGAATCCTCAGCAGATCATCAAGAACTTAGACCCGGCTGATGGGCTGAGTGGTCACTAGTGTCCATGACCTAAAGTCAGGTTCCCAGGGCACAGAAGGAAAACAAAATTAATCAACCCACTGAGAGTCGCCATTCCGTTGAGGACCACATGTGTTTCAGAGCAGAACTGAGCTCCATCGGTTTTTCAAACCAAACTCGCTGCCGTCAAGTCAATTCTGACGCATAGTGACACTGTGGGGCAGGGTAGAATGGTCCCATTGGGATTCTGAGACTGTCACTCTTTATGGGAGTAGAAAGGCTCATCTGCTCCCCACAGAGAGGCTGGTGGGTTCAAACTGCCAACCTGGTGGTCAGCAGCCCAATGCACACCCACTGTGCCCTCGGGGCTCCTCTTCCAAGGCTAGGGCCTTTGTGAAGCCGATCGCGAGGCCTTTCTTCTGAGTTACTAGTGATGTGCTTATCTGTCTGTGCCACCTGGGGACTCCCCCCTAGTGACAAAAGACCCTGATTAAGGGTGTGTTCTCAGGAGAAGGCGAGTGGCCTCAACTGGACCCTTCAGCTTGCGTCCAGGGTGGGGGCCTCTGAAGCAGGAGTAAGTGCCCTGGCTGGTTCCCCCTGAGGTCCCCTGGGTCTGACTATGTCTGCTGTGGGCTCCTGCTCAGCCAAGGGCAGCTCTCCACAGAGAAGCCGCCACTGCCAGCCGGGGTGGGGGTGGGGAGTGGGGGGTGGGGGGAGGGGGAGGAGTGCAAACAAACAGAACCATGTCCCTTTGTGTCCAAGTTGAACTGTGCTCTAAGGGGTGTCCAGCAGCTGCTTCTACAGAAGTAGATCGATCGCCAGGCCTTTCTCGGAGATCAAGGTGCCTCTGGCTGGACTTGAGCCTGAGCATCCTTCTCCGAAAGAAGGTTGAGTAGAGGACCTGGCCAAGGTGTCCTGGGTGGGCCTCCCTGGAGCACCCAGGTCCATCCCTGATGGAAGCATGCGTGCCCTCCCCTCAGGCCCCCTCTCACCCTGTCTGTTTTCCCTTCTGGCCTCCGTAGGCAGTGGACAGATCCAACTCTGGCAGTTCCTCCTGGAGCTGCTCTCTGACAGCTCCAACTCCAACTGCATCACCTGGGAGGGCACCAACGGCGAGTTCAAGATGACAGACCCCGACGAGGTGGCCCGGCGGTGGGGAGAACGGAAAAGCAAGCCCAACATGAACTACGATAAACTCAGCCGCGCCCTCCGTTACTACTACGACAAGAACATCATGACCAAAGTCCACGGGAAGCGCTACGCCTACAAGTTCGACTTCCACGGCATCGCGCAGGCCCTCCAGCCCCACCCTCCTGAGTCCTCGCTGTACAAGTACCCCTCAGACCTCCCGTACATGGGCTCCTATCACACCCACCCCCAGAAGATGAACTTTGTGGCCCCCCACCCCCCAGCTCTACCCGTCACATCATCTAGTTTTTTTGCTGCCCCAAACCCCTACTGGAATTCACCAACTGGAGGTATCTACCCTAACACTAGGCTCCCAGCCAGCCATATGCCTTCTCACCTGGGCACTTACTACTAGAGACCAGTCGGAGGCCTTTCCCAACAGCATACATTCGCCAGCCAATTGCCACAGACTCTGGGAGAACCTGAATCAAAGTGCCTCGACAGAAAGGAGAAAGGTTGCGTGGGGCTGGGGAAGGCCCCCGGGGGAGAACTCCCTAGGGCTCTTAGAGGGCGGGAATCATTAAGGTTTTACTACCGAGGGGGGTGGGGTGGGGGGAAGAATGCTAGACCTATAATGTAGATGGACCTTATGTCCAGTGGACCAACCGCACAAAGGACACTGTAAGTAGAAGCGAGCTGTCGGAAGGACAACATGCCAAAGGAGGTGGTCTGAAGACATGTATAAACTCCATAGAGCAGCCTTGGGAATCCTGCTAATGCAAACTGGGATTCAACTAAAGCAATAGCGATAACACAAGTTTGACTTAACATACCATTTACCATGACTTTTTTTTTTTAAGCCAAAGGAAAACTACCTGTATTTAAAACTGGGAACATATTGGAAACAAGGGAAAGTAGAGACTGTGGCATGCCCAGGGACAGTGATAAGGACTCCTTGGCGTTGGCTGTGTTGGTTGAAATCAGCTTCTTTGCATTTGCTGGGGAGCTCTCTGCTCTCTCCAACTGTGAAGACCCCAAATTTCCGACTCCATTCCAGGATACCGGGAGCTTTGAGCCAATCTGGAGGGACACAGAATGTGGACCGAGCGCGCGTGGGTGATTGTAGACAAAGGCCGGAGGGGAAGCAGAGCAGGAGGCAGCAAAGACGGAGACAGAAAGTGCTCCCACAGGGGAGGCCGGACGTAGGACAGGGTGGGACTGTGACCATGAGTCACCGAGACTTGCAGTTTACCGCGGTAATCAGTGTTACACACCAAACCAGTGTTAAGGGAGAAGACGCAGCATCGTGGAGGAACAGGGAGGAGTAGAATTCAGAAACAGAAATAAGCATCTCGTTCTTTGTGTGTTTGTAAAAAAAAAAAATGGTGTAACTGGAATTGTCTGATATTTAAAAGAAGCCTCAGGACCTCCTCCATACGTGGGGGTGTTGTTCTCCATCAGGATAAAGGCAGAGGCGATCTGGGTTCCTGAAATTGGGAGTCTCCTGGGCGTTTGGGGTAGGCGGGCTCCAGTTTTCCTTCTCGAGACGCGAACGCTGTGCGTTTGTCAGAATGAAGTATCCAAGCCAGTGGGTTTTTGTTTTTCCTCCTTTTTATATAATAATTATATAACTTATGCATTTATACACTACGAGTTGATCTCGGCCAACCAAAGACACACCACAAAGAGAGACAATCAACGATATAAATGTGGCCTTGAATTTAAACTCTGTATGCTTAATGTTTACAATATGAAGTTATTAGTTCTTAGAATGCAGAATGTATGTAATAAAATAAGCTTGGCCTAGCATGGCAAATCAGATCTACCCAGGAGTCTGCATTTGCACTTTCTTAGTGACTGAGGTTGCCTACTAGAACCCAGTCCTGAAGACTGTGGTTTTCGTGTTCGGAGTTGACTTTGTCAAGGGGTGTCACGTGGTGGTCCCCTCTCAGGTGGGACTGCTCGGCACCCCCCCCCTCCCCCCCGCAGTCACGGCCTCTGCAGGTCCTTCTTGCCCACATTCCCACTTCTAGCACTTTCTAGAACTGAAGGACCGATTCACCTGGGAGACTCCACACTCATTCCCAGCATGGACGGCCATCACCACCTACTTCCAGCCTTGCCCAAACCTGAAGGCTCCCCACCATCGAGTCAGTTCTGACTGATAGTGGCCCTACTCAGCAGGGTGGACTGCCTGCCACCCGTAGGTTTCCCGAGACGATAGCGCAGCGGTTCTCAACCTGTGGGGTGCAACACCGTTGGGGGTCGAGCGACCCTTTCACGGGTTGTCTAAGACCATCAGAAAACATAAGTACTTCGCAATATATAATTACATATTTTCTGATGAATCACTATGCTCTAATGATGTTCAGTTTGTAACAATGAAAATGCATCCTGCATATCAGATATTTACATGACGATTCATAACAGTAGCAAAATGACAGTGAGGAAGTAGCAACGAAAATCATTTTATGGTTGGGGGTCACCACCACACGAGGACCTGTCTGAAAGGGTCGTGGTGTTAGGAAGGCTGAGAACCACTGGGGCAGCACTTCACGGGAATAGACAGCCTTGTCTTTCTGTCTCAGAGCGGCTGGTAGTTTTGAATAACTGACTATGGTCAGCAGCTCGAGATGCAACCACTAGGCCAGCAGAGCCTTTCCCTTGGCCCGTTAGGGGTCAGCAGGGAGGTCGGGGTTTGTGTGGCGATTGGAGAGGTCTAATAGGTACCTATACTTGCAAGCCTAAGCAACTTGGTGTGACTCGCTTGCTGAGTTGGCCCATTTGATAGCTGCTTCTGGGCTTGCTTTGTAGTAGTGGGCTCAAATATAGCCATTATGAGGATGGCCCAGGACCTTCTGGCGTGCCTGTGGTCGCTATGGGGTGGAACCGACTTGACAGCGCCTAGCAACAACAAGAGGGCTGGTTTTTCAGGTCATAATCCCTTTGGCTACAACTAAATGAAGTTGCCCAAGCTTGTGGCTGTTTTGGCAATGGTCTTTAAAGTCAGCAGGAGCCCATTTCCAAGGCTGGAGATGTTCCAAGTGATTGGCATTGAGAGGACTCTCACCATCCCTCATTCTGCAGCGGCCAATGGCAGGCTCACAGGGTGCCTACGAACTCCACTCCCTGCTATCAGGTCCAGTCTGGCTCCTCGCAACCCCAGAAGGCAGAGGAGAACTGCCTCTGTGGGTGCCAGGGCTGTCGCTTTCTGAGCACAAACAGCCTCATCTCTCTCCCGCAGAGCAGCTGGTAGCTAGCAGCTCAGTGTGACCCTCCGTGCCACCAGGATGCCTTCAAAGTGCCTGTCTCTCCTTATAAATAAAAAGCAAAACAAGCTGGCATCAAGGGACCCAAACTGTTCTAATGGGACAGGCCAGTCGCTTTTTATTTGGGATCTAAAGGACGGGCACACCTATGTTCTCTATATAAGCGTACATTCCTTAGATGATCACTCAATTGGACTCCTGCAAGATTCCATCATAAATACAACAATAAAAACAAGTCTGATCGTTGTTGGTTATAGTTAAGGTCTTCAGTTAGGTTTCCCAGTTCCCCTGGCACCTTTAAATCTGAGTATCCCATAGGAAATTCTGGGTGATGGCCACCAGGATACATGTACCAGAATGTTCCTAGTCACGTGCTTATAACAGAAAACACTGGACACAGCCCAAGAATCCATCCAGATTGGATCAGAGAAGCAAAATTTGACCTTTCTGTGTAATATTATAAACAGAGCATATATTATCACACTTAATTTTGAGTCAAAGAAGTATGATGGAGCAGGGAAATGCATACAATATGATGCATTATTTCTCTGGGAACTATTGGGAACCAAAGAAATGCTTTTCTACTGGAGTGATTGAAAGCCTGTGATCTGAGCCCAATAGTCCCCAGACAAATAATACATGGTCTAAGGATCATGCTTGTTTCCTGTGCTGATGCGGTAGAAGCACTACAGATGGGGTCTTTTATGAACAGAGAGATGTCTCTTCCCACAGTTTAAGAGGCTGGAAGGCTGACTTCAGGGCAGCGGCTCCGAGCAGAGTAACTCAGAGAGAAAATCCTTGTCTCAAGCTTTTCTGGGCAGGCGAATTGGATCCCTGTGACATCTATTGCATGTGGCATCTCTCCCCCCCTCCCCCCAATCATGATTATTTGCTTCTGTGCTTAATCCCCTCCTTTTAAATCTCAAAAGGCCGTTTGAAGACACACCTGACATTGATAGGTCCTCATTGACTTCATAAAGACAACCCACATGCAATATATATATATAAATATATATATTGTGTGTGTGTGTGGGGGGGGGTGTCTGGTGAGGGGGCTACACTTAAATCCCAAATAGATGGTGGAGGAGGTGGGAATGAAAACGAGCATCAAAGTCAAGGTAGTGGCTGTGCTGAGCGGGAACAGGCTTCATGGATGAAGGAATGTAAGACCCTGGTGCACTTCAATTTCTCAGTGTGCCGGGGCCCCAAAAACTTCATGGAAAAGAATCCCTTTATCTTGTCATTCTATTTTCCATGACGTTTTTAAAGTCCCCTTCTATAGTCATTTGAAATGCTCTTCCGTATATATGAATGAGGCCTCTTCCAATGCGGAAAAAAAAAAAAAGTTTTTCAATGAAGTGGCTTAGCAGGGACGAAGCCACAGCTCCACGCAACCCCAGAGAGCGTTGTCCCGTGTGCTGCACTGGGCTGGCCCTTTGCAGGAGGGCCTGTTTCCTCTCAGGAGGTTACTGCCAGTTCACGTTCAGGACAATGGGCTTCAGTATCTCGCAGAAGCTTTGGCTTCCTCTGCCAGATGCCCTCTGTTGGTTGGTCATTGTTGATGCGGGTCAGGCAGCTTGCTGCCCCTCATTAATGTGAGCACCCCGAGGGTGATTTTCCTTCCTTTCAAGACAGAGAGGAATGCCCGCCTCCCCAGGCGGAGGCTGTTGGAGGCAGTGCCTTGCTTCTGATGAAAAGAACATGCAGAAGTAACTGCATGATTTCTGGGAGGAGTTCATAAGGAGGATGTGCTTGGGGAGCACTCATGCTGAGGGAAGCCCACTGCCATGCCACAAAGAGTCTCACGATAGACCCCAGGCCACCAGCCACCAGCCAGGTTGGCAGTGGATCCTCCGGCCCGAGTCAGGCCTTCCCAGGACTCTGTGAGTGTCATCTCCTTGAAGACTCTGAGCCAGGACCGCCCAGCAAAGCTGCTTCTGAGTTCCTGACCCACAGAAACTGTGAGATCATAAGTGTTGGTTGATTTTAGTCACTAAGTTTCCGGGAAAATGGTGATACAGCAATAGATGACAAATTCCCCTTGCTTTCTTTGATCTACTGCATTGCATTCTGCCCACATGAATGTATTGCTCTAGACTTCCACTGGTTAGCCTGAATGAGACGCGATTGACCTTAGTGAGATCTGCAAGGTGCTCCCTTTTTGTCTGAAATATCTTTGCTGTCATCGTTAGGTGTCGTGTCGTCGGTTCTGACCCATAGCAACCTGAAGCACAACAGCAAGAAACCCTGCCAGTCCTGTGGCATCCTCAACAGTGTTCCTATGCTGGAGCCCATTGGTGCAGACAGAGCGTCAATTTATCTCCTTGAGGGCCTGCCCCCTTTTGGCTGCCCCTCTACCTTATTAAGCACGACGTCCTTCTCCACGGACTGGTATCTCCTGGCAACGTGGATTCTTTAGCGGATTCTTTTCTTTATTCCATTGATAAAATACGTGTTGACTCAAAGCTAACTTTCCAGAAGCCCATGAGCACTGCTTAAAGAAATAGGTTTCCCCCGGGTGACAGAGGTGTTGCAGGAACTAGAACACAAACACTCTAGACTCGGGCGATAGTGTGGGCTTTGAACACACACAGATCCGTTGAGTGCTATCGCTTACTGGTGGTTGACCTTGGATTTAATTCCTCAGAAAATCCCTTTGCTTCTCTGTCAAGGAAACAAGAGCTACCCCAGTTTACAGCAGGAGTTTTCAACATCAGCATCATTGACATTTTGCATCCGATAAGTTTTTTTGTTGTGGGGACATCCTGTATATTGTAAGATGGTTAGCATCATCTTCAACCTCTGCCCACTAGATGCCCGTGGTACCCTGTTACGGGTTGAATTGTGTCCCCACAAAACATGGAATGGCATCTTAATCTCAAAGTGACTCAATGGCAGTGAGTTGTGGGTTTTATTTATTTCTTTTTGTCTTTTATAAAATTGTTTTATTAGGGGCTCATACAACTCTTATCACAATCCATACACACATCAATTGTGTAAAGCACATTTGTACATTCATTACCCTCATCATTCTCAAAACATTTGCTCTCCACTCAAGCCCCTGGCATCAGGACCTCATATTTCCCCTCCCTCCCCGCTCCTTCTTCCCTCATGAGCCCTTGATAGTTTATAAATTATTATTTTGTCATATCTTGCCCTGTCTGACATCTCCCTTCACCCACTTTTCTGCTGTCCGTCTCCCAGGGAGGAGGTCACATGTAGATCCTTATCATCAGTTCCCCCTTTCCAACCCACCCTCCCTCCACCCTCCCAGTATCGCCGCTGACACCACTGCTCCTGAGTTGGGGTTTTTAATCACCATCTCTGTACCTGTGGAAAGGAGCCTTTGAGGTGCCGCGGTTAAATGTTGGACTGCGAATCCAAAGGTGGCCTATTAGAACCCACCAGTCATTCCTCAGGAGAAAGATGAGGCTGTCTGCTCCCACAAAGATGGACCAGTCTCAGAACCCGCAAGGAGCCGTTCTCCTCTGCCCTCCAGGGTCTCCACGAGTTGGAATCAACCCAATGGCAGTGAGCTTGGTTTGGCGTTGGAAGTATGTGAAAATAAACGTGTCTTCTCCTCGTGTGAAATGTCTGTCCCAGCAGCACAAGGAAGCTAAGACCTACCCCAATAGTCATGGCAACCAAAGGTACCTGCGGACATCGCCAGTGTCCCCTGGCAGGCAAAATCACTCCTGGTTGAGAACGAGGAGCTCATATTGTGACATTTCCATCACTCTAATAGAAAAAGCATTTCTTGGATTCCCAATAGTTCCCAGTGGAGCCCTGGAATCAAGTCTTGCTCCCTGACTTTTCTCATCACTGAGCCCATTACTGCTGCCTAAGAAACAGAAGGCACCGTTGCCCAGGCCTAAGTCCTGTGCCCTCTCTGGAGTCAGGGTTGGATCAGCCATACTCAAACCGCTGATGGTTAGAGAAGGGTTGCTATCCAAAGGGAAAGGAGGGAATTGTGATCACAAGGGAAGAACGGACACCTTGGTGTGGAGGAAGCCTCTTCTGCAGAATCGAATCCACATGGTGCTTGCACGGGCAATGGTCAGGGCTGGCTCATTTCATGACAACACTATGAGTTATAACGCTTGAGGAAAACACGGGTTCTTTCAGTATTTTAATGGCTATGGCAGAGATTTTAAAGTGGATCGGGGCCGTCCCTGAACTGCACAGTAAAATCGTAGGAAGTTTTACGGAGAGATAGCGCCATTGCTTTCATCAAGTTCCCAAGGTTTGCTGTGTCCTGAACATATTAAAACAACTGTCCTAGAGCCTCACCTCCTAGTCCCCATTTTTAAAATTGTGGCTCAAGGATAGCCCTAGAAAGAACCATTTGTGCTTTCCTGAATAGTACCTGAAATTAATAACCTAAATCCTGCTGGGCTGGGCCTACAATTCCATTAGCTTAAACTGACTCTGCCCTTGTAGGTAATGGAATTACTGGTTTAAATAAACCTAAATGTTCTCTGTGCGGGTATCAATCAAGATTCCCAAATTCCTGTGATGAAGCCAAGAATTTAAGAGTCAGAGATGCCAACCTTAATGTTTATGACTCTCTTCTTACCCAAAGATCCTGATGATATTATTTTGTGCAGAGAACACTGGTTCGGAAGCTAGTAAGGACCTGTGATCTTGGTTTCGTTCTGAAAAGGTTGAGGAAGACTGGGTAGTATGTGACCGTAGCGGTAGCACATCCTGCCAAGCCCACAAGACTTCCTGTCAAGAAACATTAGGCGAATGGTGACAGGGGTCTTAGGAAGCCATGCAAATGCAATCATTGGCCTTTCGCTGTTGGAGCAAAGAAGAGTGATGATCAAACACACAAGGAAACAATTATTCCAAAGGACTGATAGACCATACAAGCATCAGCTTCTACTACCCCGAGACCAGAAGATCCAACAATACCACTATTGAGTGTTCTAATTGGGTTCTCAGCAGAAGGTTCTGGGTAGAGTGGGAGAAGAGTATAGAACAAAACTCAAAATCTTAACAAGGACCAGGCTTATTGGTTAGATAGAGACTGGCGGATCTCCAAAGGTTATGGCCCTCAGATACTCTGCACACTCAGAACTGACCTTAATAATTCTGTTAATCAACTTTTAGCTAAACAATACCCAGGTCTATGAAGTGGACACATCTGTCTTACAAACTGCAGCCAGAATTCTCTTTAAAAGTGAAGACGGTGTGATTACGTCTCATGTACTTTGGACATGCTGTCAGGAGACACAAGTTCTTGGAAAATATCATCACGCTTGGCAAAGTAGAAGGTCAGAGAGAACAAGGAGCACCCTCGTTAAGATGGACTGACAGAGTGGCCGCAACAAGGGACCCCAACATAGAATGGTGAGGGTGGTGCAGGAGCAGGCATGTTGCAATGTGTTGCACGTAGGGGTGCTATGATTTGGAACCAACTCCAGGGCACTTAACAACAGGGGGAACAACGGCACTAGGAGAGACACACTCCTTAAGAGACCAAGAGGGCAGTATTTCCCCAAACCAAAGCTCAAGAGGCAGGAAAGAAGGTGGAATTGAAACAGGGAGTCTAGGGAGCTTACTATTAAAACACAAGATGTACACTCATTGTTCAATGGAAACAGACTTACTCTATAAACTTTCACCCAAACCACAATAAAAAGTTAAAAAGGGAGGGAAAGGAGGAAGAGAGGATGCGAGGAAGGAAAGGGGGAAGGAAGGTTGGAAAGAAGGAAGGAAGGAAGGAAGGAAGGAAGGAAGGAAGGAAGGAAGGAAAGGAAGGAAGTACTTATCATAAAGTGGAAGTTGTGGCGGCATCAGCTACCACTGGCTTGCATTATGACTTCAAAGCCCTTACGTTGTATTTCACTCACAAGGTTGTGTCACCTGCATATTGTTGGCTATTAGTGAGTCTTCCTCCAGCCCTGATGTAGTGTTCTTTTTCACATCGACCAGCATCTCAGTTTGCTGTGCACACAGATTAAGTGAGTGTGGTGAAATGACACAACCTTGACACACACCTTTCTGGATTTTAAACCATTCCGTGTCCCCTTGTTCGGTTTGAACAACTCTCTTTCAAATCCACATGCACACTAAGTGTTGAAACTCCCATTCTGTGCAATGTTACCCATAGTGCGTTACAATCCATGCAGTCAAATGTCTTTGTATGCACAGATAAGCATATTCCTATCATTCTCTGCTCTCAGCCAAGATCCATCTGCCATCAGCTGTGATGTCCTCTGTTCCATATCTCGTTTGAGGGGATCTCTTGAATTTGGTTTGAATTTCTGACAGCTTCCTGTTGAGGTACAGCTGTTACCAGTTTTGAACTGTCAGTAGCAGATTTTTATGTGCAGGTGATATAAATGATATTGTTCAACAATTTCCATTTTTTTGGATCACTTTTCTTTGAAAGGTTCCCAAATACAGATTTTTTTCTGTTTGGAAGATTCAGTTTCTGCCTTCCAAATTTCTTGGCATAGTCAAGTGAGGGTTTTCCAAGTTGCCTCAGTTTGCTAAAACGTCTCAAATGCTACTTCACCATCGGCCTTGAGTCTTGTTTTGCACCAATGCTTTCAGTGCAGCTTAAAGAGTTCTTTCTTCAGTACAGTTCTTAATCATATGCTACCTCCTGAAATGGTTGAATGTCAGCCAATTGATGTGGGGACACTGTCTCTGTGTATTTCCATCTTCTTTTGCCGATGTCTTTCACAGCACTGATTTTCCCATACTGTGTCTGACTGCACACTTTGTTTTCTTCCAGGTTCTACCGTGCATTGCAATGGCCACACAGAAACCACTATGCTCCCAGTTATAGGATTTATTTCAAAAGTGAACAGGTGGAAATGCTCAGGATCGAGTTGTCACTGAGGACATGTTACAAAGTTCTTTCAAGTCTGCTAGTTAGTGCCCAAGGGGCATGTAGGCTGCTCTGCTGTGAACTTCAACCCGAAGGCACTCAACCCCTGCTCCCAGGATCAGGACTTCCAGATCTCTCTCTAAAGTGCTCAGAGATACGGCCCTCCACAAGACAGCCTCCCAGCCGGAAGCTCTCAGCTTTACTTGCTCTGTAGGCTAAGAAGACCACTCCGCTGTCTCATGCTCTGGCTCCTGCTTCTGCAGCTGCTTCTCCTCTGACGTCACAGCTGTGTTCTGGATCAAGGAGGTTCATTTCAGAGGGATCCTGCAGTCCAAAGGACATGCTCCACTCCTGCCTCTTGCTGATAATGAAATCTCCCACCCTACTTCAGAGATGGCTCAATTCATACCCAGTAGAATGACAATCACAATGAATCCTTTTAATATTCACTCACAACTAAATCCTATCTGGCTCTTCTCTTACTCAAACCATCAAAAAAAGGTCTTTTCAAGATGGGTGCATAAGCAAATGTGGTGAAGAAAGCTGATGGTATAAAAACATATAGCATCTTGGGTCTTAAAGCCTTGAAAATAAACAAGCGACCATCTAGCTGAGAAGCAAAAAAGCCCACATGGAAGAAATACACCAGTCTTTGTGTTCATGAGGTGTTGATGGGATCAGATATCAGGCACCAAAGACCCAGGACAAAAATTCATATCGATGTGACTGAGAGGGAGGGCAGAGTGGAGACCCAAAGGCCATCTGTAGACAATTGAACATCCCCTCACAGAAGGGTCATAGGGAAGAGACCAGCCAGTCTGGATGCAATATAGCACCGATGAAACATACAACTTTCCTCTAGTCCTTTAATGCTTCCTCCCCCACACTATCATGATCCTAATTCTACCTTAAAAATTTGGCTAGACCAGAGAATGTACACTGGTACAGATAAGAACTCGAAATATAGGGAATCCAGGACAGACAAGTGCTCAGGACCAATAATGAGAGTAGTGATACCAGGAGGGTAAGGGGACAGTGGAGGGAGCAAGGGGGAATGATTGACATATAACCCGATCACAATGATTGACATATAACCCTCCCCCAGGGGGATGAGCAACAGATAAGTGGGTGAGGGGAGACAGTGGTCGATGTAAGACAGGAAAAAAAGAATAATTATAAATTATCAAGGGTTCATGAAGGAGGGATGGGGATGAGCTGATACCAAGGGCTCAAGTAGAAAGAATATGTTTTGAAAATAATGTTGGCAACATATGTTCAAATGTGCTTGACAGAATGGATGTATGTATGGATTGTGATAAGAGCTGTAAGAGCCTCCAATAAAATAATTTTTTAAAAAGAAATTATTTTAGGACTAGTATCAGTCAATAAAGAAAATTTATGTAGAAAGAAAAAAAAAAGGAAAGACCTTCTGGTGGGAGTTGCAGAGACTTTGATGAAAAAAGCCACATTAAATCATTTGCTGCCCTGGAGATGCTTTCTATCATTCAATATGTGGCCCATGGAATCCTTCAGTATTGCAACTTGAGACTTGATTTTGTCTTCAGTTCTTTCACCTTGAGAAATTCTGATGTATTCTTTTCTTTTGGGCTTCTAACTTTAGGTCAGCGGTTCTCAACCTGTGGGTTGTGACCCCTTTGGGGGTTGAACGACCTTTTCACAGGGATTGCCTGCTTCATCTCAGTAGCAAAATTACAGTGATGAAGTAGCAATGAAAATAATATTATGGTAGGGGGGTCACCACAACGTGAGGAACTGTATTAATGGGTCATGGCATTAGGAAGGTTAAGAACCACTGCTCTAGGTGTTTGCACATTTTATTATACTTTGTCTTCTCAAACTGACCTCTGAAAACTTCTGTTCAGCTTTTGCACGTCTTCATTTCTCCCATTCACTACATTCTAGTGCGTTTCCGTGTCTCTTCTGACATCAGGTTTGGTCTTCTCTTTCATTCCAGTCTTCTTCTTTTTTAATTGCTTTATTAGGGGCTCATACAACGCTTATCACAATCCATACACACATCCATTGTGTAAAGCGCATTTGTATATTCATTGCCCTCTTCATTCTCAAAACATTTCCTCTCCACGTAAGCCCCCAGCATTAGGTCCTCATTTTTCCCCTCCCTCCCTGCTCCTACCTCCCTCATGAGCCCTTGATAATTTATAAATTGGTATTTTGTCATATCTTGCCCTATCCGACGTCTCCCTTCACCCACTTTTCTGTTGTCTGTCCCCCAGGGAGGAGGCCACATATAGTTCCCTGTAATCAGTTCCCTCTTTCCTACCCACTCTCCCTCTACCCTTCCAGTATCACCACTCACTCCACTGGTCCTGTAGCGGATAATCCCTACAGGACCAGTGGTATGAGTGGTGATCATTCCAGTCTGCTTAATGGCCCTGTCTTTCTTCAGGTTTGATGCCCGTGATGTCCGCCCAGCTCATCTGGTCTTTGTTAGTGCTTAGTGCATTGGATTTATGCTGGAGACCGTCTCTGCATTTAGGTGGGATTGGTGCAAGGGTGGGCTTTGGCACTCTTGGACTTGTTTTAACTTTCCTCGTGCCTTCTTATTCCAACTTTCTTCATGCCTTCTATTTCCAACTTTCACATTCCAATGAACAATTGTTATGGCATCTTGATTTCATGTTTGATCAGGTTCAGAAGTTAATAAGAACTTCTGTTTCCTCGTCTTTGGCACTAATGGTTGGTGCACAAATTGGAGGAATAGTCATATTAACTGTCCTTCCTTGTAGGTGTGCATATATATATATATTCTGATTACTGACATTACTGGATAGAACTTGAACTGTTCATTTTTTTAATGGATAACATTTATTTTGTTGCTATTGAGGTGGTTTTTTTTAATCGTTTTATTGAGGGCTCTTACAACTCTTATCACAATCCATCCATCCATCCATCCATCCATTGTGTCAAGCACATTTATACATTTGTTGCCATCCTCATTCAGAACATTTGCTTTCTACTTGAGCCCTTGATATCAACTCCTCATTTCCCCCTCCCTCCCCACTCTCCCCTCCCTCATGAGCCCTTGATAATTTATAACTTATTATTATTTTGTCATATCTTACACTGTCCGATGTCTCCCTTCACCCAAGTTTCTGTTGTCCATCCCCCCAGGGAGGAGGTTATATGTAGATCCATGCGATCATTCTTTTTTGACAATGCATGTGATGTTATTTCTCTACATCCTGCCCAGCATAGTCAATCACACGTTTGTCTGATTCAGAATGGCCAACACCAATCCAGTTCAGTTCACTCATGTTCAGGATATAGATCTTCAGGCATCAATTACTTTTGTGATAACTTCTCATTTGACGTTTGAAGCGATTTCTTCTCTCTGTGAATTGTGCCCATCAGCAAATGGCGGTCCTCGATGCTTGACTCTGCCCACATCTGTCCGGTGCACTCCACGTTGCAATGGCGGTCCTCGATGCTTGACTCTGCCCACAACTGTCTGGTGCACTCCACGTTGAGGAGGCACTGTGTCCTCAGGACTATTCTGAGCGGCTCATCTTTTGGCATTATTCACAACATTTTTACTGGAAGCTTATTTTAAGAGGTCCTTTTCTAGACTAGCGATTCTCCACCTGTGCGTCGTGACCCCTTTGGGTCACAGGGGTCACCTGATTCATAACAGTAGCAAAATTACAGTTATGAAGTAGCAACGAAAATAATTTTATGCATGGAGAGTGGTCACCACAACATGAGGAGCTCTATTAAAGATCGCGGCATTAGGAGGGTTGAGGACCACTGTTATAGAAGCTCAGCTGAAATCTGTCCACCATGGTATTTGAAATACCGGTGGCATAACTTACAGCATTGGAGCAATAAGCAAGCAACCACAGTACGACTGATTGACACATGAGTAGTGGGTGGCCCAAGACCGGAAGAGGTAGATGGTGCCTGGCTACCACTAGCAACTGCTCTGACCAGGGAAGGACACAATCGAAGGCCCCTGGTGAATGTGGGCGAAAAACAAAGAGCAAGCTCTAAGTCATAAGAAGACCAGGTACCGGGCTGATAGAAACCGGAGGAAATCTCTGAGGCGAGCACACTGAGAGCCCTTCGCACATGGAGCTGAACCCGCTCCCAGAAGCTGCCTTTCAGCCAAATAATCATAAATCGTCTATAAAATAAACCACAACCCCCAAGAGGAGCATGCTCCTTAGAGAGGTCAGTTCTACAAACCCAGAGGGAAGGGGGCAAGTGGAGAAGGCAGGAGGGGCTGCAAAGCTGGAGGGAGAGAAGCGGGAAGCAGGGAGGAAATTGAAGGCGCGAGGAGACATCCCCGGAAGAGCGACCACTTTTGGTTTGAATCATTGCGTGTGACACTCACCTGCCGTGTAAATGCTCACCCAAAGCTCGGCCAAAGTTCAGAGTCTAAAATAAAAACTTCAGGAAGCGCCGCTCTCCTCTGACCCAGATGAGTTTGCCATGAGTTAAAAACAAACCCCAAACTGGAACAGTGAGTTTCGACCTGAGATGCCTCCGACGTCCTCACAGAAAGCCTGATGCGCTGACTTTGCTTCGAGAAGTTCTGATTTCACTTGTCTAAGAAGGAACGTGTTTAAGAGATTCTTCGAATGACATGAAGGGCAGCCAGGGACACGAAGATGTCCGGGGGCTTAGCTCCCTGGTGCTGCTGGAAGTCACTCTGCCCCAACTAACACGACCCCAAGGGAGTCGCTTCCGCAGACGAGGAGTGACTGTCTCCCAGTTTGGGAAACCAGAGGGGAGACTGGCAGGGAAATCCAGGAGTCCCTTGGTGATCTTTGCCATCTGGGATTGGTGTCTACCTGTCCCCGCTCCATCTGCATCTAGTCTGCCTTTAAAAGGTGCTTCTGTAAGATACATCTTAGAATTTATTAGGTTTTGGACTCCACAGTCCTCTGGCATGTTCTCATTACACCACACCAAACCCATTGCCTGCGGGTTGATTTGGGCTCATAGTAGACTCGCACCTCTAGGGCTTTCAAGACGGTAGGGAGAGGCATCTCTGTGGAACGTCGCATCTATGGATTATTCTAAACCGAGAAATGCTTTCCCACATCTGGCGATGGAAAAGGTGACGGTGAGCAGAGGTGGGTCACCGGCCCGGGTGGGGTGGGGCGGGGAGGTTGTTGAAGCAATCGTCCAGTGAGCTGCTGTTATCGTATGCCTTCGAGTGGATTCCAACACTCAGAGACCGCATCTGACAGGCGAGAATTGACTCTTGGAAGAGTCATCACCCAGATTCATGACGACTCATAGCAACCCTATAGGGCAGGGTAAACTCCTTGCAGGAGTAGAAAGCTCCCCCGCCTTCTATTTCTCCTGAGGAGCTTCTGGTGGCTTCAAACTGCTGACCTTGCGGTTAGCAGCCCACTCATAGCTGACTAGGTCACCTGGGCTCCTCAGAAGAGGCCCATCAGTGGGAAATCGCATCTCTGGAAATCACTGAGGGATGCCTCCTTGGATCTGGCAAGGAGATGGTGAGCAGGAAGTGCTCCCTGGAGCCCCCTCTGGATGGCGCACTGGGCACCTGCCAGACCTGCTGTATTTCTCTGCCCCTGCGGTTTCCTGGGCTTTCTTCTTGCTAGGAGCAGGGGTGGGTTCTACCCACTGACTCAAACCCTCGCTGCCCCTAAAATCCCCTTAAAAGGACAAAGCCCTCCATTGCCAAACAGGGTCATATTTATAAACACAGGGGCCTGGACTTGAAGACCTGGTTTGGGAGAGACACAATTGCATCCGCAACGTATAGCACTCGCAACCTGGAGTCTATTCCGACCCTATAGGACAGGGTAGAACTGTCCACCGTGGGTTTCTGAGAACGTAACACTTGATGAGAATAGAAAGCCCCTCTTTCTCCTGCGGAACAGCTGATGGTTTCGAACTGCCGACACTGTGGTTAACAGCCCAACTCATAACCACTTCCCTCTTTTTAACGTCGATAGGGAAAGCTAGAGTTTGAAGGAGACCTAAGTGACTTGGCTGTGCTAGCGCTGGAGCTTTTAGGGGTACTCTTGCTCTGAGGGACTTAGCCAAATGAATGGGTAAAGGTTGTTTTAGACAGGCTACCACTAAAGGCCCACTTTACATTTCCACTTTACATTTAGACTTTACATTTAGACAGGCTACCACTAAAGGCCCACTTTACATTTCCAGGGGTTTCCATCTGTTTCCACACCGTTTGAAGTATTATATATAGTGAGGCTCGAGGGGAACCCAGTCTTACTTGGGTAAACATGTCCATCACCGGCACATGAGGCCTGGGCACTCGAGTCCTCATTTTGTGCAGTGGCCTGGCCAGGCCACACAGCTCAGAAGGGCGGCATGAAAGCTGAAAGCCCAGGAGAGCTCTTTTCCTGCCAGATGGGAGCTGATTTCCTTCCTGGACGCTGAAAGGACTTGCACGTCATGTTTGTCATTTGTCCTCTCAGCTGTCTGCGCCTGCATTTCCTTTAGCCTCTCGCCTGCAACTTTCTTCTCCTCAGCTCCTCGTCCCCCCCCACTCTCGTCCCCGTCCCCCGTCCCCCCCCCACCCCGTAGCCAGTCAGTAGTGAATGCAGCAGGCTCCCTGCTTTCTTCCTGGTTGGAGGGGACAGGGTAGGGGAGTGTCCTGTTCCCAGCTTCCACATTTCAAGGTCTTCAACAGGAAGGTCCTCGTGAGCCCCTGATAGGGATGGAAGAGGTGGGGGTGTGACCTGACCCAGGACCTTCCGGCCCCTGAGAAGGGCCTGGTCAGCTGGGAATGGAAATGTAAACCAGGGAGCCTCACACCGGAAGACCCTGGGGTTGTGCTATTGATTGTTCCCTTTCCTGGGACTGCCCTGCAGCCCCCTTATCTGAAGTTGGCAGAGAAAGGGCTCTCGCTCTCTCTCATGCTCTCTCTCCATACTGAGCCTGGAGAGAGATCTTGAGGTTGAGCCTGTGGGCACTCAAATTCCCTGCCATCTTAGTGACCCTAGAGGACAGGGTAGAACTGCTCCTGTGGATTGTGGACACTGTAACTCTTCATGGGAATAGAACGCTCTTTTTGAGGAGCTCCTGGTGGTTTCGAACTGCTGACCTTGCAGATTGAAGCTGAAGAGTAACAGCTATGTCACCAGGGCACCTCCGGTGGAGATCAACATTTCTCTTTATTTTTTGCTGTGCCACTGTGTCTATCCCATGGATGCATGTGGAGGCATGGGTGTCTCTGTGTGTGCCCCTGAATGCGAGGGTGCGAGTAGGTGTGTCCTGTGTATGTGTCCCTGTGTGCATGTGAGTGGGAACTGCAATGTCCCTTGGAACAGCATCTCAGTTTGGACCGATGTGGAGAAGTTTGGAATTCCTCGGCCTGTGTACTGAATAACGTCCCAAAGGAAAAACCAGTATCAGAAGTATTTCGAAAACACACCCATGGTGGCCACGAACCCTGACAGAGAAACCACCACTTAAGAAGGATGCTGGGCCCAGGAAGAGAGAGAGATGCTGGCCTCTTCTTGGGCGATTCCAGGCGCTGTACACAAGTCCATTCCTCCGCTAGGTGGCACTAGAGCTCCACTCAGCTGCCACTTGTAGGGGCCAGGGGACCGGGTTTCTAACTGGGTATTTGCATTCTGAACTTAAATACTTTTATTTTTAAGGCATCCTTCCAGCACACGTTAAAGGCCAGTCAGTACCACAACGCAGTGAGCTTCCAAGGTTCTCCAACCCCACGTTCAAGTCTCTTCCATTGGGGTCCAGTTCCTCAGTGCCTGGGGCAGAGAGGGCCTTGAGGGAAGGGTGTCTCCCCACTTGTAGCTCCTGATTATGATGTGAAGTGAACGGTGCTGATCTTGACGCAAACGTTTTCTAGAAATTCTTCAAAGCATTTTTAATGCTATTTCCATCCCCTCGGTCCGCTTTCCCACGTTAGCTATTCTACCGGGGTTCATCTGAGCTCCTATGAGGACACGTGGTCCTTTGTCAGAGTTAGGCTGGGGCTGACACAGTGCTAGGGAAGTGGGGACCAACCACGGAAACCCAGCCGAAAGCTGTTGGGTCTTGGGAGCCAGGCTGGAGAAAGAA
The DNA here is from genome assembly GCF_000313985.2 of Echinops telfairi. Classification (NCBI taxonomy): domain Eukaryota; kingdom Metazoa; phylum Chordata; class Mammalia; order Afrosoricida; family Tenrecidae; genus Echinops; species Echinops telfairi. Next base: position 30,871,170 of record NW_022111372.1, on the reverse strand, counting down.
CACAAAACGGGGCAGGGGGGTGGGGGGTGGTTCTGCGGCGGGGGTGGGGGCTGGTTCTGTGGTGGGTGGGAGGGTGGCGTGGGGGGTGGCACTTGGTGGTTCTGTGGCCCGTTGTGGCGGAAGAGCCTTATCGTCTCTCCTCTAGGACTTCAGAACCAAGCGGCCTGAGAGGTGACCTTTTGAAAGCATCAGCAACCAGCTGCCATGTATTGATTCCAATTCATAGGAATCCCATGGTGTCAGCGGAGAACTGCTTCCTAGGCCTTTCACAGGTGTGACCTTCTGAAAGTAGATCACCAGGTGTTTCTTCCGAAGTGCCTCGGGTGGATTCAACCACTTACCTTTTAGTTGGCAGCCAAATGCTTACCCATGTGTCCCATCCAGGAGCAGGAGCTGCAGTGTTCCTCTGCAGGGGGCGGGCACCCTAGCAGAACAGTCTGGCAGCTGGGTCTGGAGGCATGCAGTCAATGTGCTCTTTGCCTGCCAGCCTCTCTCTCCATTTCAGCAGCTCTCAGGCTCTAGGACCCACCTCTGGGTCACAGCAATGCCCCTGGTGTTGACCCACTGGGCTCGGGTAGGCTCTTTCAGCACCCCAGCCAGAGTCAGAGTCCATGTGGGTACCATGACTCCTTCCATCTATGTACCCCCAGACACCCTTCCCATCACTGCCCCCTCATATACCGAGGCTCCTGGGTGCAGTTCACCTGACTCCTTCAGTTGAACCTTCCTCGACCACCCGAACTAAAATAAGCCCCCTCTCCATACCCAGATGTCCTAAAGGAGCCCACCCTCACCTGGTTTCACTGGGATCATGTGCATCCTTTCCTCTCTCACTGCCTGACTGCCAGTTCCCAGGAGAAGGGAGAGCCAGTGCTCTGTAGATGTCTACATTCCCCCCATCACCCTCCAGGTTCCCACAGAGAACCTGGTTCATAACAAGAGCGTGATAGGCAGAAGCCCTTGCTGCTCCTCCCCCCTTCAGCCTTATCTGGAGCTGGCAGAAAAGACGCTTCCCTTTTTTAACCAGGAGAAGGTAGGGCGTTGGTAATGCCACATCGACCAGCAGGGAACTTGAGCTGAGTGCCTCTCATCTACGCTGGGAAACAGCATCACCTGGGGAAGCCGGGAGACTGTAGTTAACTTTCTCCACGTGCGGTGGAGAGAAATCTTGAGAGTGAACCTGTGACATATACTTCTCTTTCTTGTACGTGTGTGCGCATATGAACACATACATGTGGTGCAGGCGTATGTGTCCACATTTGCCTGCATATGTCTCTGTGTGTGCATGATTGTGTGTTCTGTCTCTCTGTGCACACACACGTCTGCGTGTATTGCAGATGTCTGTGCGTGCATGTCTGTGTTCGTGTAAATTCATGTATGTGTGAATGTGTGAAGGTGCAAGCGTGTGTGTCTGTGCACATGCATGCTTGTATGTTTTGTTGGCAGCAATATGAAGGCCCTAGTCCCTTGAAACATCACCTCAGCTTATATTGATGTAGAGTTTTGGAATGCCTTTCCCTCTCTACTTAAGATTGCGCCCCTAAAGAATCCATCTTAGAAGCTGTGGATCAGCAGCCTACGGCAGGCCTCAAAACCACCACGCTCACTGGCCCACAGCGCACACAGCACGCCTCCTTCAGATCCAGCCGTGGCTGGGTCTCTCAGGACCCAGCCTGGGTCTCCTCCACTGTAGCTCTTGCCTGCCTGGTCACTCTGGGTTGCCTTCGCACCTCTTCATGCCTTTGGGCTGCGTCATTGGGCTGAATGCCAGGACGCAGGTGCTGGGTTTCCAAAGAAATTGCCCAAGAGCCACTCAGGGTTATTGGCAGAGGCTGCAGTCAGGTTTCCAAAGAAAGAGGGCCAGGTGGGCCCTTTGTCCATCCTCGGTGAAAGCGCACGTTGGAAGGGGCGGTAAGCCCCTTGCAGAAGGCACTGGGTTTGTGGGTGGACAATCTGTGTCGTCTCACTTTTCCTTTGTTGCAACCAGATGGCTTCCACCTCAAAGAGCCACTTGACTGCACCTGCTTGATGCAACCGCAGATTTGATTCCTTTGTAGTAAAATTCCATCAAATTCAGAGCCAGCATCCCCACCGCTTTCCCCAGCAACCTGTTTCCCTGTGCTTGTGTCTTGAGGCAGTGGGGACCTGGGTCCTGGGTTCTGTTCCTGGCCAGTGCCTCTCATGGGCAGCCACCGCCCATCCATCCGGGGAAGCTTTCTTATTGCTATGGTGATGAGCAAATTTCACCGGAGCTTCCAACCCAAGATGGACTAGAAAGAAAGGCCAGGCATCTGTTTCTAAAAACTAGTCTACATAAACCCAATGGATCACGACAGTCTGGTTCCTTAACCATCATGGAGTGGTATAGGACTGGGCAACATTTTATCCCATGGTGTACAGTCACCACTAGTAAGGGACAGCTGGATGATAGCTTCCAACACACAGTAGGCTCCTGTAGTGAGAGACTCATTTGCGTTCTCATGTCCTTCTTCGGTTTATGACTGTTGTACTTAAGGTGATGTCGAATGCATGCCAACTCACAATCGCCCTTTGTAGACCAGAATAACCCACTGCCTGTCCTGCACTGTCCTACCAATGGTGGCTGTGTCTGAACCCGTTGTTACAGCCACGGTGTCGAGCCATCTCCTCCAGACCCTTCCTCTATTTCACTTGGCTCCTCCTTCTGATGATATGTCCAAAATCCATGAGATGCAGTCTCACCATCCTCATTTCCAAGGAAAGTTTGGTTGTCCCTCTTCCAAGACTGGCTCGGTCATTCTTCTGGCAGTCCGTGCGATATTCTTGGCCAACACTACAGCCCAGTGCGTCAGGTCTTTGCGGCCTTCCTCGTTCATTGTCCAGCTTTCCATGCACGCGAGACAATTGAAAATATCAAGCTTCATCCCCCCACTACCATGACCCAGTTCTACCTACAAATCTGGCTAGACCGGAGTACACACATTGCTACACATAAGAGCTCTCTGGACACCTGAAATTCAGGACAGACAAACCCTCAGAAACAGTCATGGGAGTAGCCATATCCTGAGGGTGGGGGGTGGTCAGGGAGGGGAAAGGAGGAGGAAGGGGTAACTCTACACACGGTTGGATATATAGCCCCCCACCGAAGGGAGCAAATAACAGAAACGTGGGTGAAGGGAGACAACAGAGAGTGTAAGATATGAAATAATACTAATATATAATTGACCCAAGGGTTCACGAGGGTGGGAGGGTTGGGGGAAAAAGAGGAGCTTATACCAAGGGCTCAAGTAGAGACTGTTTTGGAAGTGATGATGATGGCAACATACGTACAAATACACTTGATACCATTGATGTATGGACGAGCACCCAAATAAAATGATTTTAAAAGAAAATAAATAAACAAGAAAATAGCAAGGCTTGCATCAGGTGCACCTTAGTCCACAAAGCAACATCCTTGCTTTTCAATAGTCTAAAGAGGTCTTTTTTTTAAAAAATCATTTTATTCGGGGCTCGTACAACTCTTATCACAATCCATCTATCCATGTGTCGAGCACGTTTGTACATTTGTTGCCATCATCACTTTCAAAACTTTTTCTTTCTACATCATCATCGCTTTCAAAACTTTTTCTTTCTACTTGACCCCTTGGTATCAGCTTCTCATTTTTTAACTCCTCTCTCCACCACCCTCCCTCCTTTACAAACCTTTAAAATTTATAAATTATTATTATTTTCTCATGTCTTACAGCATCTGATGTCTCCTTTCACCCACTTTTCTGTTGTCCATCCCCCAGAGAGGGGGTTATATTCACATCATTGTGATCAGTTCCCCCTTTCTACCCCACCTTCCCCTTAGCTTCCTGGTATTGCTACTCTCATTATTGGTCCTGAGGGGTTTATCTGTCCTGGATTCCCTGTGTTTCCAGCTCTTATCGATACCAGTGTACATGCTCTTGTCTAGCCAGATTTGTAAGGTAGAATTGAGATCATGATAGTGGGGTGGGGTGGGGGGAACCATTAGAGAACTAGAGGAAAGTTATATATTTCATCAGTGTGCTATACTGCACACTGACTGGCTCATCTCCTCCATGAAACCCTTCTGTAAGGGGGTGTCCAGTTGCCTACAGATGGGCTTTAGGTCTCCACTCCGCACTGCCCCCTTCATTTACAATGATATGATTTTTTTGTTCTTTGATGCCTGATACATGATCTTATTGATACCTTGTAATCACACAGGCTGGTGTGCTTCCTCCATGTGGGCTATGTTGCTTTTTAGCTAGATGGCCACTTTTTTCTCTTCAAGCCTTTAAGACTTGATAGCTGGGCACCATCAGCTTTCTTCACCACATTTGCTTATGCACCCGCTTTGTCTTTGGCGATCATGTCTGGAATGTGAGCATCATGGAATGCCAGTTTAATAGAACAAAGTGTTCTTGCATTGAGGGAGCACTTGAGTAATAGCTCAATGTCCATCTGCTACCTTAATACTAGGCGTATAAATATATGCACATAGATCTATTTCCCCATCGTCATATATAAATATATTTACATATGTACATGCCTTTATTTAGACCTCTATAAATGTCCTTTGCCTCCTAGTTCTTTCCTCTATGGCCTTTTACTTTCCTCTAAAAAGATCTTTTGTAGTAGATTTACCCAAGGCACTACATTGTTCAATTTCTTGGCTTCTGTGGTGTTGATTGTGGACTCAAGTAATAGGAAATCCTTGACAATTTGAGTCTGTTCCCCATTTACCATGCTGTGATGTATTGGTCCAGCTGTGAGAATTTCTGTTTGCTTTTTGTTGGGGTGCAATCCATAGTGAAGGATGTAGTCTTTGATCTTCACCAGTAAGTAGAATTTATCAAAATTGAGAGGAGCTTATAAAAACAGTAAATAGGAGAATATATGCATGTATGAGTATTCTTAATGGAGTGAATAAAAAAGGAGAATAAAAAATGATGAGCTCATAAACTGCCCTCATGTATCTAGTTGTTTTAACACGGCCTTCTGTCAGTTGGCCACTAGCTCATTAAGCAAGCATTTATTAAAAGCAAAAGAAACCAGTAGGTGCCAAGCACTTTCAAGGGGTTCAAAGGTCACTCGGAGTGGGCTAGGAATCCAAAGGTGGATGGGACTGGTCCCCACCTCCAAAACTCCTAGTAGAATAGGGGGGTTCTGAAAATGAAGTCTGCAGGCTATCTGCATCAGAGTCTCCATGCCACATATTAACAATATAGATTCCTACCTGGTGGCATAGTGATTACCTATTGGGCTGCTACCTGAAAGGTCAGCAGCTTGGAACTGCCAGCTGCTCCGTGGGAGAAAGACAGGGCTTTCTACTCCTATCAGGAGCTGTAGTCTCAGAATCTCACAGGGGTGGTTGTACCCTGTCTTTAATGGTCAGCATTGACGTGATGATGGTGAAGTGGTTTGTTCATCGAGGGCTATTTTTGCTTTTATTGCAAACATTATAGACATCCTGGCTGTGGGTGACACGTCAAGTGAAATCATCACCTAGCATGATAAGTCCTGCTAGAAGGAGAAGAGTCACTAAACACCGATAATGGCAAGTCCAATCAGTCACCGTTGAGTTGACTCAGATTCCTGGAGGCCCCCCATTTGTCAGAGTGGTGCTCCGCTCCATAGGATGTTCAAGGTCCGATGACTCAGAGGTAGGTTGCCACATTGTGACGGCTAGTTTCATGTCAACTTGATGGTACTTAGATGGACGTATGGGGTGGAGTCCAACCTGCCAATCAAGTCATAGCCGAGTGATGCCTCCTTGGGGTTGTTGTTGGGTGCCATGGGTCGGAGCCGACTTGATGGCACCTAAAAACGGCAACCACAGTCTCCTTGGGGTGTGGCCTTTTTGTAGGAGAGACACTGAGAACTCTCTTGTATTCTTCACCTGCCTGCTTGCCTGAGACCTGTGTCTCATGGCAAGAGCTAGTTGGCCATGTGGCCTGTCAAGCCTGGGAGTTATCAGCACCCTGCCATGCTCCTACAGTTCTTGGATCCACCCGACTCTGCACCCATTGGCCTGTGATCTCCCAGGTTCCCACTTTGTCGCCATGCTTCACCTACTGTAATCGGTGCGTGGAGTCTCTAGCTAGCCTTGGACTCATGGATTGGAGTTGGGCTGGGCCAGTTCACCTTCTTCATATAAACATATTTCTTGTCATAAAATTCTTCCTTCTACATATATGAGGGTCAGTGGTTTTGTTTCTCTACCTATCAACCTATCTATCTAGACAACTCAGCCTATCACATACATCTTTCTTCTGAGATGTCTCTGGGCATGCTAGTGTGGTCGATCTTTTGGTTAACAGCCAAGATCATTAACAGTTTGTACCTCCCACGTAACTCTTACTACCTTTTGGGTTTGTCCCAAATGCTTTGAGACGAACAGACTGTATCCTCTCAGAAAGTGTCCCACGGGGTTTCTCGAATCAGCCTCATTTTACAAGCAAGAAAACTGAGGCGCAAAAAGGGCAAGTCCCTTGCCCAAGGCCACACAGCTGGAAGGATTAGAGGAGTTGGAATCAACATCCAGGATCTCAGCTGCCTCACTGCACTCCCTCTGCTAAGATGTGAAAAGGAAGGTCCTTTGAGGCAAAACGATAACCAGAAATGCAATTATTTGAAGGCGGAGCTGAGTTGCAGTTTTAGAAGTTAGGACGCAAACCTGAAAACATGGACTTAAAAATCCAGTGGAACCAAGGGAAAGAATGGTTTGGGGAGAAGAGAGGAAAGATGAACAAAACCCTCTTAAGGGGTGTGAGTACTGAGAAGAAAGAATAGCAAGCAGAAGGCTTGGGTCCTAATTTGAAAGCCCCGGCCCAGATGAGAAGACCAGCTAAACTGACCTGTGGGTGAAGCCCCAGCCCTTGGGTCAATACCACTCTTCTCCAAGAGATGGCACTCACCGTCCTGAATGAGGACGGTCAGGAGCTGCCCGGTCCTCGGGAGGCTCCCTGGGACGTCCTCAGGCTCCCTTTCCCAGCCCAGAGCCCCTCCTCAGGCATTCCTCCTGGCAGGAAACACCCTCCCTGCTCAGTCCCTCCCAGACTCCTGGCCCAGTGCATCCCCCCTCACATCGACTCCTGTAAACCAAACCAAACTCACTGCCCTCGAGCCGTTCTGACTCAGAGAGAGCCCACCAGACAGAGCAGAAACGCCCCTGTGGGTTTCTGCGACTAACTCTATGGGCGTAGACAGCCTCATCTTTTTCCCACAGAGTGGCTGGTGGTTTCAAACTACCGACCTTGTGGTTAGCAGCCCAACTTGTACCCTTTATGCCCACAGCTGTCATGGCAGAGTGAGACTTCCTCCAGTGCAGTCCTTGTGTAAACACAACCTAACCTGTTGGCCTCAGGTCCACTCGAACTGACAGCGGCGCCACGTGTGTCAGAGTTGAACTGGGCTCCGTAGCGTTTTCAGTGGCTCGTTTATTTTCAGAAATCCACCACCAGCGCTTTCATTTGAGGCACCTCTGGGTGGTCTCAAACCTCGGATCCTTTGGTTTGCAGCCAAGGGACCGAGAAAGGGAACTCGTTCCTGCTGCGCAGCCTCGCAGTGAGCAGTCCCAGAACACCCAATCCTCTCAATCCTGCTGAATGACTGATGGCCCCCATTCATGCTCACGGCCTAGGCCAGGCAACCAAGACTGGGCTGGGACGCCGCCTGTTGAGCTGCCGCAGCTTGCCGGGGTCAAGCTGGAACGGGAGCCCAGGGAGGGGCAGCTTGGGCACCGCCCTTTCCATGTGCCACCTCCCAGGGGGTGACCGGTGGTGCCATGCCTGGGTGCTGCACCCACAGTCCCTGGAATCAGACAAAGAAAAGAGGACAGGTCCCAGGGGCTCATTTTATTTCATAGTATTTGCTTTTCTCCTAAAGGTCAAAGCCACTTGGATGAACTGGTTTGGATTAGTGGCATGCAGGGTGACTGGGGGGCTTAGTGTACTTCCTGCTCCAAACTGCTGTGTGACGAATCAGTCGCCTGCCCGTAATCCGCCCAGCAACGGTGAATAGGCCTTCCTTTTCTGAAATGCAAAGCAAGCACAGTGCTTTCTTCCCAGGCTCTCCGATTCCCCACCCTCTGGGCCAACAGAAACAGGCAACACTTCAAGGTGAAGGAAGAAGAAAGGGTGGGTTTTCTGCTGGGCTCAAGTTAGGAGGTTCCAGCTACTCATTCCTTTCCCCAGCGCCCCCCTTCCTCCTTCCTTGTCTCTCTCCCCATCCTCTCCTGCCTCCCACTCTTTCTCTTTCTTGCTCACCTCCCTCCTGCCCGCCTCCCCTTTCTTTCCTTATCTGCCTTTTTAACCTCCCTCCTTCCTCCCACCTTCCCCCCTCTATTCTTCCATCCCCCCCCATTCTGCCCCTTTCTTTCCATCCCCTCTTTGCTTTGCCCTGGGTGTGGGGTGAGACGAAAGCTATTAACAGCAGGCTGAAGTGGCAGCCACCAGAGTGAGTGAGCGTCTCAGATTTTAATATGCGTAGGATTTTAATATGCATCCTGGATTGCTTCAGGACCCTGTTAAATACAGACTCTTGAGTCTTTGGTCTGGAGTGAACTCGGAATTCTGCACTTGCAGATCCTGTTGCTTCCGCTGGCTGGCTGGGCAGCATGAGCGTGAGGGAGCGACAGCAACCGAACTGGTGGATGTGCACCAGGCAAGCCTGCTGTTGCTCTAATGAGGGACCACAGGATCTGGGACCAGATTGAGGCAGCTCCGCCCATGGGAGCTGTGGGGACACTAGGACAGTTGGTAGCTCTTGCTACCTTGCATCAGCTGCTCTGGGATTTGGGATTTCTTAGCTCAACAGGCCTCTCCTTAAATGGTTGAGTGATAGATGCACGCAACTGGAAAAGGCGAGGGGAGAAGCGGCAGCCATCTTGGTAGGAGCCCCTCACTACAAGAAGAGGCCCAGGAGGGATGTCAATTAGAAGGTGGCCCTTTCATCCTGTGTACCAGCTGGCCGCTCTGGGCTTCAAGTTCCTCCAATCTGAGAGGTTTAGACAACAATCCAGATGCAAGACCATGTCCATGCGTTGTGCTATTGCAAAGACTAAGCAAGCCTCCATCTGAATTTGGGGGTGTGACTCCTGGGTGGATGAACTGCCCAGGTGACCCTGACCTACGCCCACATGTGAGAACCATTATCACCATCGTCATCTCTGGCTCGTTTCCTAGTTAAACTCCCCTCGCTCTAATGGCGCAATAGATTCATAGAAGGCGACTTCCCCTCACGTTAGAGGAACTTGAGGTCAAATAAGTGAGTGGATCACGAGCCCACATCCACCCAGTGTGGGAAGCAGGACCTATCCCCACAGCTTGGCTTCCCAATCTGGAGCACTGTGCTCCTACCCGCCTTCTTTCCTTCTACCCAAAACAGAGTCCGATGTTAGCATCTCACCACTTCTCTTTTGGGCTTCAGCTCTGGTCTTTAGTTCCCCTTTCTCTTATCTCTACGTTTAGAATCCCCTCCAACAGACTGACCTTTCTTCTGCCATCCCCACTTTTCCCATTTTGTTCCCACTCACACGTTTACTGCTTCTCAGCTATTGTGAAGTCCACTCTTCCCATGATTTTCTGTCCCGCAAGTCACTCATCTGCCACTGTAATCGCTTACAACTTCTTTTTTAAAATCTTCCATCCAACAGTCATTTCAGCAATTCTATGATCTCTCTCTTTTCTGGCTTCCTTCTTTGAAAACCTTCTACAGTCGCCCTCCCTGTCAGATCGCTCATTAGTTCAGACCCAACATAAGTATTCTCGCTCTCTCCTGACGTGTGTTGGAAGTTACCACTCTGTCCTTTGACTGCTTGCTTGCTCATGGTGTCATGGAGGCTGCTGTGCAGTTGGAAAGCCTTTGGCCTTCAGGGATGGGTTGTACTCACCTCACATGCACGTTGACTGGTTGAGGGAATGACGGAGTTACTGAATGGGCCTGTGGATGACCCATCTTGACCGTCTTCGTCTCTTAGTGCTGCTCGAACAGAAACACCATGGGGGTGACATCAAAGAAGAGAAATCTATTTCTCACAGGTCAGGTGGTTGGAAATGTGAATGGACGGCCCTGGCTTTGGAGGCCGTTTTCTGTTGGCTCTGTCTCATGCAACCTGGTAGGATCGTCTCTCCATTCACCAGTTCCTTGGCACTCTCTGCGCAGCATGGATCTGGCTCCATTTGTTTTTACCTGTCTCTGTAACTGTATTGAAGAGCCCTGGTGGCAATGCTTACGAGTTGAGCTGATATTCACAAGGTTCCCTCCTCGGGGGGGAAAAAGACCGGCTTTCTACTCCCATGAGAGTTAGTCTCAGAAACTCACAGGGGCGGTTCTGCCCGGCCATACAGGGTCACTAGAAGTTGGCATCGACTTGATAGCAGTGGGTTTGTGATTTTTTTTTGTTTTTTTGTTTTTATTTTTTGAATAGCTATATTGTCCTTACGTTACCCAGAAGTGACTAGATTTAGCACACTTTACCCAGCTATGGCCTCAGTAACATCAGTAACGTTCCCAAATGGGATGGCATTTATAGGTGGAGCCGGTAGGATTCCAACACCTTTGGGAGGGGCATAAAGGATTCAGCTGGAAACACTGGCCATCCCTCGGAGCTTCATAATCCATAGGACATCTTCCAATGATGAATGAAAGTAGATAGGTACAATTTTTGAATCTTTCATACCAAAAAGTGGAAAAAAACAGTGTCCTCAGTTTATCTTTCAACGAATAGCTAGAGAGTAATACAACGGCAACACAGAAGAGTCCAAGAGTTAAAAGTGACAGGAATGAGTACTATTCCATACAAAATCCAACAAGAACAATAATCTACAATTGGCTGCATAGATAAGCACACAAGCTGAACAGGTGTAGGAAGGAGAATAGGCTATTCAACAAAAATGAATATGAATATACATACATATGATTATACGTGTATACATATATAAGGAGCCTTAGTGGCATAGTGGTTGCTCATTGGGCTATGATCCTCAAGGTCAGTGGTTCAAGACTACCAGCAGCTCCTGGAAGAAAGATGAGGTTTTCTACTCCCATAAACAGTTACAGTCTTGGAAACTCACAAGAGCAGTTTTAACCTGCCTCATAGATTGCTGTGAGTTTCCGTCGACTCCCATGGCAGTGAATTTTTGAGTTTATGTATGTGTGTGTGTATGACAGAATATTTCTATAAATGAGTTTACTTATGCTGGAAATATATCCATGAACTTGGTAGAGCACACAGGGAACAAACTTATGGAAACTTCTTAGTGATAACGAAATACCTTGAGGGAATTAATCACTTGGCTTGTGGGTTCAGGACCACAGTCTGTGGAGATACCAAGGTCAATTAACGTATTTTACCAAACCAGCGTTTACCCCCAAACTGTGTTTTTTTATTTTTCTTAAAATTGTTATTCTGAATCAAGTAGAGGTTTATATTTCAGGTCATCATGTTTGTACTCAACAACAAACGATATATCTCATCTTCCAATAGTTTGGCCTGCCCTTCTTCTCCGTGTTACCCTGTCCCCTCCCAAAGGCAATGTTCTAAATCCTACTTTAGTGAGTGGTGACTGGGATCTTAAAAACTTGTGAATGGCCATTTACGGGACAACCACCTTGATATCTCCCTGTCTGGAGCAAGGAAAAGTGAAGAAAATCAAAGACTTATGGAAACAGATAGCCGAGTGCACTCACGGACCAATAAACCCCAGTGTCCACACTCCCGAGACCAGAAGAACTAGACAGTTCCCAACTCTCACCAGCAACTGCCCTGAAAGGGATCATGGATAAAGTAGGAGAAACGTGTAGGACAGAATTCAAAATCATAAAAAAACAAAACCTAACCCCCCAGGCTTACTGATTGAGTAGAGACTGGTGGAGCCCTTATGGCAATGGCCTTTGGTTACCCTTCAGCTCTGAAATGGGGTTGACAGCCATGGTTTAGTTTACAGCTAAAGGACAGACAGGTCTGTGAGGGGAACAGTAACGCTAGGGAGGTAATCCTTAGAACGGTCAACCACCTGAGACCCCAAGGGCAGCGTTTACTCATGGAGAAAGTCCAGAAGGGTTGAGAAGGAAGAGGGCATGGAAATACAAACGACAGGGCAGTAAGGTAAGTGATGTCCCAATGTGGCGAGTGCATCAGCGACGTGAAAAAAAAGTCTGCCTTTTTGAGTGGAAAACAGATTTGCTCTGTAAACCGTCAACCAGTTCACGATGAAAACATTTTTAAAAAGGGAACCACAGAGATGCTCAGGAGGGAAAACACTGGTAATAATGGTCACATCTTTAAAATGATATGGTGTTCTAGGATGATCATTAATATTTATTGGGTTTATTCAGAGTTATGGAAACTCTTCATGCTTTTATACTATAATCGTCTAAACTTCAAGGTCAAGTCAAACAGTTTAAACTTTGGCTGACATGTAATAGATTGACTTTATTACAACAACAAAAACAACCCCAAACACAAAAAACCGAAACACTGAAAACAAACCCTTTGAGGGTCACTGTGGGTAGACGTCAGAGAGTTAAGAGACGTTTTCCTCTAGGGAGTGTGGGCAGCAAATCACATGGAATGAATTATCGGATTTCATTTCGAGGTCTAGCCAGGCTTCAGAAATCAGACTCTTCCCACCTTCCACTCAGGCACCTCAACGCCTGCTTTGTCTATGGAATCAGCCCGATAACTGACACAAATGAGGTTCCCTTGGCTCCTGACTTCTCCTTTGGTTGTTCACCCTGCCTGTGTTCCCCAGATAATTTGCAAACAGGGATCCACTTTGCTTCCTGTAACTGTAGCCAGGGACAGGCAGAACAGTCAAAAAAGAGTCATCATTTCCAGAACTGTCCATGAACCATTTTCTTCCTAAAACCACATCTCTCTGACCCTCCGCTCAGCAAACAACCCAAACTGAGAGTATGTTTTCTTAAAAAACCTCAGTCAAATAGCTTGGCTGTTTTGCCCTTTTTCTTTTAGCAGATTCCAGGAAGCAGGGGCTCAGGGGTGACTTACGAAGCCCCAATTTGTGAGATTCCAGACATGACCCTCCCACCCTGAAAGAGGGGAGCAAGGGGCCAGGTACATGTTGCGTAGATGTTAGTTTTCTCTGGCTCTCCTTATACGCACAAGCGTCTAACTTTAGGCTGGTTTTTTTTCTCGCTTTAGGAAATTATTGCTTTTATAAAACTGCTCGTACACGAGTTTTTTCCTCCCTCTTCAGTGCATACGGTGATCATTGAGTAGATTCTAAGTCAAGGTGACTCCATGCATGACAAAGGAGAACGGTGCTCCCAAGGGTTTTCCGTGGCTGAGTTTTTGGAAGTAAACTGGAGGCCTATCTCCTGAGGTCTCTCTGGGTGAACTCAAACCTCCAAGTTTTCGGACAAGTCCTGAGGACGTCAAGTACTTATTTCTAATGCAAAGACAGCATTGAGGGATCTTAGCAGAGTCACCACCTGTCAGTCCACTCCTCTTCGCTTTCGGTTGCCGATGCTCTGGACAACAGGACAGCATGCTCTGCAGTTGTCTCCCACCCCCAAGAAATGCCCCCCACTCACTAGGCATCATTGTGTCTCCCTCTTATCCTGTGTCTAAAAAGTCTTCTTTTCTTCCAACCGTCAAACTCAGAAATCAGGCTGAAAGGATTCACTCACCCCAGTTCTCCCCTACCCTCAAGGCAAGAACTTTGGTGTCCTCCCTGAAAAACAACACATTGTCCGACTCTGTTGCTGGTTTTGTAACTGACCCACGAGCGGCCCCAGCACATTGGATCCATCAAATAAGACCGAAATTAGCCTTCTGAGACAGGTTGAGTTTTGAAAAGCTTCAGCAAAGAACTGTCCGAAATGGAAGCCAGATACTGCTGGCAATTTCTGAGGGAAAAGCCCACCAGGGGTCACAGGAGGTACTTCGACCAACTGTAGGCAAAAGAACTCAACGCATGGAGCTTGCTCCATCCATGGGCTAGTTGAAGCAATCATATTTCGGTTTCTGACACTCTCTCTTCAAATAAAATCCTTTCTCTTTTTCCCTAAACTCCTACTCCCACTGGGACTATCGTTTCACACAAGGAAGTAAGTAGCAAAAATTGTTTGATCTAATAAGGCCGAAGCATCTATCTCCAAAGTGATGGACAACTCGATCTGGGCAGACCTCTTAGACTGTCCTTGTGGTTCATCACCACTGTCCTTGAGAAGAGCAAGGGCAGGAGGAAGCTGGCATCACTGGTCGGGTCCCAGGTGTCCAAGCCCTGAAACAGACAACAATTTAAGAGTGATCATCTCCTTCAACCATCACCAGTGATGATAATTGCTCCTGGTACTGAGATCTTGCCTGTCCACCTTTGGGCTGCATCTTGCACATATGATCTCATTGTATCCTGTGAGTGACAGTGGTTTGCAGAGGGGATAACTGAGGTTCAGAAAGTTTAATAAGTTGTGCCAAGACATATTCTCACAACTCGGAAATGGTGGGACTTGAAGTCTGACTCACAAACTGTGCTCCTAAATATCCCTCACTCTGGACTGACCCATCGTTGGGTCAGCCCACGTGCTTTCCTGCTTCACTCGATGGTTTAGTGCTCATTTATATCCAAGGCTGATGACGGGCAGGGATGGAAGGGCAGGTGATAACCCTTGCCCGTGTTCTCACTGCGTATTATTAAATGAGTGAATATGTCAGTTGAGTCATAGCTAAGAAGGAAGAGCCAGCATCTTCTGGGAAGATAGAATCATATCTCCTTAGATGAATTCGACAATGCCAAATATGTCCCTAGAGACCCTCGTTAGGTCCAAGTGCACTCATATTACCCATTGCCTTCCCACCGCAAACCCAACTCCACACAATCTTGTTTCTCTTCTAAAGGCGGGCTCCTCCTCTCCTACAGCCCCCTCAGCACTGTATCATCCACCTCCTGCTGGTTTTATTTCAACATCCTACATAAAATACTTCAATTCCCCACCACCTCCATTACCATCAGGCAAACTTGTATTACTACAATAACCATCTCGCTGGTCTGCCTATAGTAGATAGACCTGTAGTATGAAATAACAATTAATTGTATGACTTTACAGCCAGAGTGTCTAGAGAACCCTGGCTATTGGTTCTCCCTGTGCTTTAATTTCTTCAATTTTAAATAAGGATTGTAATAAACCCATGCCATTGGGTCAATGTACCTCATAGCAATCCTGTGTAGGATTTTCAGGGCTGTAACTCTTTACAGGAACAGAGAGCCTTCCAATCTTGCAACTCCAGACTGGAATTTTGTTGTTGTTGAGTAAATTGGATACCCAAAATTGGGGGAGATAAAGGCATGAAGTGGTTGGCTTACAAACTTTCATAGATAGGGGAAAAAATTCACAGGATTATAGGGTTAAGGTATAGGTGTTACTTAATTGCAATTGTGAAGCTAAGAATTATATACAGGTGCCAGGTTGGCAAGGGGTGGATTGAGTTAGTTAATTGTGCCAACCTGGCCGATAATCACGTGGGGCTAATTGAAAGGCAGAGGGATAAATGGGTGGTGAGCCTCACCTTTCTAGTTCTCGGGTCTCTTGCTTTGTGATGGTCGCACCAGGGTGCAGCTGCCTTAGCAGTTCCCTGCTTCAGCTTGCAAGATTGACTTCCTACAAGACAACCCCAAGGAGAGGCCACATGGACCTATCCCGATGCAGCCCTGGGTGCTGGAGCAGCTGTGTGGAGACCCCTGCTAGTGCTGAGATGCTTATTCGTTCACTGACTCAGCTTTCCTCCTGCAGTCGGCATCATTGCCTGTGTTTTGTGAGGTGGAGGACTTTGTGGACTGGTGTTGGGTTAATGGGTTAATGTTGGACTTGTGGGCTTGGGCAGCATTGGGTTGGGATGTTTTCATGATGCACACTTTCTTTACATAAAACTCTCTTATACACGAGTTGCTGTGGATTTGTTTCTATAAAGTACCTAGACTAATACATTGAGTTCTTTCAATTTTAGATATGCTGAGCATGTTCTTAATTTTTTGTTTTCTCATTCTAGCTCTTTGCACATTTCATTATAATATTTAACTTTGTGTTCTCAAGATGCCCTTTGGAAATTTCTTTTCAGCTCTTTGACTTCATCATTTCAGCTTCTTTGATCTATAGTTGCCGCCTGGCCTGCTTTTAGCTGTTGATATTGAGCTTCTCCATGGTCTCTTCACAGGGATGTAGTCATTTGATTTCTATGTGTTTTATCTGGAGAAGTCCATGTGGATAGTCACCTTTGTGTTGTGGGAAAAAATAATTATTTGTGATGTAGAAGGAGCTCCTCTTCTGGCACTATCTCTGACTTCTGCTCATTAGGTTTTCAGTATCTGAACAAAGGTTTGAAGCTATCCATAAGGTTTTCCAAGTGGACAGCCTATTCCTTATTGGTAATCTACTGTTCGTCTAGAAGCTTTGCTGAAGCCTGTTCACTTTGGGTGACCCCGCTGGTATTTGAAATACCAGTGACATGGCTTCCAGCATCAGAGCAACACACAAGCCACCACAGTATGACAATCTGACATTATGTCTATATTAATTGACTGTATCTCACTGCTCTACTGACACCATTTCCTCTTGCTTTTAGAATAAAGGGAAGTGAGCTCTCCGGAGGAGTCCATTGTGGTGCTCGGCTCTCTCGAAGCGCCCCGTTCAGTGCAGCTTCTCTAGGCCTTAAATGTACTCTCCTAGACCTTGACTCTGCTCGCGTCACCACAGGGTCTTCTCTGCTCTTCGACACTTGGAGTGCTTCACATCTACAAACAGCCTCACTAACCCTCCCTCTGCAAACACAACTCCCACGCAGCATTTAGTTCAAGTGCCACTTTCTCAAGGACTCCTTCTGCCTCCTCTTCCTTGGCCAGTGGGAACTTCTATTAGTTTGTGGATGAACACATTAATGTCCGTTCCCATCATGGAGCTCCATGAAGGCAGAGACTTGCCTGGTGCCTGGTAGGTCGCAGTTACTCAATCTTATCTATTACATCAGAGTTTAATACGACAGCATCGTCCCCTTTCCCATCACCTCTCACTCTCAACTGCCCCTGCTATTGGCTCTGCCAGCCTGGAATGGAATGGGAAGCACTGGCACTCTGGGTGTTGTTTCTAAGCTCCCATCAGGTTTCTGAGCTTTGGCTGAAGAGGAGAGAAACGATCCCTAGTTGATTCACATCTTTTCCCTTAAATGTTCTGCACAAGAACTCAGTTGGCACATCGGGTGAGTCTTCTCCCCATTTGCAAATGGTAACGACAGGTCCTGAGAGGCTGACTTCCCCACAGCTTGCATGTACAGACTAGAATAGAGACCCGGACCCTCACACCTAGGGCTGTACTCCAGCTTCTGCGGAACAGGAAAGGTGAGGACAGTGCAAGAGATGCCTTTCCTAGTTGTTGCAAGTTAGGGTCCCTGGGAGGCAGAAGGAGTCAGAGAGAGCTGAGGTAGCATGTTTAGTAAAGAGTGGCATTGAGATCAGTGGCAGCGAAAGAGCCAGGGAGGAACCAGGGAGAAATTGAGCTGCAAGTGCACTGACCCCATGGGAGACTCTGGATGAACACGGGCCTGACAAAATTATCCTGGATTGGGCCAATAGGGTCAGAGGTGCTGGGTCTTATGTTTCTTCCTCAATCCATCACTGACTGTGAGCGGCACCAGAGAGGTCTCTCTCTGCAACCAAGACCCTAACACACCTGACAATGGGCCATCGAGCCCTTCTCTGATGGGTAAGCTGGGCAATGCATCGTGAGGTCCATGGCACTAGTCCTGGATGCCTGCCTTCTCTGCCTAAGATCTGATCACACCCTTTCTTCCATCCCTTCCCCTGCTTATCCCATCATAGATTTGTCTGGAAAAAGATTTTCTTTCTTTTTTTTCTGAATGGTGCTCTACTGTCACCTGGTCTGAAGGACAGCTCAGGTGTTCTGCCTGTGTGTGATCTCTCCTGGACCCGAGATTGGTTGGCATTTTCTACAAGCATAAACAAACTCACATCACCTCCGTAACAGCACCCACTCCCTGACTTGGAGTAGCTCCTTTTTCTTAGCTCTTCCCCGCTTTCTTTCCTGTGAACAGGCCCCTCAATGTTCTTGGCACCAGGAGCTAGCTCCTTGCTGTGAGCCCCACTCCACTGAATAGCACTCAGCCAATGTGACCCTGTAACCTACTCAGCATAAACACAGTCCGTCATAGGTAAAGTGAGCGAAGAATGGCCTGAAAACCTGGAATTGGGTAGTGTTTAAGAATGATCACCTGCTTCTTGGCACACCCTCTAGCCTTGGGCTAGCTGGGTTGTGTAGCGCATACTTGGTCCAGAACTACGTAAGTGGCCAACATTGAATCAACACTCAACAACTAAGTAAACACTGGATTCATTGCTTTTTCCTGCCTTTGCTCCCTCAGAGGGACTGTTCTGGGGAAAGAAGGAGATGGCAGTGTCAGTGGCAGACAACTGTTCTGTTTCATCTGTGGCCGGGGGTTTCTGCTCCCTCTCCAGAGCTCATCCTCCCTGCTGGGCCATGTTCATGGGTGCGGAGAGCGTTTCTCACTCGGTCAACCTTAGGGTGTCTCACCACGTGAAGCTGTTGTGTTGGCCTTCCTCAAGTTATTTCAGTATGAAGCGGGCGAGGCGGAAGTATTGCTTCACCGACACGCGGATGAGGTGGGCAAATGAAAGAAGCTGATTAGCCAACCCTCAGTGCCTGCCTGTCTCAGAATATGTCCCTTCCTCTGCTCTTTATAATGCTGTGGGGGCCTTGAAACCAGTTCGTCTGAACACAGTGCAAGACTCAATTTCTCCTATTAAAGATATGACTATAAATTTGTTGATGACAAGGAGTCTGGCGAGTAATGGAGTAGGCAACCTGCATGCTTCATAGAAAATGTTAATCCTGAACTGTGCTTCCATTTTATGGGGAGGTTGAGTGGGAAAAAAATGAGAACAAGTTCAAGAAAAGTGATTGTGCAGAGAATGGTACCTCCCTACCAGGTTAGGAACTCCTGGGGTGAACCTGTCCATGTATTCCTGATCCTTCTTGGGGATCATTTGTGAAAGTAAGATAACAAGTGATCTAACAACTGTCGTAGAAGCAGAGGACAAGGGCTAAGTGATTCATGAGTAATATCTTTGGAGACAAAACCCCAGCATCAAGATACCGTTTTCTCCCAGGGTGAAAGATTTGATAACATCTGCTCCTGGAGATCGTCTACAGCTGGCCCATCATAAAGTGGGACGAAAGTTTAGAAATTTAGGATAACTTAACTTTGTGCCTTCATGATTTTGGTAGAAACAAAATTCACCTACTTTTGGTACAACCCTGTGGTAGATACATAATCGTTTGTCAATTTGAGGATTAAGAGTGGAGGAGTGGAGTCTAGCTTGTCAATAGATCATAGTCAATGAAGCCTCTGTGTGGGCATGGCCTTCTCCTGAGGATTCTGGGAAATCTGGTCATTTCTTCTTGCAGGAAGGAGACACTATCTCTCTCGAGTCACTCCCTTGGAGACTCACTGCTGACAAGGCTGACTCCCTGCGAGACATTCCTGAGAAGAAGCCACATGGACCCACCCTGATGTAGCCCTGGGTGCTGGAGAAGCCACAGAGACCCCTGCCAGTGCTGAGATGCTTACAACGCCACTGGATCCAAAGTCTTTCTACTCACTGGCTTGTGATCATCCTGCATTTGGCATCATTGTGTGTGTTTCGTGAGTCTGAAGAGGACTTTATAGATTGGTATTGGACATATGGGGTAATATCGGACTTAGGACTTTGGACTGGACTGGGCTGGGATGTTTTCTTAATGCTCACTTGCTCTTATATATAAACCTCTTTCTTATACATATGCCTGTTTATGAATTTGTTTCTCTGGTCTACCCGGACTGACACAAACCCTTTTGGTACACCCCTTTTGGTCTACCTGGCAATTATTAGAGGAGGGTTTTCAATTATGATTGTTGGTAAGTGTGATTGCGTGGGATCAGAGAACCATAGATGAAGGCCATCTTTATGTTTTGCTCACCTGGTGATAAAGGCTTGTGTCTTGATTTTCTGGAGCTGTCAGGACCACTGACCATAAACTGGGTTTATGCATTGTTTATGCAAACAACATGCATTTATCCTCTGGAGTAATAGAAGCCAGAGGTAGGAAATCAAGGTGTTAGTAGGCCCCTGCCCTCCCTGAGGTTTAAAGAATAATCTCTTCCCCGTGTCTTCCTGGTTTCTGGAGACTCCAGCAACCCTTAGTGAGCCTTGATTTGTGGCAGAAAACCCCAAGGTTTTGCATCTGATCTTAGGACCATCTTCTTATCTCTTCCGTGTCTTTGAACCTCTCTCCCTCAAAGTATACCAGTCATTGGACTTAGAATCTACTTAGAAGTGGACAGTCTACAATGTATCCAGTATGACTCATCGTAATTTGAGTACATCTGAAAAGGCCTTATTTTACTTTATTTTAAAAATTAATTTTGTTGGGGTCTCTTACAGCTTTTATCACAATCCATCCATCCATCCATCCATTGTGTCAAGCACATTTGTACATTTGTTGCCCTCATTTTCAAAACATTTTCTTTCTACCTGAGCCCTTGGTATCAGGTCCTCATCTTCCCCTCTCCCCTCCCCTCCCTCATGAACCCTTGATTTTATATATATATCTTATACTGACAGCTGTCTCCCTTCACCCACTTTTCTGTTGTTTGTCCCCCTGGGAGGAGGTTATATGTCGATCATTGTGATCGGGGTCCCACTTTCTCCCCCTATATTCCCCTTCCCCTCCTGGTATCACTACTCTCATTATTGGTCCTGAGGGGGTTATCTGTCCCGTGTTTCCAGCTCTTATCTGTACCCATGTACATGCTCTGGTCTAGATGGATTTGTAAAGGAGAATTGGGGTCATGATAGTGGTGGGGGTGGGGGGAAGGAAGCATTAAAGAACTCGAGGAAAGCTGTATGTTTTGTTGGTGCTATACTGCACCCTGACTGGCTCATCTCTTCCTGTGACCCTTCTGTGGGAGGATGTCCAGTTGTCTACAGATGGGCTTTGGGTCTCCACTGTACCCTCCCCCTCCTTCACATCAATATGATTTTTTGTTCTGAGTCTTTGATGCCTGATACCTGATCCCATGGATACCTCATGATCACACAGACTGGTGTGCTTCTTTCATGTGGGCTTTGTTGCTTCTCATCCAGTTGGCTGCTTGTTTATCTTCAAAAGGCCCTATTTTCAAATCAGATCATATACAAAAATTTGGGTGGATTAGAGGACACTATTTAACCCATAGGATTCCTAGTGGCATAGTGGTTACACATGGACTAACAAGGTCAACAGTTCGAACCCACCAGCCATTCCTTGGGAGAAAGACTTGGCTTTTTATGCCTGTAAAGAGCTACAGTCTCAGAAACCCACAGAGGCAGTTTCACTTTGTCCTATAGCATCCCCCTGAGTCAGAATGGCCTTGATGCCAGGGACGTGGTTTGATTTATTCAGCCCACACACCCTGCAAAGAGCTCTGTTCAAAGAGTGCAAAGTTAGAGCAAAAGCACCAGTGACCAGTGGTTGCCTGTGATTGGAGGAATCGAAGTTTCAGTGCATGTCCTTTTACATCAGCTTGACTGTTCGTGCCATCATTGTTTCTTTTAGCAGTTATTTTGTGTTAGCTGTGACCTGGGCATTTGCTTAGGATAACAAATAAGAGGAGGATCTCCCCACTCTTACTGAGTTAAAAGTTTTACTCCATGGAGAACAGCTAATTGAAGAGATAGCGTCCCATAGAGAAAGATGTGTATATTTCTGGAACTCTATCAGGCTTGACACCCTTTGGTGTTTTTGGTGGGAATATGAGGACTGAGAGTGAGATTTCTTGTGTTAACTACTTGTTTAACCTCCCGGGTCAGAGCGCAAGGGTGAAGACCGCAACATCAAAAGTGTTTATTGAAGCTTCTTGGTGTTCGCAAGACTGAGGTCTCCACTCCTGTGTCAGAGGCGTGGCACCTCTGGGTCCCTCAGGGACACCTTGGACCCACCAGGGCGTCGTCTGGAGCAGCAGCGTCTATGATTGTCTTCCCTGCTCTGGCCGTGCCTTAGCCCGGAGCTTGTTGCCTATGGCCCTTGATCTAGTCCCTATCCACATGTGTCCTCTGGTCACGTAAAGCAGTTTTCCTCAGAGGCCAACAACGTGTTGTTGGGCAGCAAGCAGAATGTGATGATGGCCCATTGGCAAAGCACTAACTGACTCAAAGGCACTGGCGTGGCCAGGGGAAACCGCTTTGATGAAAACCGATGAGGGTCCTTGTGGAAAAAGAAGTGAGTCTCGGAGTGGGGAATCTGCAACTTGGGGCATAAATAGGCCTGGCAGGCAAACAAAGACGTCACTGCCAGGAACCAGGTCTGCTGGGAACTGCTAGGGAAAGAGCCCGCCAGGAGCAACTGGGCAG
Organism: Echinops telfairi; assembly: GCF_000313985.2. Taxonomy (NCBI): domain Eukaryota; kingdom Metazoa; phylum Chordata; class Mammalia; order Afrosoricida; family Tenrecidae; genus Echinops; species Echinops telfairi. The sequence goes on along the minus strand of NW_022111372.1, from coordinate 30,848,761 downwards.
GAAGTTAAGGGCACTACAGCTCCTGTGCTTTACAGCAGGGGTGTCCAGTTCAATTGAAACGCTGGCCATTTGGTGCAGCGTTTGACGTGGGCCACATCACATTTACAAATTTTGTTAAATTTATATTTTGAAGTGAGGATTAAAACACTATATAATTGGTTTTATTTAAACATTTATTTGATTTAATGTAGTTATAACACTAAAATTATTCTTTTCTACCCAAAACTTGCCAGCACTTTCCTCCTACTAGTTTTCACTTACCTCTTTTGTTGTGACTGGAAAATATAACAGAGTAACTAATAAAAAACACAAAATGTTGGGCAGCTGACAAACGTGAGGCACAATCTAATGGCTTCCCTCTAAACATGTTAACTAGTGCTGCCGCTAGGTATGATTCATAACAGCACAACCCAGAGTGCTCTCTTTTAACCTTTTCGCTATTGGGATCTGTTTACATTACGTGACACTGAGAGTGGCAGACAGATCACTTCCAAATGTCGCCGGAACTGAGTCAGCGTGTTTATACGTGTCCACAGCCCCCCAGCAAAGGTACTGGGCCACGTGTATACTCATCTTCAGTAGTTAAAGGGTTAACGAGGGAATTGTGTGTACAGTATTGCCTCGATTTCCCCTAAGCGCTATTTTCTTTATAACAATTTTTTCTATTTTCATTTCATTTCAGAGCATCGTGGGCCACAAAAAATTATCTTGGGGGCCACCAGTTTGACACACCTGCTTTAAAGGGACGGCAACCTGGGTAAGAAGGTACGGAGTTACAGGATAGTTCATCTCATGTCTTCCCTCAAAGGGCAAGTTAGCGGAGGACAACAGATCAGAAGACTGGAATTTTGTATCTATCCAGGACAACTAGAATGTACAGCTGTCAAGTTAAAGATGGGGATGGTATGTTTCTTCTTTACCCCATGTTTCCACCTCTGTTGAGGGAAGGACCTCTCTTGGGGATCAAGGTCTCCTATTTGCCTGACTCTTTTCTCTTCTTTTCCATGGCCTGTACACATGACCAAGGAGGAGAGGGGTTATTTTCCCACGGATCATCACACTGCTTTGCTCTTATACCCCTTAAGAGAATGGTGAGAATAAGAAAGAAGTCTACTCCTTTACCCTTTTGTCAGTTAGCATTTAAAGTTTTTCATTGTAACTTTTAAAAAGTTAATTTTTCAGTAACAAGAAAACTATATTCTAAAAGATGCAGATTAACCATAATAACAGTATGTGTTATGTGACATGATAAAATAGGATTGAACTGCCTTTTTGAATAACCACCCCAACTCTAAAAGAAATCTCGTAGCTTTCTCTATTTAAAAATAATTTCTCCAGGATTCCATCAGGTCTTATTTTGCCTCCTGGGGACACTATATGAGAAGCATTAGCATTCTCACTTGTTCAATTGTTATAACTGACACTTATCATCACCTCTTAGGAGCCCTGGTGTGATAGTGGTTACACTTCGGGTTGCTAACCACAAGGTCACACTCACATGAAAAATGTTCACACTCCAAAAGTCACCACCGTGGTCAGTCCTGACTCCTAGTGACCCTGCAGGATGGGGAAGAGCCCCTGTGGGACTCTGAGACTCACTTTTTACAGGAGAAAGTCTCAGCTTTCTCCTATAGAGCCGTTGGTTTCAAACTGCTGACCTTGTGGTTGCAGCCCAATTCGTAACCCATGTCTCCACCGCCGTCTCGGAAACCCACAGGGACAGTTAGTTCTACTCTGTCCTAGCTGGTCACTAGAAGTTGCAATTGAGTCCATGGCCCCGAGTGTGGAGTCTGAGTTTTTAATCAACCCCCTTCATCCTCCAGTCAAGACTCTCTGGGCCTGGATGAGCATTTCTCTTGCTGTAGGCAGTTCGCTTGGCGGTGCAATATGCTTCTCTGAAGCCTCTGAGCCCTCCGTGCAGAACGACGACCTCATGCTGCGAGAGCAGAAATACCTCTAGTGGTGCCTTTAGCAAACAGAAATGTATGCTCGCATCGGTTAGGAGGCTGGAAATTCCATTTTAAATGGGTGGTTCTGGAGCTAGGGGAAGTATTGCCTATGGGGGAAGGACCTTGTCTTTTTTCAGTGTCTGCTCCTTGGCTTCTTAGCGACCTCAATGTAGTGTGGTCTTTCCCCATCTGTGCTTACCTGCACGGGTGCGTAATCTGCTCTATTACATCTCAAATGCAATTGGCTTAAAGCATTCCCTCTACTGATAGGGCCTCATTGACATAACAAGGAAAAGCCTTTTCCCAAGGGGGATTACATCCACAGGTAAGCTGTTAGGTCTAGCAAGTCGGGTCTTACTCATAGTAACTAACTCTAAGCACCACAGGACAAACCATTGTCTGGCCCTGTACCACCCTCTCAATTGTTACCATGTCCATCCATCTCCTCGATGGTCTTCCTCTTTTGCACTGACCTTCCACTTGGCCAAGTATGATCTCTTTCTCCAGGGACTGGTCGCTCTTGACACCATATTCAAAGTATGTGACTATTATCATCCTGGCTTTTTTTTTTTTTTTTAACATTTTATTAGGGGCTCATACAACTGTTATCCCAATCCATACACACATCCATTGTGTAAAGCGCATTTGTACATTGTTTCTCAAAACATTTTCTCTCCACTTAAACCCCCGACATTAAGTCCTCATTTTCCCCCTCCCTCCCCGCTCCCCCCTCCCTCATCAGCCCTTGATACTTTATAAATGGGTATTTTGTCATATCTTGCCCTGTCCGACGTCTCCCTTCACCCACTTTTCGGTTGTCTGTCCCCCACATCCTGGCTTCTAAGGGGAATTTTGGTTGTACTTTTTCCATGAATACAGAGGTGAGAATTTATAACACAATTTGCAAGTGGCGGTGGCGCACAACTCAATCCAGAATAGTTACTATACCCTTCTGAGGCACTGTGGGCTATATTTTCACATTATAAATTAACCTGGTCATAAGAACACCAAGATATCTCAGAGGGTATCACCCAAATACCAAGCATGCATTTCTCTAGGCCCACGTGTAGCGGCAGCATTACCACTTCCTGACGCCAGAGCCACTATCCCTGACAGTACTGCAACCCTTCCTCTGGCCTGCTGCTCTCGTGGAACAAGGAGGGTCAAGTAACACTATGGCAGCCATAGCTTACGTTTTAATTAGACTCCATGTATCCCCGTGTGTTTCCCTCTGGAAGCCAGGATTTCTAAGCACAGATATTTTTAATTGGCAGCAACATGAAGCACAGGTTCCTAATGTGAGTCTCTAGGTGTGATGTTAAGCAAAGGCACTAGACACTACTTTCAAAATCTGGTTCCCAGATCTACATATTGAACCTATTGTGGATTACACCCGCTATGATGACCATTATTTAAGGTGGAACACATCCTTCTTAATGGCATTCCATCCTTATAATATATCATCTGTGATCTAGCACCTTTATCTGTGTCTTAAGGCGACCATTCCACTATCGATTGCATCAGTGGCTTCTGAGTGGGTGCTGAATGTACCAGGATCTGTGAATCCCACTGTCTTGGCTTGATACTTACTGTTGATGGACCAAATAGTCTGTAATTTCTTAGACCAGCAGTTCTCAACCTATGGGTCGAACGACCCTTTCACAGGCGTGGCCCAATTCATAACAGTAGTAAAATTACAGTTATAAAGTAGCAATGAAAATAATGTTATGGTTGGGGGGTCACCACAACATGAGGAACTGTATTATAGGGTGGCAGTATTAAGAAGGTTTTTCAGTTAGACGGTGGAGCTAACTGAAAAACCCTTACTTAGACTATATGAAGGGGCTTCAAAAGTTTTGTAGGAAAATGAAATTTAAAGATAATGGCAATTTACCCAAAACTTTTTGAAGACCCCTAGCATGTCTATTTCTTAAAAATAAATTACTGCTCCTTCCACGATAGAATTGGTCCAATGAAGTCAACTTGCTAAAAGTGGCTGGTTGATTAGTTCAAGCAATGTCTATGGGAGGGTTCAGGTTGGTCTCTGTTGCTGAAAGTTGGACACTCATCAGTGTCCTAACAGGACATTGATCTAACAGGAGTTAGATCAGTCTTGGAGAGGGGGAATTCCTGTAGTTGGACCCATCCGTAGGCTTATTTCCTGTCATTATGGCCACCATGTTTTAACCCATTGGAGCAGAATCAAAGTGACTGATTATTTACTAACTGAGACCTTCTATTTACACGTGACTGTATGGCTCTTCCACAGTGGATACTTTTGGGTGAGCACTATGAGGTAGTCAGGTTATTGTGCCAACCTGGCCAATAAACACATGTGGGGTTAATTGAAGGGTGAAGGGACAAATGGCTCAGTGAGCCTCGCCTTTCTAGTTCTCGGGTCTCTTGCTTTGTGATGGTCGCACCAGGGTACAGCTGCCTTAGCAGTTCCCTGCTTCAGCTGGAAAGGCTCACTTCCTGCAAGACATCCCCAAGGAGAAGCCACATGGACCTACCCCAATGCAGCCCTGGGTGCTGGAGCAGCTGTGTGGAGACCCCTGCCAGCACTGAGATGCTTACATATTCACTGACTTGGCTTTCCTCCTGCAGTCAGCATCATTGTGTCTGTTTTGTGAGGTGGAGGAGGACTTTGTGGATTGGTGTTGGACATATGGGTTAATGTTGGACTTGTGGGCTTGGGCAGCACTGGATTGGGATGTTTTCTTGATGTGCACTTAACCTTTATATAAAACTCTCTCTTATACATGAGTTTCTGTGGATTGGTTTCTCTAAAGTACCCAGACTAATACACACTAACATGACACAAAAATATCTTTAAAGTTTGTTTCTTCTTCCTTATGTTATCCACATATCTTATCCCCAGGCCTTTTCATTCTCTAATCTTCCAGTTAGGTAATTCCTTCCTGATCATGAATCAGTATATACCTTAACATCGGGCCATTTCTCCACTGACATCAAGTGGATGAACAAGTAGACATAATACTCCATTTTATGTTGTATTGAAAATCCTAGGCTCTGTGTCTATGGTTATGGTCCCATTTTGGAATGAGTTGTCTGTTTTGTTAATGAGACAGGATTAGGGTAGGATGTACCATGAGTCACCACCTTACTAGAAGGGGTTACTTAAGTCACCACCCTTCAACATATAATTGAATTCTCACTCTTGCTTGAGTCATAACTTTTCCCTTACAGGAGATAAGAAAGGAGTGAAGTAAACATGGATGGAGCAATTGATTACTACAAAAAGGGATAACAGTTCTTTGAACCTGGGGTCCCTGAGGTAGGTACCTCCTAGACCTAGGAGACAGAAAGCTGACATTAAGATGGGAAGAAGCAAAGCCAGAGAAATAACAAAACCCAGAGACCAGCCATAGAGGACTCAGTGTGCTAACTTCATGGGCACCGTCCTAGCCCTCTGGAATTATGTCAAAGAAGACAATTTCGAACTCTTTAAAATTTAAAAGCTTTCTCCTCACAGGTCGTAAAAATAAATCATAAATCAGATTTTCCCAAGCTATTGTTTACCTAGTCTAAACCACCTAGATTTCTCATGATTGTATTATGACAACATAGGCCTAGAACAAGACTGAAAATATATTTATTTTTCAGTCTGACATGATTAGGAATTGTTTCTTATCTTATTTGTTAATAGGGATGGGGGTGGGCACATTTTCCAGATCATGGACTCCCCTTGTTCTATAAGCTGTGTTAATTCCTCCAGTAAAGATGCTACTTCTGGCAAAGTAAAAGTACATTGTGGTCACCTATTGTCATCTCTCTATATTTTTTGTGTGGGAATTAGACTAATGGAGTAAATGGGGATAAAGAATAAAGTCTTTTTTTCTTTTTAAATTAAACGGTGGCACTGAGCTCTCCCATTTCCCCAGTCATGTGTTTTCGCTTTTGTCTTCTTAATTTACTACTTTGGCCAGAGAAATATCAGAAGCTTTTGTTTGGTTTTGCCCACTGTAACAATTCTCAACACCCCCAAAGTCTGCACTTCTGGCTCAGTGAAGATGAGCTGACTCATCGAAGGGAGGAGTTGTCAGTAGCCATGGAGTCGGTTCTGACACGGAGCAGTCCTGTGTACAACAGAACAAAATACCACCTGGTCTGCACCATCCTCACAATTGTTGCTGCCATTGTGTCCATCTGTCTTCGTGAGGGCTTGCCTCCTTATCAGTGCCTCGCCACGATACCAAGCATGCTGTCCCTTCCCAGTGACTGGTCTTTCCTGATAACTTGTCCAGTGACTCAGTACTTAGATGAAAGCTCGCCATCCTTGCCTCTAAGGAGCCTTCTGATTGGACTTCTTCCAAGATAGATCTGTTTGTTCTTTTGGCAGCCCCTGGGACTTAGAATATTCTTCGCCAACACCATAGTTCAGTGCATCCATTTTCCTTCAGTCTTCTTTGCTCAACATCCAACTTCAAATGCATACAAGGTGACTGAAAAGACCATGGCTTCGGGCAGGCCCACCTCAGTCCTCAAAGTAACACCCTTACTGTTTTACGCTTTAAAGAGGTCTTGTGCAGCATCTTTACTCAATGCAATGCAGTATTTGATCTCTTGACAGGTGCTTCCATGACCATTGATTGTGGATCAAAGAAAGACAAGATCCTTGACAATTTCAATCTTTTCTCCATTTACCATGATGTTCCTCATTGGTACAATTGTGAGGATGGTTGTTTTCTTTATATTAAGTTTTAACCCACATTGAAGGCTATATTACTTGATCTTCATCACCAACTGCTTCACATCCTACTAATTTTCAACAAGCAAAGCTGTGTCATCTGTATATGACAGGTGGTTAACAAATTGCCTCCAATTATGACGTCACATTCTTCTTTATATAATCCAGCTCCTCAGATTATTTGCCCAGCACACAGATTGAATAAGTATGGTGAGAGGATATAAACCTGGCACACACCTTTCCTCATTTTAAACCATGGGGTATTCCCTAGTTCTGTTCGTGTAACTCCCCCTTTGTCCAGGTACACGTTCTGTGTGCGCACAGTGAAGTGTTATGGAATTCCCATTCTTCTCACGGCTATCCAGAATTTCTTATGATCCACGCAGTTCATTGACTATGCTTTTACATAGTCAATTTAACACAAATACAACATCTTTTAAACCCGGCCTGAATCTCAGGTAGCTTCCTGTCAATGTACTGCTATCACCTTAGTTGGATAATCTTCCGCAAAATTCTCATGGTCATTGTTCTTTGAAATGGGTACAGTTATAGATCTCTTCCAGTCAGTAGGCCAAGTAGCTCTCCTCCAAGTTTCTTCACATAGATGAGTGAGTGCTTCCAGGGCTTCATCAGCTTGTTGAAACATTTCAGTTGGTAGTTCATCCATTTCTGGCGCTTTGTTTTTGACGAATGCTTTCAGCAATGCTTGAACATCTTTCTTCAGCACCATTGGTTCTTGCTCATATGCTACTTCCTGAAATGCTGGGTTGTGGAAGAGTTATTTTTTTCTACCATTTCTCTGTGTCTTCCTTCCATCTTCTTTTGGTGGGTCCTGCATCATGCGATGTTCTACCCATAGAATGTTTCAATCTTGCAACTTGAGGCTTGAATATTTTCTTGCATTGTGTTCTTCCTTTATTGGTCTTTGCACATTTCATGATAATATTTGACTTTGTCTTCTGGAGCTGCCTGGCATGTTCTGTTCAGCTCTTTGACTTCATTATTTCTTCCATTGCTTTAGCTGCTCTGCAGTTTACATACAATTGGCTGTTCCTCTCAGATATGGTGAAAGGAAAATTCATAAGTTGATTTAACAGATGAAAGAACAGATGATCATAGACTTTAAGGACGTGTCCCCGGGTCTGGTCATTGGGGTTTGAGGCTGTTTGGCATTCGTTCCTCGAAGCCCCTTATGAATTGATGATTGCAACTTTTTTTTCCTCTCGTTTGGAGTCATGCACCATCAACAAAGGAATATCCCAAAGGCTTTACTTTCACAGGTTCTACTACATCCACATCATTTGGTTTGATTCTATTTTGAGATAGCAGCTCTTCCTCGGTCCTATTTTGAGTGCCTTCTCATGTGGGCTCATCTCTGGCACTATCTCTGACGGCGCTCTGCTTCTGTTTATGGCATTTTCAGTATCTGATACTGTTTCAATGCAATCCATAGGCTTGCCATTGCTAGTTCCTGAGACGTGGACAGTCTATTCCTTCTTTTTAATCTATTCTTCGTCAGGGAGCTCTGCTGAAACCTGTGGGCTTTGGGTGACCCTGCTGGTGTTTGAAATGCCAGTGACATAGCCTTCAGCATCACGGCAACACACAAGCCACCACAGCGCAACACACGGACAGACAAGTGGTAGAATAGAGGAGTTAGCGAAAGGCATGAAGAGAGATGAAGGCTCACTCATTGCTCCCCACAAAATAAAAATGTCCGTATCTATTTCATAATAAATCTGTGTGGTTTCTAGATTTCCAACTAGTTTAAGAAGAAATGCTGTCACTCCAAATGAGCGTCTCATGAGCCAGGTGAGGTAAATGATGAAAGTATCAGCACAAACATCTACACCAGGTAAACATTCTTAAATCCTTACCACGCAATAGTACCACTGCTTAGCAGCTCTGTGGAAGATGTGTAACCTGGGGTAAGTGTGGGGAGCATGAGGGTCGTAAACAGTTAAGTTGTCCTGGATACTCAAGCTTCAGAATTCCTTTGCGCTGCCCTTGCTTTGATCAAGTGACTTACTACTTATAGCAGGTAAAGGCCGGCCACATTCCCTTGTCTTCTTTTTTTTTTTTCCCATGGCTTAAAAATTTATTTATTTATTTATTTATTTGTTTATTTTTAATCATTTTATTAGGGGCTCATACAACTCTTATCACAATTCATATGCTATGTGTCCAGAAGGAACGTCCAGTTTGTCTTACTAACGAACAAGAGTCTTGAGATTTGCTTTGTGCTCACTTGGCAAAGCAGTGGGCCTCCATGGGAGAAGTCCAGCATCTCCTGGAGATTTTTCTTTTCAAAACACATTAGCCTGCCCCTCCCAGGTTCTGTACTCTGCTGTCTGGTGTTTGTTGGGGCACGTAGGCATGGATCAATTGATAAATTAAGGTGTTTGCTAAATAAAAATGTGTTTATTTTTTACTTCCTTAAATTTTATTTCAAGACCTTATTCCACCATCCTATGAGTGTCCCGGTGGCTTAGTAGGTTATATGTTGTACCGCGAACTGGAAGGTCAACCATTTAAAAGGCCCCACTGCTCAGTGGAAGAAAGATGAGGCCTTCTACTCTCTTAACGATTTACAGTTTTGGAAACACAGAGAGGCGGAGCTACTCTGCCTTGTCGGGTCCCTGTTAACCAAAATCAACTCAAATGCACGGAGAGAATCCTCCATCCGCCGCAGTGTGGACTGAGAGTTTCTATCTCTCCCTCTGATTGTGTTGCGCTTACAGGAACTTAGATAAGACATTTGAGTACCCAGTGAGAGTGGGTGTGGCTTTGGGGATTGACTATTGGGTCATTAGTTCACACAGGTCAGTTATTTGGTTTAATCATTGGAAGTTTAGATCTGGGGTCTCTGTTGCTTATGTTCTTTCCTTGGACTACAGAGACCTTTCTGAGGTACTCAGAAGGGTCAAGGCAACACATTCCTCTTGGTGATGGTGATGGGGTCTTACTGAACCACCCTTCCTTTCCTCACAAAACGATGTCACTTTGACATAGAGAAAATTCTTAGTCTTCTCTCTTTTAGTGTCTAAAGTTTCTCTTTATATCCCACATCCACACAACAAATCCTTTACAATACACTAGGAGCTTAAGCTATCACACGCCACTGGGGAGCAGAAGCAGGGAGCCGACTACCTGTTTAAGGAAAAAGGAAAGGAAGGTATCAAAGAGAGAAGAAATAAATGCCCTGCATGCTGACATCAAGATTTTTAAAACTTTCCCAGGGATTGGAAGATGTCTTTCTTTCTTTTCATCCGAGCTCTAGGAAGGGTGTGACCCAGAGCAGAGGAGGCGCTCAACTTCCAGGGGAGCAGGACCTATTGGGTGGATAGGTTCATCCCACCTGTTGGTTGACAAGTAGGATAAGTGAACACATTAGTTGAAACTTGGAGCTTGGAAATATTCTGACACCAGATGGTGCTATGGGTTGAGTTGTGTTTCCTGAAAAGGTATGTTGAAGTCCTAATCCCAGGTACCTGTGAATGTGGCCTTGATTGGAAACTGGGTCTTTGGATATGTATCGATTGAATCAGCATAAAGTCTTACTATGGTCGTGTGGTTTTTAATCTCATCTGAATGAGGCCCTTATCAAAGAGAAAAAGAGGCATGGGCACAAGGAACATGGGCAGAGAGTCAAATGAAGATGGAGACCAAGATTGCAGTGATGCATCTACAACCAAGGATACCAAGAAGTTCCAGAACTCACCAGAAACTAGAATGCTACAAAGAATTCTTTCCCTGGAGCCAGAGAGAAAGTATGCCCTTGGTAATAAATAATTTTGGATGACTACACTCCAGAATTATAAGAGGCTAAGTTTCCATTGTTTTAAATCACCCAGTTCATGGTACTGAACAGCAGCTCTAGGAAGCTAACACTGATGGGCACTGAGCCCATAAGCAAACCAGTGCCTCTGGGAATACCTAGGATTTCCTTCCACTTCATGAGTGTGCAGTCTGAAAGCTTAGGACCTGTTACAGGCCTCAACAGCCTGGGCATGTAGATGAGTTCCGCTATGGATTAACTTGTGTCTCCCCCAGTCATTGGCACTGAAATCCTAACTCCTAGAGCCATACTTTGAAATGGTCTTTCTTTCCTTATGGTAATAAGGTCATAAGAGTGGAGGGTGGTTCTTAAACTCACTCCTGAGTTATGAAAAGAGCAGACTGACATGAAGACACATCCAGGGGCCAAGGGGACTCATAGGGACACCGAAGACAGCCCAGAGTTGCTGGAAGCCAGTAGAAGCCGAAATAGATAAGACCAGACTTCTCTCTAGAGCCAGGCCTTAGATTTGGATTTCTAGCTTTCTGGGCCGTGAGGATATAAATCTCTGTTCTTTCAAGACACTCACTAAGGAGTGGGCTGTGATCTACAAAGTCAGTTCAAAACCACGAGCCAACTGGGAGGGAGAAAGACCGGGCTTTCTACTCCCATAAAGAGTTACAGTCGGAGGTGGGCAAAGGACCTGAACGGAAGTTTCACAAAGGCAGATATCCAAATGGCCAATAAACATATGAGAAAATGTTCCCAATCATTAGCCATAAAAGAAATGCAAATTAAAAGAACAATGAGATACTACCTAACACCCTCAAAGGTAGAGATACCAGGAGGATAAGGGGTGAGGGGGAGAAAGGGGGAATTGATCACAAGGATCAACATATAAACCCCTGCCATATCTCTATTCTCATTGTTGGCCCTGAGGGGTTTATCTATCCTGGATTCCCTGTGTTTCAGGCTCTTGTCTGTAGCAGTGTGCATGTTCTGGTCTGATCCAAAGTGTAAGGTAGAATTGAGGTCATGAGAGTGGGGGAGGAAGCATTAAAGAACTAGAGGAAAGCTGTGTGTTTCATCAGTGCTATAGTGTACCCTGACTGGCTCATCTCCTCCCTGGAACCTTCTGTGAGGGGATGCCCAACACGAAGGCGGTAGTCTTTGCAGTTCATCACTGCGTTTTTGAGTTCTCTTCACTTTCAGCCAGTGAGGTGGCGTCAGCTACGTATCACAGGTTGTTAATGAACTTCCCTCCAATCCTGACGTGGCATTCTTCTTCAGATAGTCCCGTTTCTCAGACGATTGTGTCTGCATGCAGCTTGAATCCGTACTATGAAAGGACACACAACTGGCATGCGCCTTTCCTGTATTTGAACCATTCACTATTCGGTTGTTCTGTCCAAACAAAGGCCTGTTGGTCCATGTTCAGGTTTCACATGAACACAATGAAGTATCCTGGAATTCCTATCTTTCACAATGTTCTTCATAGTGTATTATGATCCGCAGAGTTGAATGCCTTTGCAGAGTCAATACAACACAAACATGTTTCTGGTATTGTCTGCTTTCAGCCAACATCCATCTGACAACAGCATTGATACCATCTTCTGAATCTACCTCAAATTTCTGGCAGCTTCTTGTTGATTTATTGTGGCAACTCTTCTAGCATGATCTTCAGTAACATTTTTCTAGCATATGATATTAGTGTTATTCATCAATAAGCTCCACATGCTGTTGGGTTATCTTTCCCTAGGATGGGCACAAAGAAGGATCTCTACCAGTTGGTTGGCCAGGTAGCTATCTTCCAAATTTCTTGCTGTAGGGTAGTGAATACTTCTAGCATTGTATCCATTTTTTGAAAGATTTCAATTGATATTGAATTGATAGACTCAATTCCTAGTGTGTCTTTTTTTAATTTTTGCTAATGACTTTAGTGAAGTTTGGCTTTTTCCTTCAATAACTTCTGAAATCGTTGAACGTTGACCCATTCTTTTGGGTATAATAGTGCCGTGTCAACCTTCTGTTAGGTTATACGATGTTTTCCCTCAGCACATAAAGAATCCACATGGCAGAAGGACAAAAGTTAAAAAAATGAAGTTTTTAATAGTACATTCTCACAGACATGGATGGGCCATTGCCAGGAAAGCTCGATAGGAGCCTGCTTATAAGACTCTTGATCAGCTAAATGATCCCTCCCTGACCGGTCGGTCTCCTTCCACCTCCACTCAGAGGGCATGTGAGCGTAGGTGGGCTTTCAGTGAGTGCATCTCAGCGTGCATCTGACGGAACCAGTTTTATGGTGCATTGTTTCCCTGTCGCCTTCTAGTACAAGCCTTAGGAAATCCCCTTTCCTTCCGACTCGGCTGCCTTTTATTTTGCTGATTGGAGAGTCACTTCAGGGGACTCCTTTTCCCTAAGCTCCTGGCCTGTCACTTCCATCTTCCTTTGATGCTTCCTACATGTAGGGACATGAGTTAATGCTATAAATGGCCCCTGCAGCTACGTAGGTACTCCCTGTATGATCTTGGGCCCATCTAGACGATAGCCTTCCCCCATAGAGAGCCACTGCTCCACAGCTGGAAGAGATGCTGTCAATGCTTCCTGCTCCCTCCCCCTTACCTGAGTAAAAGGAGTTTGGGGTATGTTAGCATCATCATTTGGATGGCTTCAGTGGGTCTTGGTAGCCTAGCCCACTCCCATCCCCTTACCCTGTAGCTCACTCCCCTTACCCCGTAGTGGAAATGTTTTTGGTTTTTTTGCAGCTCCACTGCAGGCTAGAAGAAGTAGTGCTATTCTGTTCATCCTGGCCTCAATGTCCCCAAGACAAGAAACAAACTTCTCTCCGATTGGCCCCAGGTCAGCTTCTCATTCTCCTGGCACATACTCTTGGGGTTGAGTAGACTACACACTGCACTAGTCAGTGCTTTCTCCATAGACTATTTCAATGTTGCAGCTTGAGGCTTGAAGTTTCCTTCAGTTTTGTCAGCTTGATGTGTGACGAGCATATTCCTCCCTTTGGGTTTTCTGACTCTGGCCCTTTGCACGTTTCAGCATAAGGCTTTACTTTGTCTTCTCAAGTTGCCCTCTGAAATGTTCTGTTCAGCTCTTGGACTCCGTCATTTCTTCCATTTTCTCTAGATACTCTGAGATCAAGAGCAATTTTCAGAGTCTCTTCTGACAGCCACCTTGGTCCTTTGTTCTTGCTTGTCCTTTTAATGACCTTTTGTGTTCTTCATGATGCTATTCTTGATACTATTCCACAGCTCATTTGGTTGTCAGTCATTAGTATTCAGTGAGTCAAATCGATTTTAAGATATAGTCTGAATTCAGGGGTGATATACTTAAAGTAGCATTTTGACTCATGTGGATCTAAGCTGTGGCCCATTAAGCCTGACATTGATGTTGATAATGACAATTACTAGAACTGGCTAAGCAGACTGAGTCCTGCATGCAGTGCGGTGATTGAGGTTTGATGATGAAAGCCCTGGGATGGGAGTACATTCCAAGTCCACCAACAGTAGCCTCTGAGTCTGGTGAGAAACCCTGGGCACAGTGTCAGGGCATTCCCATCAGCTCGATGGCTGAAAACAAAGAGAACAGACCTGGCAGGCTTTGTAGCCTCACTCCCCCAAGTGCAATTTCTGCACTAGTAGCTCAGGTATCTCCTGGGAGCATTTAGAAAGGTCCATTACAGACTTTCTGAAAATTGAGCAAGATCTTTCTGTAATTCACCCTCATCACGAAAACCTTTGAGGAGAGTCCTTTTTTGAAGGCAGAGTGCAGAATTAGGAAATAACACAAGCTCATTATATACTGTGTACTAGAAATATTGTATACTCTTTTAAAATATCACTATATGATTCCAATGAATGTTGCTAAGAGGAAGGTGTTTGATTGCAAGGAAGAGAAAATATGCATTTTAAATGGGTTCGGGAAAGGGTGGCCTATGGCTTAGTTTAGCAGCCATGTGTCAGCTCATGTGCCAGCATCTCGGATTCTCTCATCGTTGAAAGACACCGCCTTGTGTTTCAAGCACTGTGTGCCAGGTGTGGACAGCAGAGGTAGTTAGGGCAGCCAAAGGCATCTCATCTTATGCCCTTTACTTCTATCAATTGCTCCCAGACTCCAGGGACTCCTTCCTGTGATAGTTCAGTTTTATGTCAACTTGGGTGGGCCAGGACCCTCTCACGATATGATATAGAATAGTGTGGTCAACTCCATGATGGGATCTCCTGTGAAGCAGGCAAGGAGGTGTGGGGAACATAGACCTCCTTAATTTGGTCACAGCTTCGATACAATTGAGGGAGGTTTCATTCAGGATATGGCTTTACTCGGTATAAATTTGCAATGTGTGGAAGCTAGATCCCTTCTGCTGGCTTTGGATCCTGCATCTAGTTCATTAACCTACTGCTATGTTGCCTGCTGATCCCAGGAGCCATCAGTGGACTGCAGATCTCAGATTCATTCAGTTTGTTATCTACCCATTTGTGGTCTCTGTGCTTCATCGTTCTGCTTCTTGTCCCTCAGGTCCTGCAACTACATCAGTCAGGAGAAGCCTTTAGCTTACATCTGACTCATGGACTTAAGCCATTTATTGATATAAATCTCTTTCGATATACATACCTGTACAAATGTCACTAGTTTGCTTCTCTAGAGAACCCAGCCTAACACATTCCCCAACCTGATTTTCTTTATGACAGAAACATTGGAATTGAGGCATATGGCCACCTTAACTGTCACCTGCTTTCTGGGACCTTTGTAGTAGAGTTGTGCATGGTAGAGGCAGTTGGTAAAAGGTTCTTCCCTAAATGCCTTTATAATCCTGGGGATATTACTTAACCGTAGTCTGTGTAACTCTGACATAAAAGGGCTCTACTATGCCCTGTTGATGTAGAGGTTATACATTGGGCCATGGTCCACAAAGTCAGCAGTCTTTTCAGGACAAAGATGGGCTTTCTACTCCTGTAAATAATTACAATCTCAGAAACTCACAGGGACAGTTCTGTCCTGTCCTATGGGGTCTCTACGAGTCAGCATCAATTTGTGCTGGGCTGTTAGCCTCAAGGTCAACAGTCCCAAACCACCTGCTCCTCCAAGGGAGAAAGATGAGGCTTCCTACTCCTTTAAAGATTTCAAGTCTTGTAATTAATCTTCAAGAAAGGGCCATTAAATGGGAGACAGTCTCGTCAACAAATGGTGCTGACAAAACTGGATTTCAGTGTGTAGAAAAATGAAGTATGACTCATACCTCAACCCTTATAAAAAACAAATTCAAGATGGATCAAAGTCCTAAATGTAAACCCTAGAGCTATAAAGATCATCAATGATAAAATAGGGACAAGCTAGGGCTCTACTGCATGACCTAGACACAGTTTCACATATAAAAAAGGAAACACACAGTAGGTGACAAAATAGATGACTGGGACTTATTGAAAATAAGACATTAATGTGCATTGAAAGACTCTATCAAAATAGTAACAAATGAACCCACAGAATGGGAAATAAAATCTTTGACAACAAGACAAGGGACAAGGGACTGATAGTTTAAAAAATTGGTAGGGAACTGGACACTTCAATAAGAAAACAATGAACAACCCAATTAAAAAGTGGGCAAAGGACAGGAATAGGCAGTTCACCAAAGAAGACATCCAAATGGCCAAGAAATATATATATAAACATAAATACTAGCCAGCAAAGAGATGCAAATCAAAATAACGAGGAGATACCAACATATCACATTGGCAGCCAAGTTTAATAAAACAGAAAATAATAAATACTGGAGAGACTGCAGTGCTGGGACCATAAGTATATACAAGTACTGTGGAAAGCAATATGGCACCACCTCCAACAACTGGGTTTTATATCTTAAAGAAGAAACCGTCATAACAAGAACTTTCGCATGCACGCTCAAGTTCAGTGCAGCCCTCTTCACAAAGGGAAGGAGATGGAAACAACCACAAAGCCCATCAGTGGAAGAATGGAGAAAGAAATTCTGGTATACACACGCTGTAAAAGTATGCGTCGCTTAACACAACGATGAAACCATGAAGCACATCATGACATGCGTGGAACTGAGAACATTATGGTGAGGGAAACTTAAACTCAGAGCTCACTGCCATCAAGTCAATTCTGACTGTCAGCAACCTTGTAGGACAGGGCAGAACTCCCCCCTTGGATGGCCAAGGCTAACACTTGATGGAAGTAGAAAGCCTTATCTTTATGCCCCAGCGTCCGGTGGTTTCAAACTACTGCCATTGCATTTAGTAGTCTAATGCATGTCCACTATGGGTAAATATGAAATGAGACCATTGTTATAAGGGAAAGAAATATAGAACGCTATACAAAGCTAAGATTAAAGACTTTCAGACCAAAAGGAGCAGACTTTGGAGAATGCCAAGGTGGCGAGGGCAGGGAAGAGAAGAGAAATCTATGGGCTAGACCAGGGGCTGGCACATTATGAGCCACATTTGGCTCTTTTGGTACAGAAATGTGGCTCTGAAGTGAAACTGAAAAAAATTAAAGAATAGTATTCAGATGGTGATTTCACATATGTGTAAAAATGTGTTTATGGCTCTGGAGTAATTTTTAAGTTGTTGTGAGGGACAGGATTGGCTCTTCCCTCTCAGGTGTTAACTTGGTTCTAGTAGAAGATAATGAGTAGTGTCCACAAGAAGAAGAAAAGGAATCAAAGGTTGGATGAAGGGTGAACTATTGGGGGGATTGATTGGTAGTTTAAAGTAATAAATACAAAGTTGATTATTTGAAATGTAATCCCCTACCTAATTTTCAATGAAAAATGGTAACAAAAGCATTTACAGTCTTGGAAACGCAGAGGGGCATTCCACTCTATCATATACTGTTACTGTTTGTTGAAATCAACTCACTGGAGTGAGGTTTCTTTGCTTTTATTTATTTATTTTTTGTTTGTTTGTTTGCTTTTAAATGAGGACATCTTGTGCGTCCTTCAGTCCTAAGGAATCTATTTTATAATTCCAAGCCCTTTTGGTGTATTCCATGTGCTTGTACTAAAGATGTGCTTGTGCAAAAGAATGACTAATTTAGGGTTGTCCTGGGCCTTGGGGAGCTTGTTGATGACTTCTCTTCCTCTGGGAGGTATAATCAGAATCTTATCTGTAGCAGCAGGGTCTGTAGGCATTTGAAGGGCCATCGATTAAAGAACAAAGTTGGACATCATAGGTAGTGTCCCCTGCTGTCGGTAGTTAGTGGGACTGCATTATTAACATGGCTGCCTTGGGGAAGGTTGTGGGGGAACTCAAAAGGTCAAAGGGGGAAGAGCAAACTATAGTTGTTGTTTTTTAACTGAGTCTTCCGGTTAGTGGGAGGTAAGAAGTATTTCCTATGCTCCTTTTACTTCCCTTCTACCAAGTCATTTCTAGGCTATCCACTTTTTCCTGAATGTGATGAATTACGGGGTCAGGCTCTGGGATTGACAAAATTGAGGTTGAATACCACTGCAGCTATCAACCCGTTGGGGAATACTGGGCAAGTTGCTTTGCTTTACTAAGCCTCAAATCCATAACCTGTAAAGTATTGTAATAACATTTCATAGAAGTGTATTGATGATGAATTCATACAATGTTAGGTGTGATGTAAAAGGTAAAATTTAGACTCAATATCATGTGCTGCCTTGAGATCTGGTAAAACTGGGAAATCTCCTAATAGCCTGTAAATTCCCCGCTCCACTCAGCTTCTGAGGAAAAGATCTCTGAGCCAAACAAGCCTCCTTAAAGGGACCAGGTGCAATTACTGCTTACCTCTAAACAGAGGGCTCGAGTTTCCAGCCAAGCCAATGACATCCTCTGTGAGAACCAGAAACTCGTTTCTACAAATCCTGCCTCCTGTGGCCCTTGCTTGTTCAGTCTCTTCCGAGTTGTGACCCTTGTGATGGTCTTCCGCCCCAAGGCTGTGAGTATATGCCACTCATAGATTTGTTTGCTCAGCGTCACGTGTTGTGTGTTCCGTTGGTAGAACCTTAAGGCAGAACTCCCTCTTTAACCAAAGAGGTGCATAGAAGATGATTAAAACAATGTATGAAATCCTTAAATTTAAGATACAGACTAAATGTTAGTTATTGCTGCTGTTGTTAATGCTATTTTGGAAGAAGATGAAACATGATTTGGTTTTCTTTCAAATGAAGTTTGTCTAGCTTCAAACACTACTCCCAGACTCATATAGAGAGCTTTTCTGGAGCGTTTTTCCCACTGTAGCTAATGTACGGATGTATTAATGTATGACAGCTATGGGACATATGTTTGAGGGCTACACTGAAAATCAAGGTCATGGACTTTTAGAAGTCTAAGCATCCAGAGACATGAGCAATTTGGATGAGTAGAGCAGAATCATGCAGCAAGTTTGCTATCAGAGTGAGCTAGTTAATTGTGCCAACCTGGCCGATAATCACATGTGGGGCTAATTG
>NW_022111372.1:30718082-30828045 GCF_000313985.2 Echinops telfairi | reverse complement strand
TGGACTGGTGTTGGGTTAATGGGTTAATGTTGGACTTGTGGGCTTGGGCAGCATTGGGTTGGGATGTTTTTGTGATGCACACTTTGTTTACATAAGATTCTTATACATGAGTTGCTGTGGATTTGTTTCTCTAAAGTACCTAGACTAATACACAGAGTATAGAACTATCAGAGTACAGACCTTTAGTATAGGTCTCCTGCTTCAGTGATATTCCCAAACATCTTTCCCATCAGGTCTAGCGAGGAGAACTATGACAGTGGGAACTACAGATTAAGACTGTCATGACCTGGTGAGCCAATGTTTCCACTGTGGTTTGTTCATAAAACAAAGCCAGTGCAAGGTGTAGGGGCTGATTGTCAAATGCTCTGTGCCAGCAGTCACTCCTCTTTTTCTGTATTTTGTCCATAATTGTTATTGTAAGAAATATAGCTCCTTGTAGACAGTTTCTACCACACGTTGCATGTGTGTGGCTGGCTTGTCTAAAGAAACAAATCCAGCCACAGTCCTCCATGTGTAAGAAAGAGCTTTCTATCAAGAAGGCATCCCATCTGAGTCCAACCAAATTCCATGTCTGATGCTACCTCATAAGTTTTCTTCAGACTCACGTAACCTTTGAGGTAGAATGGTGATCCTGGAAGCAGAAGATTACAGGCCAGTGGGTGCAGAGTAGTGTGGATCCAAAGTAGATGGGAACATGGCAGGACACTGACAGCTCTGAGTGTTGGTAGCAGTGTCTTAGTAGGCAGGAAGGCAATGTGAGAGAGAGAGAGAGAGAGAGAGATTGAGATTGGGGAGCTTGGAGGGCTTGGGGGTGGGGGTGAAGGGATGTGCCAGGTTTCTCACTTATAAGAAAGCCACATCTTCAAGGAGGCATCATCAGGCTGTGACTTGATTGGTTGAATTCCACCCCTACATGTTCATACATCTCTATCTAACTACCACATTGCACTTTGTTTTTTTGTTTATTGTGGCTGTTGTGGTGACATCTCCAAGGGTTCTTTCCCAGGCTCTTAAGACAAACTTCATATATATAACATGAGTTTACCATTTCCTTCCTTTATCCTCATGGGCAGTGTTCACTGCTCTTGTTTTTGCCAATGCCACCAAGGATGGAAGGTAGGCTGTTAGTTGCTCAGAAAATACTGCTCTCTAGTATCACACATGTGCGTGTAGGTGAACACACACACACACACACACACACACACACACACACACACATACACACACACTATTTTCCCATGAAAACAGTTCTCCAAAGAACCTGTGGTCTGAGTAATCCCTTAAAATAAAAATGGTGCTAGAATATCCACCAGCTCTTCTTTCTTACACCATATTCTCACTCTCTTCTCCTCCAGTAACCCATTGGCTCCTAACACTCAACAAGCTGCTTCTGGATCTCATATCTTACAAAGAGAAGAAATACATGGAGAATGGTGGAGAGGTCTGCTAGTGTATGGTGCAAAATCTCTACAGTTTTATATTCTAAGATTGCTACTAGGAATGTACTGCCTAATAATTAGAGATGAGAAAACTGGGAACTATTTTACATTAAACTGTATTTTCTAGCTTTACCCAAGAGCTTATTCTTACCAAATTTAACCACGCTCCCCTCACTTTTTCAAGAGATATTTAATCTCACTTCTTACATACATTGTGACTGAGCACCCAGCATATATACAGTTCTTGGACATAGAAGTCCCTAACAGTGTGAACTTCCATCTGAATCTACATTTTCTGGTGCTCAACTACTGCAGGCTTCCACTTTTCTTTATTGTCCTATATAAGAAAGCTTGAAACAAATACGCAATATCTCTCAGACTTTCAGGAAATGTTATTAAATATTTTGGTAAGTGAAGTGTAGAGAGGTTTAAATATGCAGATTAAATTTCTTTTAACATACATCGAGACGCATACAAATCAGGGGATATGGTTTTGCAGAACCATAGTTTCAGTTTTTCTGAACCAAAAGCACTTGAGAAAAAAAAACCCAAACAAAAACAAAGTCTGAGATATTCAGCAATTCCAAACTGTGGCTGCGCTCACCCATCCCAATTTCAAGGGAACTTAAATCCATCTGTTTCTCATTCATTTACACTCAGTTCACCAAAATGTTATTTGGTAAGAGCAATGGGACATCCAGGAAGCCACACGGGCTGTTTTTAAAGCCATGTTGTTCTCAGTTGGGAAGTAGGCGTGGCTACTGTCCTGTTGGACCAGCTTCTGTGGTGGTTGACCTTCCTCATAGAACTCTCAACCTTCTAGTGGATCATAAACAGTCTGAGGTAGACGCATAGATATGTGAGGATTCTAAGAGTTCAACAGGCCCAGACCCTTGCCTCAGGGCAAAATTAGATTCCTTGCTACCCCAGTTTAATCTTGTCTTCATTGCTAATCCATTCTTGTGCGCATTCGCACTCCCCTACAGATATTCTTTCTTCATGTTGCTGTTAGTTGCCAGTGAATTGACCCCTGACTCCCCATGACCCCACCCACACTGGAATAAAATATTGACTGGTCCTGCACTATCCCATGAATGGTTGTGGATTGATTTGTTAGAATCTTACAATAGGTAGTGTCTTCATTCCACTGCTTTTGGGAAGTAGACACTTGGGCCTTTCTTTTTGTCTGTCTGAGTTTGGAAATGCTATCGAAGCCTCTTTATCTCATAGCAACAAAAAGCCTCTACAGACAGACCAGGGGTGGCTGTGCATGAAGTGCATTGGAAAGAAATAGAACCCAGGTCTCAGAAACAGAAGGGGAGAGCGCTACTGAAGCACCACTGCCTGCACTGCTTATTCCACAGAGCCTCCTTGAAAGTCCCATGCCTTATGGCATCCACGGTTAACATGTCACTCAGATTTGCTGGTACTCCTTTACCAGTTCTCTGTGCGGTTCTCCAAATGCCTGCAAACCCTTCTGCTAGCAGCTAGCACCTGAAACTGGTAGAGACTTACCCTTGGACCCTGGATTTATTTTTCCTTCACCCCAGAAGAGGAACCAGGAATTATTTGAAGGATAGGAACATGACCCTAGAGCCTGAGAGTCTGGGTAGAGATGTTTGCTGGACCTGCAGGAGGGACCACATTAAAAACCAAATGCATTAGATTCAATGAATTTCCTCAAGTTGTTGGGTTATCTAAGGATGCTCATTGCCCTGGTAGCCAGAGATCCAGAGAACAGCACAAGTCTCCACAGACCCATAGCATGGCCCTTTCATAGGGGTGTGCTCTCTTTGGCACAAGGAGACATTGGGGAAAAGCACGAGGCTGTTCAAATATGACACCACTCACAGGAGATGGGAAGAAGGTAGCAAAAGAAAGGCCGTCAGAATTCTTGGCAAATAACTCGAGTGGACACTACAGATACTGAGTCAGTTAGCAAAGGATGACATGTCCACAGCCTCCTCTCCTGGTTAAAACCAGGTACCTGACAAGGCCTTGTAAATACTCCATGTGAAAACATTAACCCCAAACCAAACTCACCTCCATCGAGTAGACCACACAGGACTGGGTGGAACGGCCCCTGTAGGTTTCTGAGTCTGTAGCTCTTTATTGGAGTCGAAAGCCCTGTCTTTCTCCCAAGGAGTGGCTGCTGGTTGCACAAGGTCACCATCCCAGTGCATAACCACTATGCTAAGTCCTCCATAGAGTTTGTCCAAGCGGGAAGATCCTTGAATGCAGATTAGTAGATTAACACACTATACTAGAGGATTAAACTTTTAGGAATGGATTCTCTTAGTGTTCAAACGTTTTTATAGTGATTTTGATGACAAGTTTACAGGGAACATTGGTTCCTTTCAACCATTTATATGCATTTTGTTTCACGACATCGATTGCAGTCCCCACAATGGAGCAGCATTTTTCCTCCGTTTCCCCTTTCCAGTTGCTCTTCTTCCTCACCCCTTTGTCCCTGGGTAAACGGTGTCTCTTTGATCTCATGGAGCTGATCGTTCTAAGGAGCGCATACCAGCAAGGTGTTATTGTTCACTTTATAGACTTGGCTGTTGTTCAGCTAAATGTTGAAGGTGACTTCAGTTCTAGGCTTGGTAACTATGGCCTATAACACACACACACACACACACACACACACACACACACACACACACAAATCCACTGACACCGAGTCCATTTTGACTGATAGCTACTCTGTATAGGGGTTTAGAAAGTGGACATCTTTGTGGGAGCCCGCAGCCTCACTGCCAACCTTGCGGTTACAGGTGCAATGTTTACCTGACAGCTCCACCAGGACTAAGAGCCACAGTCTTCCTCTGACTCATCATTTTTTTATACAATTTTGAGTTTTGTTCATCACTTTTCTCCCATTCTATCTAGGACTTCCTGATGCGATCTCTTTCAAAGAAGTTGGTAGTGGTAGGTGGGCATCATGTGGCTCTTCTGGTGTCAGTATCATGTGTGCTGAGGTTCATGTGTTTCGTTAATATTTTGGACTATGTCCATGTATAGGGACCCTTTGCAGCATAGCAGTTATGGGTTGGGCTACTAACTTCAAGATCGGCCGTTCAAAACCACCAGCTGCTCCTCAGGAAAAAAAAAAGCGGGGGAGTTTCTACTCCCATAAAGGTTTTCAGTCTCAGAAACTCAAAGGGACAGTTCTATCCTGTCCTATAGGGTTGCTATGAGTTGATATCGACTCCTATAGCAGTGAGTTAGTTTTGTTTGGTTTGATTCCCATGCATGTTCGATTATGTCTTTGCTCTGGGTGAGGAGAGACCAACAACTGCATCTTAGATGGCCATTCACAAGCTCCTAAGATCCCAATCAGTACTCATTAAAGTAAGATTTAACACATGGTCTTTGTGGACTATGTCATGTCAATTACCCTTGGTACACCCTGTGACTATGATCCCAGCTACTTATTCCCTTGAGGCCTGTGGTCACAGCTAAAACATACTTTGCCTGCTGATGGTTCTACTACATACACTGTATATACAAATGCATGTGTAGGAATTTCACATCATCATTTCTGACATCAACCCCTTTCTCTCCACTCTGCACTCCTTTCTCATCTAATTTTGGGGGGTTGATGATTCCCTGACAGAACTCACAGATTACTTAGAGTTAAGTAGTTTATTAGAGAAGTAACAGCTTATAATTCAGGATCAGGATGAACTTGGCAGGAACAGGAACAACTTAGGAGACAGGAGACAGTTTGTCAACCAGGACGACTTCCAATCAAGGTAACTCTCAGCCCTCAGCTGCCAGTCTCTTTTTTCACACCGACTGCTCTTGGCGATCTCTGCCATTGGTTGGTTGCTTCGTGGAGCTGCTTCTCGATGTCTCACACTATCTCTGGTCATTTTCACTGTTAAACCTTCTTTCCTCTCTATCTGAGTTAGTTAGTTGTGCCAACCTGGCCGATAATCACATGTGGGGCTAACTGAAAGGTGGTGGTGAGCCTCGCCTTTCTAGTTCTCAGGTCTCTTGCTTTGTGATGGTCGCACCAGGGTGCAGCTGCTTTAGCAGTTCCCTGCTTCAGCTTGCAAGATTGACTTCCTACAAGACATCCCCAAGGAGAGGCCACATGGACCTATCCCGATGCAGCCCTGGGTGCTGGAGCAGCCGTGTGGAGACCCCTGCTAGTGCTGAGATGCTTATTCGTTCACTGA
Organism: Echinops telfairi; assembly: GCF_000313985.2. Lineage (NCBI taxonomy): Eukaryota > Metazoa > Chordata > Mammalia > Afrosoricida > Tenrecidae > Echinops > Echinops telfairi. The sequence goes on along the minus strand of NW_022111372.1, from coordinate 30,822,419 downwards.
CTCAGCTTTTCTCCTGCAGTCGGCATCATTGCCTCTGTTTTGTGAGGTGGAGGACTCTGTGGACTGGTGTTGGATTAATGGGTTAATGTTGGACTTGTGGGCTTGGGCAGCATTGGGTTGGGATGTTTTCGTGATGCACACTTTCTTTACATAAAACTCTCTTATACATGAGTTGCTGTGGATTTGTTTCTCTAAAGTACCTAGACTAATACACTATCTAAACCTCTGTCTGGAAAATCAGTTAGTAGCAAGCTGCTTCTCAATTTCATGTTATGTCACTCTCTCCCCCCACACTAGCCCAAGCAAGACCATGAACTAACCAACCCCTAAGTAGACTAGTCACTTAGTATGCATGGTGATTCACCAATCCCCACAGGGATTTTATGTATCTTAATTACAGATTTCCAGATAACCTTTTTTTTTTTTAAGGGTTATTTTATTAGGGGCTCTTACAGCTCTTATAACAATCCATACATCAATTATATCAAGCATATTTGTACATATGTTGCCATCATTATTTTCTAAACATTTACATTCTGTTTGAACCCTTGGTATCATCAGCTCCTCTTTTTACGCTCCCTCCCCCTTGTGACCCCTTGATAAAGTATACATTTTTATTAATTTCATATCTTACACCAACCACTGTCTCCCTTCCCCAAAGTTTCTTCCCCCTTCCTCTTCCCACCTCCCCCTTACCACCTGGTATTGCTACTCCCATTTCTGTTCCTGAGGGGTTTATCTGCCCTGGATTCCATGTGTCCTGAGCTCTTATCTGTGCCTGTGTACATGTCCGGTCTAGCCCACAGTAAATAGCAGGATTGCAGTCATGATAGTGGGGGATGAGAAAGCCTCAAGGAACCAGAGAAATAGTGTGTGTTTCTTGGGTGCTGTACTTCACCCTGATTGACTCATTCCTTCCTTTCGACCCTTCTGTGAGGGGATGTCCCATTGCCTACAGATGGGTTTTGGGTCTCAGCAATGAACCTCCGTGTTCCCAACAATATTTTGTTTGTTTTGGGTCTTCTGATGCCTGTTACCTGATCCTATCAACACTGGCACATGCTGGTGTGCTTCTCCCATGTGGGCTTGTTGTTTCTCTGTTAGTTGGCCGCTTGTTTAACTTCAAGCCTTTAAGACCCCAGATGCTATATCTTTTGATAGCGAGGAACGATTAGCTTTCCTCACCACATTTGCTTGTGCACCCATTTTGCCTTTAGTGATTGTGCCTGGAGGGTGAGCATCACAGAACACCAGGTTGTTAGAACAAAGTGTTCTTTCATTGAGGGAGGGCTTGAGCAGAGGCCCAAATTCCTTAATGTATTGTCACATAAATATATATACCTATGCCAATACCTCTATTTTTATGATTTAATATATTTACATTAGTGCACACCTCTATCCAAAGTTTTGCTTCCAAGATCATTCTTCTGTTTCCTTTTACCTTCCTCCTGTCCCACCATCACACTCACCCTCCTTCTGTCTCTTAGTGATTCCTTTCAGCTAGATTGCTGTTGCTCCAACACCACCAGGACAGACAATCATTTTGTGGGCATTATAAGACCATGTCTATAAAGGCAGAGAGAGAGAGAGAGAGAGAGAGAGAGAGAGAGAGAGAGAGAGAGTCACCTATGGTCTTGTGGTGACCTTGGAAGGGTTCCTTATATTTTTTATGTGCCCTAATTTATTGCTCTGAGACGAACAATACGTTTGCTTTTGCACTGAATTTTAATTGTGTAAATTCATGTGCAGCTGTTAGAACAATACCCACATGAGCTGTGACTAACAAATGCCAGCTGTTCTGGCAATAATCATAAAGATCAATACTCCACATGCAGTTAAGTTCTGGGACATGATACACTCTGGAAAAAACCTGAGCGGGAATGGTAGTCACACACGCGAAGGGAGTAAATGAAATGCTCCTCGGGCACAGCTTCTCTCGATTGAACCTTCTTAGTCTCCAGTTCCTCGACGTGTGCAACTAACTCAGCACAACAGCCTGGGCATCACCTGGGAGCATGCCATAAATGCAGGATCTCAGAACCAGATGAAAAGAAGCTGAATCTCCATTGTAACCAGCCCTCTCGTTAGTTATTGACGTTTGAGTCCAATTTACTGTGGTAAAGTTAACATACAATAATCAAATGCATTCCTATTGTGCCGGTTGATAAGTGCTCCATTGACAGAGAAAGATTGGTGGTTCAAATCCACCCACAGGTGCCTTGGGAGTAAAGACTGCCAATCTATTTCCAAAGATCATTGACATAGAAGACCCTATGGGGTGCAGTTATGTTCTTCTGAAATACATGGAGTCACGTTGAGTTGGGATTGATTCCCAGGCAAGTGGTTGCGGTGTTTGGTGTATAGTTCTGAATGATCACTGCATTCAGGGCATTTTTATCACTCCCCAAAGTTTCCTTGTGCAATTTATCTTTCCCTTTATCTTTGGCTCCAGGCGATAACTGATTTGCTTTCTGTCACTTTAGATTACTTTGAATACTTCAGCTTTTTATGAAAATGGAATCACAACATTAACACATTAACCCAACACCAGTCCACAAAGTCCTCCACCTCACAAAACAGAGGCAATGATGCCGACTGCAGGAGGAAAGCTGAGTCAGTGAACAAATAAGTATCTCAGCACTAGCAGGGGTCTCCACACGGCTGCTCCAGCACCCAGGGCTGCATCGGGATAGGTCCATGTGGCTTCTCCTTGGGGATGTCTTGTAGGAAGTCAATCTTGCAAGCTGAAGCAGGGAATTGCTAAGGCAGCTGCACTGGGTGCAACCATCACAAAGCAAGAGACCTGAGAACTAGAAAGGCGAGGCTCACCCCCCATTTATCCCTCTGCCTGTCAATTAGCCCCACATGTGATTATCGGCCAGGCTGGCACAACTAACTAACTCGGGTATTTCATTGTAAGGGTAGAAGACATTTTGTTTATCTTCTAACCTGATATACACATTTAGGCTTTTTCTAGATTTTTGACCTTTATCAGTACAGCTTCTATGAACAAGGATGTATAAGGCTTTGGGTGGGCATACATTTTCGTTTTGCTTGGGAGAATGTTTATAATTGAATTGGCTGGGTCATATGGTCTGCATATAATGAACTTTTAAAGAAATTGCCTAGTAATTTTCTACAATGGTTGTGTTATTTTATGTTTCATGAATAGTATATGAAAGAGTTCTGATTGCTCTATGTACTCACTGATAATCGGTATTGTGTGTCCTAATTTTAGCCATTCTAGTAGGTATATAAAGGAGGCTGAGGGTACAGTGGTTACGTGTTGGGCTTACATGCATGGTTAGCAGTTTGAAACCATCAACAGCTCTGATGGAGAAAGATTGGGTTTTCTACTCCCATAAACAGTCTCAGTCTTAGAAACCCACAGGTGGATGCTATGAGTCAGCATTGACTGGATGGCAGTGAGAAGGTAGTGGTTATGTATTGGGCTGTCATCTATAAGGTCCAAAGTTCAAAACCACTAGCCTCTCCTCACTAGAAAGATGGGGCTTTCTACTCACAGGGGGCAGGTCTACTCTGTCCTATAGGATCACTAAGAGTTGACATCAACTCAAAGAGAGTGAGTTTTTGGAGCTTAATAGTTATATAGGGAGCCCTGGTGGCATAGGAGTTACATGTTAGGCTTCTAACCACAGGTCAGCAATTGAAACCCACCAGCCCCTCCAAGTGAAGATGAGCCTTTCGGCTCCTGTAAAGATTTTCTATCTCAGCAACCCTAAGGAGCAGTCCTACCCTGCTGTAGAGAGTTGCCAAAGAATCAACATAGGTTGGTTCATGATGGGTGGGTAGTGGTTGTATAATCAAACTGATTGCTGTTGAATCAATTCTGACTTCCGGTGACGTCCACGTTGCAGAAGTTGCTCTTCACAGGCTTGCATGGCTGTGACCTACGGAAGCTTATTATCTTTTGAGGCCCCTCTGGTGGGTTCAAACCACTAACCTTCAATTAGTAGCCAGGCACCTTAACTCTGTTAGCTACCCAGGGGGTTGATAATTGGCATATTATGGTTTCTAGGTTGTTGTGGGTTTTTTAAAGATGTTGGGCTGCTATCCACAAGGTCAACGATTCCAAACTACCAATTGCTGTGCAAGAGAAAGTAGCTGTGTGCTCCTTTAAAGATCTATAGCCTCAGAACCTAAAGAGGCAGGTTTTTTCAGCCCACTTCTTATGAGTTGGGAATGACTCTATGGTAGTGAGTTCTTATTGTTTGGGCTGAAGGACCCTTGGTGATCCAATGCATTCAGCATTTCAAATCTACCAGCCACTCTGCAGGGTGTTTCTCTAGAGTTCCTGCCTCATCAATGCTATGGATCACTGTAAGTCGTAGGGTCACGATGAGTCAGAATTGATTTGTCTTCAGTGGGTTTGGTTGATTTTGGTTTAATTTGTATTTCACCAATGGAAAATGGTGGTGGACATCTGTTCATCAATGTATTGAGTCTTCTTACGATGTTTGTGTGAATGAAAATTCTGTTGACATCTTTTGTCAATATTTTAGTTGGGCTGTTGTCTTATTATTGAGTGGTTGCTCTTTATATATTTAAATACAATTCCTTTGTGTGTGTGATATATATTTGTGTCAGTCTGGGTAGACTAGGGAAACAAATCCATGGACACACATGTGTGTATAAGAAAGAGATTTATATACAAGAGGAATTGAACATTGAGAGAGCATCCCAACTCAGTACAGTCCAAGGTCATAAGTCCAATATTAGCCCATATGTCTGACGACAATCTATAAAGTCCTCTTCAGACTCATGAAACACATGCAATGATGCCAAATGTAGAAGATCACAGGCCAGTGGGTAGAAAGTCTTTGGTGGTAGAAGCATCTCAGCGCTGGCAGGGTTCTCTACGTGGCCATTCCAGTTCCCAGGGCTGCATCAGGGTCGGTCCATGTGGTATCTCCTCAGGGATGCCTTGCAGGAAGTCAGCCTTGTCAGTAGAGAGTCTCCCAGGGAGTGAACTGAGAGAGATAGGTGTCTTCCGCCTCCAATGAGGAAGAACCAGATTTCCCAGAATTCTCAGGAGAAGGCAATACCCACAGAAGTCTCATTGGCTATCTCTGGATTGACAGCCTAGACTCCACCCCTACACTCTTAATCCTTAAATTGACACCAGATTAAGTGACTACCACAATATTGTTGTCTCATGTCTTCAAGTCAATTCCAACTCATGAAGACCTCATGTATTACAATGTTGTTGGTGGGTGCCATCGAGTCAGTTCTGACCCATCGCAACCCTGTGCACACAGAACACACACTGCCCAGCCCCACACCATCCTCACAATTGACCCTGTGCTTGAGTCTCTTGTGGCAACCGCCGTGTCAATTCATCTTGCTAAGGGCCTTCCTCTTTTTCGCTGCTCATCTATGTCACCCAGCATGATTGATGTCCTTCTCCAGAGATTGTTTTCTCCTGACAATATGTTCAACGCATGTAAGACTAAATCTTGCCACTCCTGCCTCTAAGGAGCACTCTGGCCATTCTTATACCAAAAAAGATTTGTTTGCCCCTTTGGCAGTTCTTGGTGCTTTCCACCTTCTTCCCCAGCACCACAATTCAAATGCATCGGTTCTTCTTCAGTCTTCCATTCAATGTCCAACTTTCACATGTGCGTTAGGTCAGGCTGATTAGAGAAACAAATCCAGTGACACATATACATATGTGTGTGTCACTTTATAGGTGTGTACATATGTATATACATTAACCCATAAAAATAGAGGTATTGACCTATGTACATATATTTACATGTCAATACACTGAGGTGGTGGACAGACTTTGGGCCTCTGCTCATACCTTCCCACAGTACAAGAACACTTTGTTCTAACAAACTGGCATTTTGTGATGCTCACCCTCCCGGCACAATCTCTGAAGACAAAATGGGTGTATAAGCAAATGTAGTGAAGAAATCAGATGGTGTCGGCTATTAAAAGATATAGTGTCTGTGGTCTTAAAGGCTTGAAGTTAAACAAGTGGCCATCCGACAGTGAAGTAGCAAGCCCACATGTAAGAGGCACACCAGCTGGGGTGATCATGATGTGTCATCAGGACCAGGTAACAGGCATCAGAAGACCCACAACAAACAAACAAACAAACAAACAAACAAACAAACAAACAAACACATATTGTTAAGAATGAGAGGGGTCAGAGCAGAGACCCAAAGCCCATTTAGGAACAATGGAACACCCCCCCACAGAGGAGCTGCAGAGAGGGATGAGTCAACCAGGGTTCAGTGAAGTACCGATGGAACACACAATATTCTTCTGGTTCCTTGAGGCTTCTTCACCCATCACTATTATAATCCCAGTGCTGTTTCCCACTCTGGACTAGACCAGAGCATTCACACAGGTATAGATAAGAGATAAACACTCAGGACACACAGAATCCAGGAACAGGAATGGGAATAGCAATACCAGAAGGGTAGAGGGAATGTGGGGAGAGGAGTGGAGGAAGAAGGAACCAATCGCAATGATCTATCGACACATAACCACACCCCCACCTCCAAGGGGAAGAACAACAGAAACCACAGGGGAAGGAAGACAACAGTCAGTGTGAGATATGAAAACAGTAACTTATAATCTATCCAGGTGTCACAAGGGTGGGGGGTTGGGAGGGAAAAAAAGAGGACCTCGTACCAAGGGCTCAATAGAAGTAAATGTCTAGAAAAGAATGATGGCAACATGTGTACAAATATGCCTGATACAATTGATGTATGGATTGTAATAAGAGTTGTAAGAGCCCCCAAATAATGCTCTTTTAATTAAAGAAAATAAAGAGCTTTATATAAAGAAGTAATTATATAAAAGAAAGCATCCCAGCCCAGTCCAAGTCAAGTACATATGTCCAATAAGAGTCCATAAGTCCCTCCCCATACTCACACAATCACATGCAATGAAGCAGAATGCAGGAGCTGCATCAGAAACTGGTGGGTGCACAGTTATGTGGATCCAAGGTAAGGTGACCAGATTTTAATATTAGTAAAGCAGGACACCATTGACTGGGTGGGGGTGGCGTGGGGTTCTTGATTAAAAATTTGGTCTGTATGGAGCAACAAAAATTTTCGTAGAATGCAAAATTAGTATTGTAATATATATATATATTTTTCAGCATAAGTACAATTTACAAATATAATACATTAAAATTATGCATATTATTTTATTCCTTGGCATATTTCTCATTTGAGTGATTTTTTTTAGTAGATTGCTGTCGTTTAAAAGGTCATGACATTTTTCACAAGAATTTGTTAAATTATATCTCACACATAAAATGGCTTTCAAATTCTTAACACTTAATTGTGAAATTTCTGATGTCTACACTTTATTTACCATAGAAAAAAATGCGTTCAGTCGCAGCATTAGTTCCTGGCAAGGACAGCGCGTATTCCACAATTTTTAGTACATTATGGTATGGGACATGGTTTATTTCAAAATGATGAAATATTTCTAACCATTTGTTCTCTATTGTGATTTTTGCTGATGCCCAAGATGTAACCTTTTCTTTATCAATATATTTAAAAATAATAATACCTCATTAAAATATCATTTTCAGAAATATTACTATATGGAAAATTTTGAGTAATATGATCGAATGATTTTTGCACATCATTCCAGTACTGTCTGCTAAATTCAAGAAAATTTATGTATTTATGAAATAAATAAATTACTTACCTAAATGCCATTGTTCATTAAATCCAAACAATGGTGGTCGAATTCTAACAACTGATCAACAATGTGAACTTTGATAAGCAGTTCTCAATAACCAGTTCTCAACAATTATTTGTTATTATTAAAGTTTAACATTATAAAATTAAGAAAAATAATATAAAACTCATATCCTGGCGAAATAGCCACATGGCAGCCAAAAACCATATATTCCCTTCCTGTTCTCCCACCGTTCCCTAGCTCGTCGTGCATTCTTTCCAAAAACGGGGACTGTTTTAAAATGCCATGGGACGCGGGACAAATTGTTAAAAATTGGGACTGTCCCGCCAAAAGCGGGATGTCTGGTCACTTAATCCAAAGCCAATGGAAACATAGCAAGTAACCAGTAACTCTCAGGGTGGCCACTTCCCAGCAAGCAGGAAAGTGAAGAGAGAGAGAGAGAGAGAGAGAGAGAGAGAGAGAGAGAGAGAGAAGGTTCCCTGGGCCCTCTTTACAAGAAGGCCACACTCATAAGGAAGCACCAGTAGGCTGTGACCTGATTGACAGATTGGATTGTACTTCTAGACTTTCAGACATCTTCAAATTGACATAAAATCATCTAAGTACCACAGCATGCATATGAGGCAATTGAAAATAGGATGACTTAGGGGAAGCATAAGGAGCCCTTGCGGAGTGGTGGTTACACGTTGGTCAGCAGTTTGAAACCACCAGGCCCTCCGAGGGAGAAAGGTAGGACTTTCTACTCCTGTAAAGAATTATAGTCTTAGAAACTCAACAGAGGCAGTTCTACGCTGTCCTATAGGGAAGCTGTGAGTCAGCTACTCGAAGGCAATGAGTGTGGTTGTTTGGGTTTTAGGTCAGATACACATTAGTCCTCAAAGTAACCTCCCTGCTTTTCAACACTTGAAAGAGGTCTTGTGCAGCAGATTTACCCAATGCAACCCATCACCTCATCTCTTGACTGCTGCTTCCATGAGCACCGACTGTGGATCCCGGCAAGACAAAATCTTTGACAACTTCAATATTTTATCCATTTATCATGATGTCACCTATTGGGTCAGTTGTGAGGATTTGGGCTTTCTTTACATTGAGTTGTCACCCATAATCAAGGCTGCCATCCTTGATCTTCGTCAGCAAAGGCTTCAAGTCTTCCTTACTTTCAGCAAGCAAGGTTGTGTCATCTGCATCTCGCAAATTGTAAATAAGCCTTCCTCTAATCCCGATGCCAACATTCTTCCTCGTATCATCCAGCTTCTCTGCATTACACTAGAACTCCTTTATAGGATGCTCTTGGCTATAGTCTTTTTTTTTAAATTATTTTATTGGGGGCTTGTACAATTCTCATCGCAATCCATACATACATCCATTGTGTCAAGCACATATGTACATTTGCTGCCCTCATCATTCTCAAAACATTTGCCCTCCACCTCAGCCCTTGATATCAGTTGCTCATTTTCCCCTACATCCTCACCCCCTCTCTCATGAACCCTGCATAACCACAACTTATTATAGTTTTTTCATAAGTTACACTGTCCGACGTCTCCCCCCGCCCCATCTTCTCTGCTGTCCCTCCCCCAGGGAGGAGGCAATACCTAGATTCTTGTAATCGGTTCCCCCTTTCCACTCCATATTCCCTTCACCCTCCAGGCCTCACTCCTTTCACCACTGGCCTGAAGGGAGTCATCTGTCCTGGATTCCCTGTGTTTCCAGTTGCTAATTGTACCAATGTACATCCTATGGTTAGCAGATTTGTAAGGTAGAATTGGGATCATGATAGTGGGGAGGAGGAAGCATTTAACAACTGGAGGAAAGTTCTATGTTTCATCATTGCTACCCTGTACCCTGATTGGCTCATCTCCCCACAACCCTTCAGCAAGGGGGTGTCCAGTTGTCTACCGATGGGCTTTGAGTCTTCACTCTGCACTCACCCACCTTTACAATGATATTTTTTGTTCTTTGATGCTTGATACCTGATCCCTTCAACAGTTTGTGGTCACACATGTTGCTGTGCTTCTTCCATGTGGGCTTTGTTGCTTCTGAGCTAGTTGGCTGCTTGTTTATCTTCAAGCCCTTTAAGACCCCAGATGCTATATCTTTTGATAGCCTGGAACCATCAGCTTTCTACACCACCTTTGCTTATGCACGCGTTTGTCTTCAGTGATAGTATCAGGAAGGTGGAAACCCACTGATCTGATTTTTAGTTCTTTGATGTCTGATAACTGGTCCCTTCTGCACCTTGTGGTGAGTCAGGCTGGTGTGCTACTTCCATGTGGACTTTGATGCTTCTGAGCTAGATGGCTGCTTGTTTATCTTCAAGCCTTTAAGACCCCAGAAGCTATATCATTTGAAAATGTGAACATAAGCAAAGGTGGTAAAGAAAGCTGATGGTGCCCAGCTACCAAAAGGTATAACATCTGGGGTCTTAAAGGCCTGAAGACAAACAAGCGGCCGTCTAGCTGAGAAGCATCAGAGCCCACATGGAAGAAGCACACCAGCCTGTCTGACCACGTGATGTAGAAGGGATCAGTTATCAGACATCAAAGAACTGAAAATCATATCAGTGGGTGCCCGCTTTACTGACACAATCACTGAAGACAAACGTGTGCATAAGCAAATGTGGTGAAGAGAGCTAATGGTGCCCGGCTATCAAATGATATAGTGTCTTGGCTATAGTCTTGATGGAATCAGATCCGCAGGCTTTTTCTGCTGCAGTGCCTCTGGATGTGTAAAACTGACTAGCTTTTTAGTTACTAACCAAGTGCAAACCTCCCCTTGTCACCTTAGGACCTTATGCACCATATTCCTCTTTCTCCATTCTGTTGTGTTTTCTTATTGATTTATTTTAAACCACAAATTTCTAAAGTTTTGATAAAGTTGAGTTTATCATTTTCCTTATGCTTTATGCTGAGTAGTCCCGGAGGCACTGTGGTTTAAGTATTCAGCTGCTAACGGATACATTTGTAGTTCAAAACCCACCAGTTACGCCATGGATTGTCTGCTACCATAAAGATGTATAGCCTGAGAAACATTAAGGAGCGGTTCCTCTATGTCCTATATAGTGATTCACCATAATTTGAAATCAATTTGATTTCCCACTGTTTTTTTTCTAGATTCATAAAATATAGTTTATATATTTAGAACTATGATACATTTTAATGTTGGTATATTCTTTGAAGTTTTGTGTTTTGGTTTATTTCATATGGTCATATGGTTATCATAGCACCACTTGTTAAAAACACTTAACTTTCTCCCATGGAATTGCTTTAGTACTTTTGTCAATGGTCAGCTGACCCAATATGTTTATTTCTGGATTCTTTTCAGTTTCACTGATAAATAAGTTTACCCCTGTGCAGTTTTCATGCTATCTTGATTACCATACCTTTACAATAAGTATTGAAATTAAATTGGGAAAGTTATTCAAGTTTTTTTCTTTTTCCTTTATAATTTGGGCAATGTGGATGTTTTGCATCCCTTTTGAGTTTCAAAATATTGTATTAAGATAGCTTGGCTAATGATGTTTGATGCTCCCTTGAATTTTGCACCTGAAGCATGTGTCTCACTGTCTCATGCGTCTCATATTAAGCTTTTCAGAAGAACCATTACTGAAGCATTGACCAAAGTGGTCCCAGGCCTAGAGAGCAGGCTAGGTGAAGGGCGTGGCTGTGGGGACATAAGTGGCCAGTTAAGGTGTGTTTTCCAGAGGCCGGTGAGTACAGCAACGAAGCGGGCTGCAGCTGTTGGGGCAGCCTTCTGAGAAAAAGGTGGTCTGCACAGGGGGTGGGGACTCACTGCCATCGATTGAGTCAATGCTCACCCATAGTGAGTGATCTGTAAGACAAGTAGAATTTCCACTGTGCGTTTCTGAGACTATAACTCCTTGTGAGGGTAGAAAGCATCATCTCTCATTGGAGAAGCACCTGGTGATTTCAAACTGCTGATCTTCCAGGGAGCAGCCCGATGAGTAACCAACCACTGCAGGACCAATGCTGAGTCAGTGAAATGGCCAGTCTCCCACCCTTGGTTAGAAGACAATAAAAAACAGGCAAGCAAACAAAAAAACACCTCACTGTCTTTGAGTCAATGCCAACTCACAATGACACTATAGGACAGAATAGAACTGCCCCTGTAGGTTTCTGAGACTGATGGGAATAGAAAGCCTAATCTTTCTTCCTTGGAGCAGCTGGGGGTTTTGAACTGCTGACCTTGAGCATAGCATCCAAAAGGCATAACCACTACAGGACCGGGGCTTCTTTTAGAAGACAAGTATTATCTAAAGATTTGTTCATACAAAGCAGTCTTGAGACCAATCAGGAATTGGTCAGGGGTGGGGTGGGGCATCCCAGACAAAGGGAAATGTATATCCAAAGTCCCAGAGGCTGGAGAAAGAAGGGGGCATTCAGGAAATTGTAAATAGTCCAGGATGTTTAATGACACAATGCTAAGGAAAGCCATGGGAAGGGAGTTGGCTACCAGGATGGAGCACCATTTACTCAATGTTATGATGTTGTTTGGTATTCCGATAATTAAGTTTTATGGCAACTTGGGTGGGCCAGGATCTTCTCATGATATGATCTAACATGGTGTTGTCAACTGCACCATGGGATCTTCTGTGAAGCAGCTAAGCCGTTGGGGGGAGAACAGACCTCCGTAATCTGATCATAGCTTTGATAGGACTGAGGCCTACTCTTAGTATCAATGGGCAATGTGTGGAAGCTAACACTCTACTACTGGATTTGGATCCTGCATCTGATTCATCAATCGCCTGTTATATAGACTGCCCATCCCAGGAACCAACAGTGGACTGCGGACCTTGGATTTATTCAGTTGATCTCAAGTTTATTCAGCTTGGCATCCACCAGCCTGTGATCTTCCTGATTTCTGTTCACAAGCTTTTTAGCTGCGGGAATCAGGAGAAAGAAGCCTTCAGCTTACATCTGACCCATTGACTTGAACTGTACTGGCACTAGGTTGAAGAGCAAATTTCAGAGTCTCTTCTGATATCTACCTTTGTCTTTTCTTTCTTCCTTTCATACTTCTTCCCTCCACCACCCCCCTCCCTCCCTTCCATCCAAATGTTCTTGATAATCATCAGGTCTTAAATAAGTCATGTTTAATGCATCAAATCTATTCTCGGAAGGTTCTCTGAATTCTGATGGGATATGCTCCAGATTGTATTTTGGAGCTTGTGAATTAAAGTTAGAAAATGGTGCTTTCAACGAAGTTGTTGTTGGACTGGCAACATTCTATCATACAGTCTCCAGCTTTGTTTCAATTACCAATCACACCCGTAAGGAGGCCCCATCAGGCTGTGACCTGGCTGACAGGCTAGACTCTGCACTTACTCTTCAAGTTGACATGACAGTATACTATGATCACAGCCATGTTGTCAGGAGAGACCAATCCTCGGAGAAGGACATCATGCTTGGGAAAGTGGAGGGGCTGAGAAAGAGAGGAAGGTTCTCACAGAGATTGATCGACACCGTGGCAGCACCAATGGCCTCAAACCTAAGAATAATATTGTGGCTGGCACAGGACTGGGAGGTGTTTCCTTCTGTTGTACATAAGGTTGGAACCTACTTGATGGCACCTGACAACAACAGGATGTTAATGGTGCACGTTTAAAGCTATTTATGTTCATGAGGCAGGATTCACTCTCCAGGATGTGTCTTTAGCCACTCTTTTTTGAGATATAAAAGAGATTTAAAAAGCAAGCAGAAACAGAGCAACCTGACTACCACCAAGAGGGAGAACCCAGAAGCAAAGCCTATCCTTCGTACCCAGGGATGCATTGTTGATAATCTCCCAGGTCCAGGAGAAGATGGATGTCATGGCACATAGGTATCTCCAAAGAATGCTGGGCCTACAAATATTGAAGGGAGACAAGGACCTTCCCCCATGACCGGACAGAGGAAGCTTTCCCCTAGAGCTCACACCCTGAATTCAGACTTCTAGCTTCCTAAATGGTAAGGGTACAAATTTATGTTTCCTAAAGCCATTTATATGGGGTATTTCTATTGTAGCAGCACTAGGTTATTAAGAAAATTGGCAATGTGGACAGGGACTGGTAATCGATTAGATACTTGTGGCGAGTTATCGAGAGGACATGGACGACTCTCAGATTTCCGGCAGTGAAGGGATACACCAAATGGTTTAGTGAGGAACCCGTAACATCTGTGTATTGGCCTCAGGACCAATGAGGACACAGTCAACAAAGGGGTGCAAGCTTGTAGGTTATCCCCAGTCATTTTTATACTGGGAAAGGGGCGACATCTGCAAGGCCACTTTGACAAAGCCCACCGAAGTTGCTGACATATCAGAGTTTCAATTTTCCTAAGCTTTATAAGGAAATGTAAAATGTACAAGAATGGCGGGCAGAATTATGAAACACATCTAGAAGCCAAGTACTTTCAAGTCTTTCCAGGCTGTTGGGAGATCTAGATCTTTGTGATAGCGGTAGGGAGAGGGAGCCTAGTACACAATTAACTTGAAGAGGGTACAACTAGCCTTAACTAGTTAAAACTAGGTTTGAAAATCTTCCTATGGGGGGAGGGGCAGGACAGTAGATACAACTTCCAAGAGAAAGAACACTTTATTTTCTACAGAACTCATCACAGAAGTGGTGTCTCAGAGGGTTCACAGGCATCGATTCCACGGATCCTCAACCAACCACTGATAGAGGTTGGCTTGGTTCATCCATTTTGCAGAACTGGGAAAGCAAAGAGAGTTACAACAGCTGACAGGAAACTTCATCGCTTTCAAAGGGGACTTCTGGTGGTTTCTGCTCATGAATTAACTTGGAAGGGGTTAAGTTAGATAAGCTAGCCATGAAGTAGACAGGAAAATATGAAAATCACCTGCCGTAACGTTGACTCTGACTCATGATTGCCCCGGGCGTCAGAAGAGAATTGTATTTCATAGAGTTTTTGGTGGCGGGTGTCCCAGAAGTAGATGGTCTTTCGTCCCAGGCATATTTTGGTGGACTTAAATTTCTAAACGTTTGGTTAGCAACCCAGCTCTATGCCCATGGTTATAATGCTGTGCTTGACTTCTGGCTTGCAATCTTGACACTAGGGCCACAGAGGTAGTAGCCATGGCTTCCAGCACTAATTTTTACTGAGGGGAAATGAAAACGCTATGGATCATCAGTTCTTCATTAAGCATCCTTACCCCTGGTTCAGCTCACCTAAAACCCTGCTTTCCAGTGAATAAGTTCAAGCTCTTTTCCCATTTCCATTCCTGGCTCGGCCAGTCTTTTAGTGCTTATGGTCCAGCCTTAGCTTGTTGTTCCAGAAATAAAGTTTTGGCTTCTTATTTCCTTTTTTATTGACTCCGGCTAAGGCAGCATACTGCTAGTGTTGGAGGCTGGGCCCCTGCCCCTGAAATGTATTTCCTTGATCTCCATTGTCCCTTTGTCCTGTAATCAACAACCCCTGCCCCCCGCCCCTGCTTTAGTTATCAAATGCTGCTCTTCAGAGAAAAGCATTTTCTCTCTGTTTGCTTTGGGGAAATTCCATGTCTTCTTCAACATCTTGGAGTTCTCCATCTAATTTGGCAACAATTTTTCATGTGGTTCTAGTTGATTCTCAGCCAAGGGATCTGACTTCTCTTTCCTGGTGGTACTGAGAAGTCTCTTCTTGTGCTAAGCTGGGATGTCCAGAGACACAAAACCAGTGACAACAATATATGTAAAAGAAAGATCTTTATATCAAAAAGGTCTCAGGCCAGACCAAGTAAAGTCCATGGGTCAGATGCTAGCTAGAACCCTCTTTAGAATCATGTAACTGCAAGCTAACGACCCAGAAAGGAAACTTGGGGTGCAGGAAATCACAGGCCGTTAGATGCAGAGTCATGTGGATCCAAGGTAGGTGGGTACATGGCAGTTCCCAAGGTCAGCAGCCCACATGGGACCACCCCTGGAGCAGAGACAGAGTCCCAGTGAGGACGAAGGGACAGGGGCATTTCCAGTGTGCCTCACACTGCCAAGGAGGCATCATCAGGTTTCAACCTGATGGATAGGTTGGACTCCACCCCTGCACTTTGATACAGGTGCCAGTTGTTAGAAAATTGAATTGCCACACTTCTCTTCCTTTTCATCTCATGTAAGGTAAAAGATGTGGGCCACACTGCAGGGATATTCCCCTCACATCGGAGAAGGACTGTGGCTGGATGTTATTTCCACCCTAGTCCTCTTACAACTGATTGGTTGTGATCACATCATAGAGGATTATTACATCACTACTTAGGTGCCATATTGGATCATTGGTGCCATTGTTTGTTGTCAGGTGCTGTGGTGTCGAGCATGACTCACAGCAATGCTCTGCACAACAAAAGGAAATGCTTCCCAATCCACGTGTATTATTGTAAAAAAGGTCTTGTTTCAACGAACAAATCATTGGTCTTTCAAAATGCTATAGTGCAATCTCCAGCTTCCATTTTTTTATCGCTAAGACCACATTTTAAAATTACTCTTCCTTCCTCTTTTTCCAAGTCTTGCATCCAAATTGTCAATAATTATCAATGTGTTGTGATTACAAGTTTGATCAATTTCAGACTGAAGATGTTGGTAAAATTCTTCAATTTCTGCATCATTATCTTTCATATTGGTGTTTTGATTTGAATCATAGTTTTCTTGACTGGATTTCCTTTTATGTGGCTAGATATTATCCTCTCACAGACAGCATTGCACTTCAAGAAAGATCCTGACATGTCCCTTTTGAAGATGGGTGCAACACCATTTCTACTGTGTTTATAGTTCCCACCATCGTAAACCATATGACTCTGATTCAAAAACCATAGCAAACCAATACAAGTCCATTTTAGCTCAAAAATGCTTATGATATCAATCTTTATGCATTCCATTTCATTTTTCATGACTTCCAATTTTCTTAGATTCATGCTAAGTACTTCTGATTACCAGTGGAAATTTACAGCTTTTTCTTCTTGTTTTGAGTGGTGCCCCACCTGAAAGCTTTACTCCTTCCATGCCACTTTGGTCGCCTCTACTTTGATGAGGCGGCTCTTGCTCAGTCATACATTGAGTGCCTTCCTCTCCTGGCACTGTCTCTAATAGTGATCCTTTGCTATCCATGAGGTTTTCAGTAACTGATAATGTTCAGCTGCTAAACTGCTAAATTGTATCATGACATACTCTCAAACCACTGAGAGTCATAGGTCAGCTATGTTAATATTCATTCTTGGAAGACACCATTTAATCCATGAGGACCTCCCTCCTGTTTGCCTCTTCTGTTATTTAAGTGACACAGAAATAAGGATATTTGCAGACCAGTCATCGGTAGGGTCAGTTCCACCTGCCAGAGCCTTTCACCCTAGCGGACCACTAGGGATTCACTTGTTTTCTTCACCAGGTTTTGGTGGCCCAGTCATGGTTGTTTCTGCTCTAACTCTCTCTGGTCATTTTCAGAACAATGACTATTTACATTAGAATCACTCACCTGCTTCCAAACAAAAAAACCAAAATAATTACCACCCAGTAGATACTGACTCATGTGTCTTAGAACTATGCTCCATCAAGTTCTCAATTGTTAATATAGTTTTAGAAAGTCTTGCTTTTGTAGTACCTCTGGGTAGAGTAGAACCTCCCACCCTCGGGCTTGTAGTCGGTCAGTTAACCATTTGTACCATCTAGGGACTCCTCACTCATCCCTAGAAGAAACCATAGCCAACAGTATTAGAATCCAGCTTGCACCCCTCATTTTGATTAGTGTTTGCTTATCTCTGCAGTTACTTTACCTCTCAACTCAATTAGCCAAGATGTTAAAAACAATTCCCCATTATATGCATAGAGTTTCTTTGAATCAACCAGTAGACACTCAAAATCAACTTGTTGGAGCTCAACCACACAGTCAGTTGTTAGCATCCTGGCCCCATGCATAGCCAGAATCGCCGTAGCAACATCCCTTGGTATTTGTATTCTTGGTCTTTACTATTAATTCAATACCCACAGGCCAGGTTGTGGCCACATAGCAACCCAATCATGGTTTTGATTTTGCTAAATAAAAAGTCAATTGTCAAGTCATTGCTGATTTGTTCCAAGAATCTCAATCACCAAACCCACTTGGGCTTATATGGGTGCATCTTGTTGGCTCATCGGGGAGGCATGAGTGAGCCCTGGGAGGAAATAACTTCCCCTAGGCAAGACCTACGTGTTATGTGTATTCCTGGCTCTGTGGCTAGGCTGGAAGATTTAGCTAGGTTGTTCAGCTCTGATGATATTCTGATAGCATTTTGGCCCTAATTTTGATTCTTCTCCCTCAGAAATGTGTTCACTAGGTGGTTGTTGTTAGATGCCATCGAGTTGATTCTGACCCACAGAGACCCTACACACAACAGAACGAAACACTGCCCCATCTTGCCCATCCTCACTGTGGTTCCTCTGCGGGAGCCCATAGTTGCAGCCCCAGTGCCAACCCATCTTGTGGAGGGCTTTCCTCTCTTTCCCTGCCCCTCTCCTTTATCAACCATGATGTCCTTCTCCAGGGACTGGCCTCTCTTGATTATATGTCTGAAAGTCTCACCATCTTTGTCGTGAATGAGCACTCTGTGCATACTTATTCTAAGATCAGTTTGTCCTTTCAACAGTCCATGGTATTTTCACGATTGGCTGCTATCTTTTTTTTTTAATCATTTTATTAGGGGCTCTTATAACATTCCATACATTGATTGTATCAAGCTATTTGTACATATGCTGCCATCATCATTTCCAAAACATATCTTGGCTGCTCTCTTGACAGAAGCAGATCTTTCTCCCGTAGAGCCACTGGTGGGTCTAACCTGCTAGTGTTTGGGTTAGCAGCCATCCGCGCTTCTGAGGATGGCAGTTGAAAGCTGAGATATAAGCACTTGGAGTTACTTGGGAAAAGGGAACTTGAGTAAAACAAGAACTTCTGGAAGGAAGATGGGCTTTTACATACATTTGTTTGTCTGGTGTTTCTGAAGGTGAACAAAATGGGACTTTTGAGAAGAGAAGTTACAACGACTGGTAGCCTGTGTTTCCAATGCAAAACAAAGCTTCGGCGGCGAATGTGGCAAATTCCCTTATTTGCCACCAAAATATATGGTGCCATATTCTGTTTCAACAGGATTAGCACTGTCCCTGGCTGAAGTCACTCACCAAAGGGAAGCAGGTGCTTGAGATAATGGGGTAGAAAATAATATGTGTCCAAGACTTGCTCTGCGGGTTAAAATGGATACAACGCATCTCAGGCCTGAAATCGCTCCCATGTCCAAACGCCTGTCCTGTTTCTGGAAAACATTTTGTCTTATGCTCAAACACAAGTTCTCATGTTTGATCATGCTTTTTAAATTTGATTTTGTGTTATTTGGGCCATTTTTCATTTTTTTTTGAATAGCCACATTCCAAGAGTCCAAAGCAGGTTCCAAAAGAGACATTTGTAGCGTGTTTGGAGCAGTGGCAGCCACTTTGGTATATGAGTACGTGGTTTCCCCAGAAAGCTGCTTGGAAGACCTCAACTCACTTCTGGATGCAGCCAGTATGCTGCTTGATGGCCACACCCTTAGGTATGTCATTAAAACTAACACATGCAATAAAGTGTTTTCTGCTACTCATCCCTGTCATAAAAGAGCAAGGGAATGTAAGAGGTGGTTCATTAGTGACAGGGTGCTGAAAAGCTGTTATTGAACAGTTACTTGCCCTTTAACCATGGACTAAAATGAAATGGGAGATTGGAAACAGCAGAGTCAAGGAAGGGAATTATTCACTGACTAGAAAGGAAGCTTTGCCTCCAGGCACTGATAGAAAGTAGTGCCCCATACCCTTTCAGGCCTTTCAAGTTGCCTTCCAATTGTCTCTGCCTTGTGGCCATTCTGTGTAGCAGAGTACAACTGTGCTCCAAAGGGATTTTGTTCTCTTCTTTTAAATTTTTTATTATTAATTACTTTTATTGGGGGTTCTCACATATCTTATCACAATCTATCCATGCATCCAGTGTGTCTGGCACATGTGCACATATGCTGCCATCATCACTTTCAAAGCATTCTCTTAGCACTTGAGCCCCTGATATCAGCTCCCCATTTCTTCCCCCTCCCTCCCCTGCCTACCCTCACTCACAAACCCTTGATAAGTTATAGATTATTATTTTCATATCTTACATCATCCACTGTCACCCCTCACTCACTTTTTCATTGTTCGTCCCCCTGATAGAGGGTTATAGGTTGATCCTTGTGATGGAATCCCCTCCCCTCCTCCTCTAATCCTCCTGGTATCTCTACTCTAACCAAGGCATATGACTGCCTGCTGGAGGGGCATGCCAGGCTTGCTGGTGGTGGTTGATGGGCCCAGTAACAAGCGGGAGGAGTGAGGACAGGCGCTCCTCAGTCCCCAGCCTGCATGCATGCACGCTGTAACTCAGCTCACCTTGTCCCATCACCTGTCTCCCCTGGCCTCTGCCCCGCCAGCACCGGACAGGGGCCTGCTTTCCACCCAGGTTCTGGTGGTTTGGGCAGGGACTTCTTTCTAGCTGTTGAGTCCCCTCCGGTGCGCTCTGTGGGTAGGGCAATAAAGGTTGCTGTATAACTGATAAAAAAAAAAAAAAAGCTCTCCTTGTTTTTTAAAGTACACACAACACAACAAACACTTACTCAACACTTTTCACATGGACCCTTTGTTAGCAGAGGCTACATCACCATAGCACGGCCTCTGCCCCTACTGTTCCACCACCGATTAACGTATCATAGTGTCTGTTCCTTCAAATTCACACCTGTGCCTTAGAACGTTTGTCATTGCAATCCAGAGGGCCCAATGCTCAAGACACATGCCCCTGGCCATCTAGTTGATGCAACTCATAAGGACCCTGGAGGACCAGGTGGAACCATCCCACTGGGTTTCAACGTCTGTAGGCCTCATCTTGCTACTGCAGAGAGGCCAATGATTTCTAACTGCAGTTAGCACCCCGACAGATAACCCTCACAGCCACCAGGCTTATCTGTGTTCAAGATAGCTATTCTTTATTTAGTGAGCTAAAGTATGTGTTAGTTTAAAGATGACTTCCCAGGATCGTTTTGGTTGAAGGTGCAAGGGTTGTTTCAGGTCCTCAACAGGGGTCCATGGGATTGCCAGCGAATGATTGGCAGGAGTCCATCACCTGGCGGGTTTGAGACTTCCACGAGGACAGCCTTTCTGTAAGCAGTGGGCCCCCAGCAGTGCACCACCCTGCTTCCATTATTTGGGTGACCATACTAGAAAAGATCACTTAAAGTGAGTTTGTGCCTGAGCGTTTGAAGGCAATATCAGACTAACGCTGGAACACCATTGCCATTCCAAGGAGATACAAAGAAACCCCAAAGTTTGAAATTAGCTTAATAGTGCTGCTTACCATTCACATGGTGGGCAGTTCGAAACCGCCAGCAGCTCCCAGGGACAAAGACTGGGCTTTCTAACCCGGCCAACAGTTACAGTCTCAGAAACCCACAGGGGCTCACTGTGAGTCAGCATTGAGTGGATGGCAGCGAATCAGCTTTGGTTTGGGATTTGCAATTTCGCCGGTTATCGTGATTACACACGTGTGGGTGTGGTCATGGAGATTCACCTGAAAATACGAAATAGTGTGGAAACTCAACAAACAAACAAAAATATCCCAACACAAACGAACAAACCCCCTGCTCTCGGGGACGATGCAGAAGCACAGCCACCCTACAGGGCAGGAGAAAACGACGCCTGCGAGTGTCCGAAACTGGGACTCTTTGTGGGAGTAGAACGTTCCACCTTCCTCCCGAGATGGACACAAAGGTATGGATTCCGACAGCGTGGAACGAAATGGTCAAAGCTGCCTGTGTCCAGCCGGATCGCTCTCAGTGGCGGCTGGACAAACCTTTCTGGGAGTGTGAGATTTCTAACGAGAACCCCGTGGCAACTCAGAATTGGGGAACACGAGCCAGGGGCGAGTTTAAAAGCCACCAGGAAGCCAGGCCACGCGGCCGCAGCCGGGACAGAGAAGCCGCGCTATTTATAGTAGGAGGCGGCGACAGCTTGTGCAAGATTTCGGTAAGTGCCCGCTGCCAGCACGGCCCACCCGTGGACCGGCTTGCTTATAAACCCTGCCCGTCGTTTGGGATTTCCATCCCCATAGCAGTCCTGTGAATGTCATTAAGTGGTATTGTGGAGTGGGCCCTCTTGGAATGGAAAAGTCTGTTTACCAAAGTCTTTTTTGGTCACTTACAATTCCATGACACCCACAGGAATCATTCCTGAGCGACCGATCCAAGTTGGTGGCGATCCGGCCTTTCGCCCCTGACCGCTGTTTGCTGCTGCGTGTCAGCGCTCAGACGCGGCTTCCTCCAGAGACCTGCGCTTTGTTTGTGCAACGAGTTCCCCGTTCAGTCATACTTCCTGCCGTGGTCTGATTTAACACAACATCCGTACGCCACGGCTGGGGGCAGATGAAAGAATTCAGCTAAACTACGGTGAATGAAAACGGCAAGGGCCAAATCTTCCTTCTGCGTTCGCCTCCTGTCACCCTCTTGGAAGTGTTTGACTTTTTCCACAATATTAAGCACATTTGTAAGAATAATAACAATACCGTACCAAGAGGTCACACACATTTCTGAGCGCAGAGCCAACAGCGTCAGATGGTGTCTGCTGTAGGGAGTAGGTCCTTGGCAATCTGTTGCAGTAGCTCCCTGGAGTGGGCTCAGACTTTTTTTTTTTGAACTTGAGTATGTTTTGAAGGGTTAAATTCATTATCTTCGGTGGGTGGGTACCAGAGACAATTTGGCCTTAAATAAAGGTAAAGCATGGGACCAGTAATCAAGAAACCTAACGATGTATTTCTTACATTGGGTGTTTGAAGTCTGACCAAGCAAAGCTGTCCCTTTGAAGACTAAAGGGCACCAGACCCAAGACACGATCTTTTCAATCTCTTCTTAAACACAGAAAAGCTAGATAATATAAAACAGAGATAGAAGAACTGAGCTAGCTGAGTGGGGGTGTAAACAATAGTGGGTGTGTGGATTGAGCTGCAGATTGCCAAAGAACAAACAGATCGGCTTAAGAAGAACCAGAGAATTTTCTAGAAATGAGAATGGTGGGAATTTGACTTGCCTCTTTTGGGCATGTCATCAGAAAAGACTAGTTTCTAACAGAAAACATGGGGGAAGGGAGACAGCGGTCGGTGTGAGAGATGAAAATAATAACAATGTACAATCTATCAGGGGCTTGCGAGGTGGGGGTGGGGGTGGGGGGAAGAAGAGCTCATACCAAGGGCTCAATAGAAAGTGAATGTCTAGAAAAGAATGAGGGCAACATATGTACAAACATGCCTGATTCAATTGATGTATGGATTGTGATAAGAGTTGTACGAGCCCCCAATAAAATGATTTTTTTAAAAAAAGACTAGTTTCTAGAAAAGGCTCAGGTTTCATGAAGTAGAGGGATCTCAAAAGCGAGGGAAACCCATGCAGCAATGGACACACGCATTCTGATGAGCAGTGGGTTACGGAGAGTCAGAGCTTGACTCTGGGGAAATGAACAATAGCAACAACTAAAGGAGGTGGCCCTTGATAAACAAAGAACATTTTGTCATGGACTTTTAATGACCTTTTCATTGTGAAGGCGTTCTGTTGGGCTGCTAACCTCAAGATTGGTGGTTCAAACCCATAAGCTGTTCCTCCAGAGAAAGATTAAGCTACCTGCTCCTATAAAGATTTATAGTCACAGAAAATATAAAGGTCAACTCTGAGTCAGAATACCAGGGCCCCTGGAGGCAGGGTGGCCTGCAGACATAGCCACAAGTTCAGCAGCTGGAACCCCTCAGCGGGCTTCATGGGAGAAAGATGAGGCAGCCTACTCCTGGATAGTCAGTCTTGGAAACCCACAGAATTGACTCTGTGGCAGTGAGTTTGAGTTTTTGAGTTCTGATAGGATGTGCTTGGCCACCCAAATTTCTTGGGTCTGGTATATGAGTATTCTGTCATTACAGAGATGATATCTTTGACTTTTATTCGCATGTATTAATGTTGTTCTTTGATTTCCACAATCAATTCTCAGAATTTCATTAGGTATTTTCAGCTCCAGTCTACACATTTTCTGGCTCTTCTTTGACTGTTTTACATGCTACCAAATATACCAATTGAAGAGTAGAATTTTCTGTTACCGAATGTAGGGAATCTAGAACTTCATGAATTAATCATTTGAACTGACTCAGGATACTCAGGTGTTGCAAATGATGAAAGTGCTTGTCTATTAATCCAAAAGTTGGAAGTCAGAGTGTACCCAGAAGTGCCTCAGAAGAAAGACCTGGAGATTTGCATCCAACAAACCAGCCATTCAAAACCCAACGGAGCACAAAGCTTTGCTGACACACTGCAAGTTGGAGTCACCTTGACAACAGTGGATAATCTTTTAATCCACCAAAACGTTGGCTTTCCTAGAATTGTTTCACGGTGGTTAAGCACTTGGTTGCTCACTGGTTTTAGCAGTTCAAACCCACCAGCAGCTCCATAGGAGAAAAGTATGGCAGTCTATTTCTGTGAAAATCACAACCTCGGGAAGCCCATGGGGCAGTTGTACTCTGCCTACTGGGTTTCTATGAGATGGAGAGACTCAAAAGTGGGAGAATGGTTAGCAAATAAGAAGAAACAGCTAACCAAGCGTGTACCAAGTTGAAAGGAAATCCAAGAAAGTGAACAGGTGACAGAGGTTGGACAGAAGGACAATGGCTGAAGACTTACTGCTGTCTTATATTCACTCTGATTAAGTATTTAGTGGAAAAGGTGTGCTTGAAATGCTGGCATGTGTCAGTCTTTCTTACAAGGGTAAGGAAATTGCTTCTCCGGGGAATCCTGGACTATATAATGCCACCCTCTGCTGTGATGTAAGACTCAGTAACCAACTTTTACCCTTCAAAATTCTCTCCACTGGTAGAAATTTCATTCTAGGAGAATCTAGTTAATTAACTATGAGGTTGTATGTGTGTGTGTGTGTATATATATATTATATATATACATACATACATATATATAATACATGTAAATATATTATATATATACACAATGTAAATGTTTTATATATATAGTATATCTACAGTGGAAGACAAAGACTTTGTCTCAGATTCCATTCTAAACAAAGCACAAAGAAAAACAACCACCACCAACATTTACGGACAAATACCAATGTCTAAAGAAATAACCTATTTTTCAAAACACAAATTCAGTTCTAACTGAACCATCCCATTTCATTACAAATTCCAACCCTGGAAACTCCAAAGCTTCTCAGAAGGCACTCTCCTTTCTGCTGAGAAATCTCTAGGTGAGCTCAAACTTCCAACCTTTTGGTTAAGACTCTTGCTTTCCATGTGGGAGTCCCAGGTTCAGTCCCTGGCCAGTGTACGTCACACAGTCATCCCCAGTCTGTCAGCGGAGGCATGTGTGTTGCTGTGATGCCAAGCAACTTTTGGTAAAGCTTCCAGACTAGCACCGACTGGGAAGGAAAAACTGATGCCCTAGTTCTGAAACTCAGTCAGGAAAACTCAATGGATCACAGCAGTCTATTCTGAGCGGCATTTTCTTCCATGATCAGAGGATACAAGAGGAAAGCACAGCAACAATCAAGCATAACAAGATGGAAGCTAATCAATCACTTAGAAAGTGAAATACCAACTTTCCCACCTTCGCGTGTCAACCTTCCCTTCCCTTAGAAAATGAAGGGCACCTTGGACTCATCTAGAATTAAATAATCAACTGCTGGATTTTGACTACACCCAGAATTTGGAAATCAAGACTTGAAAGGCAAACAACCTTTCATAAAAAAATGAGATTAAAACCCCGTCACAGAAAATAATGGTAAAAAAACCTCCATTCAAATGAATTATTTCAATGCTTAACAAGCTTGTGTGAGAATAAAAGCCAAGGTTGAGACACTATGAGTCTTCCTCAGAGCACAAGCTCAAACGTCTGATCCTTTGGCTGTGTGACAAAACATGGAACCAAGCCCTAAGGTGACCCATTACTGAACTCCCAATGCAAAGACCCAATGTTTGTTGCTTTTGCTTTTCTCCTCCCTCCAGATAAGACATGCATACTTTAGAGCCAACCAAACAACAGACAATGAGTCATACAGGAGTCTAAGTGCCGGTTTTGGAAATATTTCTTAGTTTATGTTTCCTTGATTATCAAAATCCCATTCAATGAAAGTTAATTGAAGGAATAAGGAATGAAGAGTTAATTCAAGAAATAAGCAAACAGAAGAGTTGTCTAAATTCATCCAAATAGCTGATCTGCTGCTTATGCAGGGCATTTTTCACTTTTAAGAAATCCTACTAGAACTCGAGAGATGTTCCTCTTTACTGTGACTGTCCCACAAGTACCTCCCACCTCATCCCAAAGGTGGATCACTATGAAGGTCAAGGAGTGAATCTCTGCAATGCTGTCTGGAGGCCCTTGGCTACAAAGCACCATGTGAGGACAGTATATTTTATTCCTGAAATAAGACACGGCTTGCAGATTACGCTGATTTGCTGCTATTTGCTTTGTGGTTTCCCAAGTGGAACACAACATTTTTGCATGGTCTCACTGCGAAGGCCTTTTCAGGTCAAAACACTCCAATCACTTGACTCCTCCTCCTTCATAGGGTGTTGAGTGTGACTCTATTTCAATCAGAAGAAATCTCCAGAAAGAATAAAATACGTTTGCTATCAGAACTTTCTGTTAATCATAATGGTATTTGGCACAAGGAGAAGCCCTAGTGGTGCAGTTGCGTAAGCACCAGACTGCTAACAACATGGTCAGTGGTTTGAACCCATCAGCTGCTCAGAGGGAGATGTGGTAGTTACATAATCTGGTGTCAATTTGGGACTTGAGAGGATTAAGAGTGAAGGGGTGGAGTCTAGTCTGCCAATCGAGTCATAGCCAATGAGGCCTCTGTGTGGGCATGGCTTTCTCCAGAGGATTCTGGGAACTCCGGTATTTCCTCTTTGGAGGCACAAGACTCTCTCTCTTGGCTCTCAGTCCCTGTGAGACATTTCTGAGAAGAAGCCACATGACGCTACCCTGAGGTAGTAGAGTTTTGGAACTGAAGGAACCACGTGGCGACCCCTGCCAGCACTGAGATGCTTACAATGCCACTGGATCCACAAGACCACCCACCCACTGGCCTGTGATCTTCCTGCACTTGACATCATTGCATGTGTTTCATAAGTCTGAAGAGGACTTTATAGATTGATATCGGACATATGGGCTAATATTGGACTTATGGACTTGATCTGGACTGGGCTGGGGTGCTTTCTCAATATCCAATTGCTCTTGTATATAAACCTCTTTCTTATACACATATGAGAATCTCTATAGATTTGTTTCTCTAGCCTACCCAGACTAACACAGGAGAAAGGTGGGGGCAGTCTTCTGCTGTAAAGATGTACCCTCTTCTGTTCTACTCTGCCCTACAGGGTCCGTAGGGGTCAGAATCCTTGCCACTGATTTGTTTGGTAGAGGAACTCTTGTGGCACAATTGCTAAGTACTGGAGATGCTAACCAAAAGGTT
Organism: Echinops telfairi; assembly: GCF_000313985.2. Classification (NCBI taxonomy): domain Eukaryota; kingdom Metazoa; phylum Chordata; class Mammalia; order Afrosoricida; family Tenrecidae; genus Echinops; species Echinops telfairi. The sequence continues at coordinate 30,795,220 of NW_022111372.1, read as the reverse complement.
GGTCTTTCAAACGTACCGAGGGGCTGTCTGAGAGGAAGCCCTGGCCATTTGCTTCTGCAGAGATACAGCAAGAAAAAAACCTGTGGGGCACTTCTGCTCTTGTCACCTCGAGTCCCTGTGCATTGGAATGGACTCAGTGGCCCCAATAACCATGAGAGCATTTGGCTCAAAGTAATAACAAGTAAGCACTAGGAGAAGTGATCAAATTCAAACCAAATGCACATTTATAGTTATTTATTGGTTATTATGCTATAATATGGTGTATTGCCTTGAACATGTATTGATTTTTTTTTAACTAGCCCTGCATATTTGGTTCATGTGTAGTGCCAGAAAGTCTTCTGAATTTTGCTGGCACTGGAATGTGCTAGATGACCATACAAAAAGATTTCTGAATCTTAGGCAACATAATTATACCACATACAATACAAGTAAGCAATAGTTCTCATCTTGCTTCCATTCAAATGCGCATCCATGTAAATACTGTGAAAAGAATTTAATAGTGCAGCGGAAAAGCTGCAAACACACCGGGGCAGTATTTTCCTGCTGATTACACCACAATATACAGTAACAAACAATAGGAGGACAAAAAAAGGCTAAGAGCTAACTACAATAACATTGAATTATTTTTGTTTTGTTTTAAGAACAAGGATCTAAAGTAAAATCTGTCATTAGGTGATCAACAGAAGAAGAAGAAAATTCCCCTGAATAGCTAAAGACAATATTGTCCCTTGCATGCACGGAGAGTGGTGAGTAAACCTTCACCACCTTCATCGACAGAGATTCTCCTTGCATTTTATGTGCACTGAGGTGAGATTTGGAAGTATGCCCGCATCAAGACATTACCAGGTGAACTGCACTCCAGTTTGGTTTCCCCCATTTTTATCCCCTTAGTCCTGATGTTCATATTTTTGCTCCATAAGCATTTCTTTTTCAAAGACTTGCTCTCCTAACTGCCAAGAACCTTCATTATTAACTCTCATGCTCATGATTGACCAGCCAGAATATTTGCTTATGCAAGTGATACATATTTGTGTGACTGTGACCTTATACTTGTGTTTGTGTATGTATGCCCCACATGCACACTCACAGACACAATTTCTTCAAGTGACTATGCAAATCTGTTTCCTTTTGAATTAAATGGCAGCTCACCTTTGGCACATTTAGCCAGTTCCAGTCCCCTTACCCTCTGCACCACGACATGCGGAGCACCAGCTCCCACAGGCATTTAGAGGCAACATGTGGCCTCTGTGATACAGCTGGCTAGGTGGTGTTTATTTACATACTGAGCATATTCTTTGCATCTTATCAGATTATCACATTTTTTCATGCTTTGAGGTGTCATCTTGTTTATGAATTTCTTTACCCCCAGCTCTGCCTCTGCTTCACTGCCCGGCCCTAGCCTTATAAGCTGCACCATCTGAGTGACTTTCTGTTGAGGTTACATACCTTCATTTTTTTCCTTTGTACTGAATGTAAGCAATCAACCATGCCTGTAGCCTGATGAAAACAATTATTGCTCTCAAGAGTTATGGTTTGCCTTTGGAATGTCGGTGAATAATTCTACACAGTTCCTCGGTAGACATGGTATTTCCATAGACCAAACCCAAGGAAAACCACTGCCATGAAGTTGGTTCTGACTCAGAGTGGCCCCACACAGGGAGTCCAAGGCTGTGTAAATCTCTCCAGGTGATGACAGCCTCAATGTCCTCCTGAGAAGGAACTGGTGAGTTTGAACCACCAAACTGGGCATTAGTAGTCCACTGCTTTCTCAGCAGCATCACCAGTTTTGATACATAGGGAATGACAAACAGCAACTATTGGTTCATAATAATGAACTAAAGAGAGAAGGACAGCTCTAGAGACATCACAGAACCCGTAGAGCCAGGCTTCCCCATGACTTCCGAAAGTGGCATACAAAATATTGCCCAGAGAGGAACTTCTCACACCTGAATATGCACATAAATCAATGTGCATGAATCACATGGGGGATCTTGTAGAGATACAGACAGAATCAGTAGGCCTGAGTGGGGTTGGACATTCTGTATTTCTAATAAGTTCCCTGATGACGCTGATGTTGATCATCTATGAATAGAAAGGAGCTAGTACATTTCCATTACTCCCTAGTGGTGTAAATGGTTAATGTCCTCCAATGCTAACCAAAAGGTTGATGGTTTGAGTCCACTCAGAAGAAGAAAGATCTGTCAATCTTACTTCCCCCCAAAATTGGCCTTTGAAAATGCTATTCTGACCCACTGGGGGTCACCCTGCTATTCTGACCCACTGGGGGTCACCCTGCGTCAGAGTCCAGTTGGTTTAGCTAGTGCAGGCCAATCGTCATGAAAACGATTCAGGGTGAACAGAAGCACACCTCTCTATATGTATAGGTTTCCACAGTTATGAATTCCTGATGAAATACATTTTACTCTGCACAATTCAGCTTGCTGAAGAAGAGGTGACAACGGAATTATTCTCTTCTTGGGAGGATGAATTTCCTTGCGGCCCTTCTCTGGTATTATCGCTCGGCCATCGGTATGCATAACATTTTCTCTACTTGAAAATAAAGTTAAAAGGTATGTTGTAAAGCAACAATATAAGTGAATACTGAACCAAATTTCAAACCTTGGTTAGGAGGTCTCTGACTATTGGATTAAATAAATAACTTATATTATAGTTGCTATTTTTGGCTAGAAATGCATTTCCACCCACGCCCCCACCCTCCCTAATCTCAGCTTGTCTAAAAACGGTCTGTCCATCCAGAAAGGCATTATGTAAATTGCTCAACATCAAGTCTTCTAGATGTAGCCCCATGTCCAATATTCTGCGGACATCCCCAGCCTCCCCCATCGAATGTGGCAATGCTTGTTAGGCACCAGATCCAAGGAAAAGAGTGGCTTCGTACATCTGGGCAATGTTTTTGGAGCGTGTTCACACATTCTCATGTTCCCTGGGAGCCTGGACGGAGTGCTGCTGGGAGCCGGCCGACAGGGGCACTCCGACAGGAGGTCAGACATTGCTCTGCTGTAGTAGAAGGGACCTCAGCTCTCGCTCTCTCTGATCCTCCTGCCTGTACTTCTCCTCCAGCTTCTGTTTCTCTGAATCCGCACAGTAGAAGGTGCAGTCTGGGCTCTTCCGGATCTGTTCGAACTGACTGAAATCAGCCACGTACTTGCCGTTTTTGGAGAGCGACACCACGGGCACAAACTCAAACCCCCAGTAGATCTCCTCGGGGACGTACGATGTCCGGCTCTGGCAGACCGCGCTGGTGGATTCGACTGTGGCGTTAAGGAGAACCACCAGTTCAAACTCTTTGTCTTTGAGGTTTTGGGGCGTGAGGTCTCTCAAGGGGCTCGTCTCATCCAGCACATGGTAGAAGGTCATGGGCAGAATGAGGAAGGGGCTCTCGGAAGAGGAATCCACGTGGAACTTGACGGTAGCCTGGTTGAGGAGAATCCGCTCGCCCTCCTTGGTGATGTGCGTCTGCAGGAGCTTGCCCGACAGCTGGCACTGGATCAGGAGGCTCTTCCTCATGTTGGCCACCTGGATCACCAAGCACAGCTTCCCGTTCTGCTTGGTGATGACGGCGCAGTGGCTGAACTTGATGGTTTCAGCTCGCTTTTTGGGTCTTGCGATTTTGGCCAGAAAGGTGCCCGTGATGAAGATCTCAATCAAGGTTGTGATGACTAGCTGAGCCACCAGCAGGAAAATGGCATGTGGGCATTCCTCAGTGATGGATCGGACTCCGTAGCCAATGGTGGTCTGGGACTCCAGCGAAAAGAGGAACGCCCCCGTTAAAGAGTCCACTTTCAAGATGCAGGGCGTGTGATTGGACGCTTGCAGCCTGGGCTCCAGGTCCCCATGAATGAACGCGATGCCGTAGTAGATCACTCCGAAAAGGAACCAAGTCATTACAAAAGTGGCAGCGAACAGAGTGAGCTTGTATCGCCATTTCATGTCAATAACAGTTGTCCACAAGTCCTGCAGATAGAGGAGGTATATGCCATCCACTTTGTCAAGTCTCACGTTGCTGTGGCCACTTTTGGACATGACTCGGGGTCTGCTGGTCTTGAGTTCAGCTCCGGCAGTGTGTTTCACCAGAGGAGCACTGGACATAATGTTGATGGGGTCCATGGCCAGGTTCTTGGGACCACCTAAGGAAAGGACACAGAAAGGCATTTCATTACCATCCAATGTTGGTGAGTGTCTAGAAAATAGCAATAGAATAACTGATGGGACATAAATGTCAATAGATGGATAGGCCCACTTTTAAGAGAAAAAAAGAGACAGACCTCCCAGAATGCTGAAAGTAATTGATTTGTGCTCCAGGTTGGCAGTAGGGTACAATAATGTCAGAATCACTAAAAAAACACAAACCCACAGTCATCCCATTGATCCTGACTCATGGCCGACCTATAAAGCAGCATAGAGCTGTTCCTTTGGGTTTCTGAGACAGTAATTTTTTTTCTTTTTAAAATCATTTTATTGGGGACTCATACAATCCATCCGTCCGTCCATCTATCCATCCATCCATCCATTGTGTCAAGCACATTTGTACTATCATCATTCTCAAAACATTTTCTTTCTACTTGTTGCCATCATCATTCTCAAAACATTTTCTTTCTACTTGAGCCCTTGGTATCAGCTCCTCATTTTCCCCCTCCCACCCTGCCCCCACACTCACAAACCCTTGATAATTTACAAATTATTATTATATGTCATGTCTTACACTGCCCGATGTCTCCCTTCACCTACTTTTCTGTTGTCCATCCCCCAGGAAGGAACTTATGTGTAGATATTTGTAATCAGTTCCCCCTTTCCAACCGACCTTCCCCTTCCCCTCCTGCTATCCTACTCTCATTATTGGTCTTGAGGGGTTTATCTGTCCTGGATTCCCTGTGTTTCCAGTTCTTGTCTGTACCAGTGTACATCCTCTGGTATAGCTGGATTTGTAAGGTAGAATTGGGATCATGATAGTGGTGGGGGAGGAAGAAATAAAGAACCAGAGGAAAGTTGTATGTTTCACTGCACATCTCCGCCCCACAATCCTTCTATAAGGGGATATCCAGTTGCCTATAGATGGGCTTTGGGTCTCCACTCTGCATTACCCCTCATTCACAATGATATGATTTTTGTACTTTGATGGTTAATACCTGATCCCACCAACACTTCGTTATCACACCGGCTGGTGTGCTTCTTCCATGTGGGCTTTGTTGCTTCTGAGCTAGATGGCCGCTTGTTTACCTTCAAACCTTTAAGACCCAAGATGCTATATCTTTTGATAGCTGGGCACCATCAGCATTCTTCACCACTGTTGCTTTGAGACAGTACATTTTTGTGGGAGGGGATAGTCTCATTTTTCTCTTGAGGAGAATCTGATGGGTCTGAACTCCTGATCTTTCCATTAGCAGCCTACTTAACTCACTGTAATATCAGAGTTTCTTAGGAGGCACACATGGTTAACATAACATACTTGGCTGCTAACTGAACGATTGAGTCTACCTAGAGGCACTTCAGAAGAAAGACCTGGTGATGTTGTTTGATAAACATCCACCCTTAAAAATCCTGTGGAACACACTTCTACTCTGACACACGTGGAGTTGCCACATGTTGATTCTGACACGGCAGTGACTGGTGGATGTTGGAGGATAGCAGACCCAGGTTTGAATGCTGACTCTGGAGTTTGTTAGCTGTGACCCCTGGGAGAGCTAGTTAACCACCCTGGGCCTTGCCTCCCTAATCTGTAAAACAGGAAGAGAAAGTACTTCTCAGGATAGTGGTTCCCCGTTGGGCTGCGAACCACAAGGTCAGCAGTTGAAACCACCAGCCACTCTGGGACAAGACCAGGCTTTCTCCTCCTGTCAAGAGGGACAGTCTCAGAAACCCACAGGGGCAGTTCCACCCTGTCCTCTTGGGTCATTATGAGTTAGCATCGACTCCGTGGTTTCTGTTTACTAAATTACATTGTGAATATGAAGTGTCAATAGCATGCCTCATAACCAAAATGACATGATAAACAACATGTACTTGTATTCATGAATCTCCCATGGACTACTTATTACAGAGAGTTAGAAATAAGCACCTATACAAAGCACTTGTGTTGAGAGTGCCACAATCTATCACCCAGAAGAAAATCATTGATAGAGCACTCTTAATACCATCTAAAAAGAAACAACTTCCAGTAATTTAATAAAACAAATTTGCCCATTCACATGACATGCTCTGTAATAGCAATTCACCTGGCCCCTAATCCGACCCACAATCTAGACCCCATGGCCTCGCTTTTGCAGAGGGGGAAACAGACCCAGACACATCGATCAAACAAACAACAACATTCTTAGAGGGAATCACTAAGCTTTATGAAAGATCCTAAAGCTTTTGATCCACACGCTAGTCATTCTTAGAAAAGTACTACCGTGATACCAGAGATATTTAGGTATGACAATATCCATGCACAGGCATTCTGCCTTGCTTCTTTAGAACTAAGTAGAGCCAGCATGAGGAATCTGTCTTAAAGAACAAGCGCAAAAGTAGAAGGAGACATCTACCACCATTGCAGAAAAGACATACCCAGAGAGGCTCAGAGTCCCACGTTCAGGCCCAGGGAACGCTCTGTTTGTTCTATCAGACAGGAACAACCTGGCTGTGGGTGACAAGACATCCTATAGGGCTTGCCTGATAACGATTAATCGCCCCTACGTTCCTTGAACATAGATCATTTGAGTAGATTAAGGGGTAACTCTACCTGGCTGGCATTTTTTCCTCACCTCTTTGACATTTTATGGATGAAAGAAATTCCCCTCCCACCCTCTAGCTGTGGACAGAAACTGGCACCAGAGGCCTGTGATTCATGTAAGAGAGCTGCATTGTCCCAGCCAAAGTTTTGAAAGCGATTCCCTGGGTCATCCTGCTCAAAGTGGGGAGGAAGCCGAAAGGGTTCCCGTGGGGGACAGACACCCTTCTAGGATGCGGCAGATCTGTTGGGAATGTTCATTTTCCTGTTATATTATTAGAAGTGTGTTGCTTAACAAATGCCCCTCCTCCCGTGACATGTTTTTTTATTCCCCCCCTCCTTCAAAAGGAAAGTAATTTTTTCATGTGTATCACAAACGGGGCCTTACACTCTTCAATAATTCTTTGATTTGGAGAGGTCCAGACCACTGAAGGAAACTGCAGGATAAAGCTGATGAACCCCCTTGAGCCTTTTCCTCCCCACCTTCAGGAACCCTGCTCAGTAGCTACCCAGAAAGGGACAGCAGTGGAAAGGTGGAAACAAACACTCTCCTGGAGAATGCACAGCCATGCTGGGAACCCCAGCCCTGCCCGAGACAGATGCAGCTTAGGTACAAGTAACTGCACGCCACTGCTTTTTGTTTGGTTTAAGGAAGCTTCTAGGGGAAAGTGCATGCCATTCAATCCACTGAAATAAAAACAAAAGCTTAAGTTGTTGAGTCTGATACCCAAGTACCCTGTGGGCACAAGCAAAAATCCAAGCTCAGCCTTCTGCCAGGTTCTGGAAAACGTGGCCCTGTTTACATAAAGGCTGTGGCATGGAGCTTCTGTTTGAATCCCCTTTTCCAAGGGGCAGTGGGCCAGACTTGGGATAGGGCTTGGGATTTTTGTCTCGGCCAAAATATCCTTTGCAGGACGCCCTCCCTGGGTGTGCAAATGGTTAACACTCTTGCCCACTAACCGAACCATTGTAGATTTGAGTGTATCCAGAGGTGCCTTTGGGAAAAACAAGCTCAGTGATCAACTTTTGAGAAACGCCAGCTACAGGCCACGCTGACACACAGGGGGTTGCCAAGAGTCAGCATGGGCTGGATGGCATCTGGCTTTACCTGGTTAGCATTTGCAGCTGATGTCACCCGTCGCACCTCCTTTCAAGGCTTGGTGGTTTTACACACATCGGGGGACAAACCTGAGGGTTCCCTGATCCTTGGGTTTCAATATCTCTCTCTGGAAAGCAGGACAACCGGTGGGCAGTCCTCATGCGTGCTCTTGGCCTGCCCTGTCCTTCTCCCACCCACTCACTGCCCTGCGCCCTCGGGGTTTGTACTACCTGGTCTGTCACTCAGCAGGTCAGCAGGTGTCTTCCTTAAGGCAGGTGGAATGTCCTCGGTCCCCGTCACCCACCTGGCTACCATGGGCTTCCGCTACTGCCTGAAAGAAAGAGGGACATGCGTGTCCATAAGTGTTTAGTGAGCGCATCTCTAGGAAACTAGCCGGTAGCTATCCGTCTGACGGCAGCACTGACCTTCCACCCCCCACCCCCGGCCTTCAAGTGGTTTCTGACTCATAGCGACCCTGTCCCTCTCCCTGACAATCTGGCGCGGTGAACAGAACAAAGGCTCCATGAAGGTTTTAAGAATTAAACGGAGCCCCCCCACCCCCACCCCAGCTCTCACTCTAGATTTCCAAGGGAGCGCAATCGTAAGGGCCGCTGGAAAGAGTGGGATCCCCCACCCCCATTGAGACCAGCCCTCGGGGAGGCAGGAAGGGGAAGCGCAGAGGAAGTCAACAGTGGCAACTGGAGGGGAAGAGTTTGGAATATTTTTACCGCCTGTGGAAATGCGTTGTTAAGGTTGCTTCTCAGAGGGCTCGAGTTGAAAGGACTGTCAGAACCATCTGCACGGACACCCGTTTTACAGAAGCGGGGGCTGAGTTGGGAGTGCCGGTATCACAGAGCACAAAGAAAGACGAAGGGTCTGAAAGCTAGGGTCCTTGACAGGGTGCCACAAGGTCCCCCCTCAAGCCTCCAAGGGGTGATGCAAGGTCTTTGGCATCCTATTTTTCTGAAACACTTCTCCTTTAAGTAAGAAACATTTATATTTATAGAATGTATATGCTGATGTATACACACTCATGTGTATATATGTTTTATGTATGCATACACACCGTCATTGTTGCTAAAGCACACAACATGTTCTGTGAAATAGGACGTGTGTGATTTGGACATTGGGTAAGCTCCCTATTAAAACCTTTGAGGAACCTGCTGCTGCTGGAGCCGCTGCTGGCGAACCCTAGAGGAACCAGGGGCGGCAGCTTGAAGGTGGCTGGGGGCAGGGAGGAGGAAACACCGAGCCGCACACCCAAAGCCATGCCTCTGCCTTAACCTCCCTGTACCCCATCCCCGGTCTACTGCTGAAAGGGTCTGGGTTTGGGGTCTAAACAATCATGAGGGAAGAATAATAAAAGATCTACTTCCGCAAAAAAACAAAAACAAAACGTTGATGGGACTGGATGTGTATGTGGCCAGCTATTGCCTGAATGGGATGTTAAGAGACATGTGCTTTGTAAACGCACGTGCACACACACAACCACACACACAATATCTCTCTCTCTCTCTCACACACACACACACACACATGCACACACACAAATCACACACACACAATCTCTCTCTCTCTCTCTCTCTCTCTCACACACACACACACACACATGCACACACACAAATCACACACACACAATCTCTCTCTCTCTCTCTCTCTCTCTCTCTCTCTCTCGCGCGCGCGCGCACACACACACACACACACACACAGTTTTCCTCGGACTACACTAATTACCACACACACACACAATCACACGCACACAATCACACTCACAATCACACACATGATCACACTCACACTCACACACAAAATCACACACACAATCACACACAACCACATACGCACACACACAAATACACACGCACACGTTTCCTCGGTCCACGTTAACTAGCCCCCCACCCCACCCCCACACACACCGGGCAGCCTGAAATCATAGACATGCGTTCTCTCACAGTTCTGGAGGCTAGGGGTCCGAATGCGGGCTGTCCACAGGGCCATGGGAAGAAACCTCTTTTGCTGCTCTTGGCTTCTGGCTGCCCCAGGCGTGTGCTCCTCAGCATCTAGCTCATCTGGCTGTCTTCTCCCTGCCGCTGTCTGTTTGTTCTCCTGTTTTACGGGGCAGCACTAAAATGGGAGTAGGACCCACCCTCGTCTGGTATGACTTCTCGTTAACTGATAACCTCTTCAAAGACCCTGTTTCTAAACATGCTCGGGCTGTCAGGTCCCAGGCTTAGAACTTCGACATCTTCTGGGAGGACACAATTCAATAACCACACTCTTCCTACCCGTGTTTCTGACCCACCGTCACCTGCAGAATTGGCTCTTTTATAGCCAAAGTGAAAACCGTTTAAGCGGTGCTGAAGATGACCCGGTACGGCACGCATCCTCACGGTGCCCTCCCCCTGGCTGGTCAGACCCAGCACCTCCTTCCAGTCTTCCGGGGATGTTATTATCGATGCTGCACTCCAGGGGATTAGTTCGTAATAGTTCATTCATCAGAAGGCTTCTATTGTGAAATTTACTCTTGGCGGACACACAAATATGTCATATCATTTTATATAGACTGCCTTAATTTTATTTCTTTTTTCCTCCTTAGTGATCCTGCAACCCACCTGGATGGATTTCTAAAATGGTAAGAGACAATAACATCAAAAGATAATGATGTAAAACTATAGTAAAGAGCAGTCAATCCACAGAGAAGACCACATGGCTGGCCCCACTATGAGACATGACATCCCTCACTGACCCACAGCCTAGAGGGGACAGCACTGGAGACACAGTGTGGGAATTCCACCTGATCTGATCCCACCACACCGAGGCAAAACACTAAGGGTGTGGAACAGAATAGCAAGGGGAGCAGAGCAACGAAGTCCCCAGGGAATACCAAAAATAGACTTTGGGACCAGGGCTTGGTGCCCCAATAGACTTGACCAGAAAATATGCCTAAATGCCAACAAACAGTCCTTGAACTAACTACAAGCTTTTCTTTCTTGTTGTTGGGTTTTGTTTTGTTTGTTTTTTGTCATTGGCTTATTGGTATTGTTGTTTTGTTTTATTTTGTTGCTTGGTTTTGCTCTGTCTTGTTTTTGTGCATGTTATTATCTCCACAGGTCTGTCTAAATAAGATAGGCTGGATAAACAATCTAGAGGAGAAAACAGTGGGACCGACAGTTCCGGGGGCACAAGGGACAGGGGGAAGTGGGGGGGAAAGGTAGTGGTATTAACAAACCCATGGACAAGGTAACAACAAGTGATCCAAATCAGGGGTAAGGAGGGTATAGGAGGCTTGGTAGGGCCTGACCAAGGATAATGTAACTGAGAGGAATTACTGAAACCCTAATGAAGGCTGAACATGATAGTGGGACAAGAAGAAAGTCAAAGGAAATAGAGGAAAGAGCTAGGAGGTAAAGGGCAGTTATAAAGGTCTAAATAAAGGCATGTACATATGTAAATATATTTATATATGAGGATGTGGAAATAGATCTATGGGCATATATGTATAGATTTAGTATTAAGGTAGCAGACGGGCCTCCACTCAAGTACTCCCTCAATGCAAGAATACCTTGTTCTATAAACTGGCATTCCATGATGATCCTGACACAATCACTAAAGACAAAGCAGGTGCATAAGCAAATGTGGCAAAGAAAGCTGATGGTGCCCGGCTATCAAAAGATATAGCTTCTGGGGTCTTAAAGGCTTGAAGGTAAACAAGTGGCCATCTAGCTCAGAAGCATCAAAGCCCACATGGAAGAAGCACACCGGCCTGTGCGATCATGAGGTGTCGAAGGGATCAGGTATCAGGCATCAAAGACCCAGAACAAAAAATCATATCATAGTGAATGAGGAGGAGTGTGGAGTGGAGGCCCAAAGTCCATCTGTAGGCAATTGGAAATCCCTTTCTTAAAGGGTTGGTGGGAGGAGACGAGCCAGTCAGGGTGCAGTGTAGCAACGATGAAACATACAATTCTCCTCTAGTTCCTAAATGCTTCCTCCCCACCCATTATGATGATCCCAATTCTACATTACAAATCTGGCTAGACTAGAGGATGTACACTGGTACAGAGAGAAACTAGAAACACAGGGAATCCAAGGCAGATGATCCCTTCAGGACCAATGGTGAGAGTGGCGATACTGGGAGGGCGGAGGGAGGGTGGGGTAGAAATGGTGGGGAACCGATTACAGGGATCTACATATAACCTCCTCCCTGGGGGATGGAAAACAGAAAAATGTGTGAGGGGAAAGATCAGACAGTGCAAGATATGACAAAATAATAATTTATAAATTATCAAGGGTTCATGAGGGAGGTGGGGACGGGGAGGGAGAGGAAAAATGAGGAGCTGATGCCAGGGGCTTAAGTGGAGAGCACATGTTTTGAGAATGATCAGGGCAATGAATGTACAAATGTGCTTCACACAATTGATGTCTGTATGGATTGTCATAAGAGTTGTATGAGCCCCTAATAAAATGATTAAAACAAACTATAGCGAACTAGCATTATTTTCTAACTATGCTGTCCCAGTGCTATAGGTACAAGGAGGCCTAGAGGCACAATGATTAAGCACCAAGCTGCCCGAAAGGTCGGCATTTTGAACCCAGTAGAAGAGATGTAGTGCGTGGTGCCCGGGAAGTTCACGGCCTAGGGGACCCTCTGCGGCAGTTCTTCACTGGACCTAGTGGCACACAACCACCACACCCGTTTGTAGAAGCCGTCCAGGGATAGGATGCTTTTTCATCTTTTGCAGTAGGGTCTCAACCTGTTGGCGGGTTTGTGTACTCCTGAGAATGGCTCAATCTCCACTGAGGAGCTGTTTCTGGCCATCATGAAAGGGAGCAGGCCACTTTCACCTCCTTCTTTGAGCCACTCACAATTTATGCTACGTGGCCTTTGTTTTCTGGACAGAACGGAGAGAAAATAAACCCATTTTTAAAACATAACTGAGCAGAGGGCGCACTTAAGAAAGTGCTCAGTTAGTTGGACGACACCTCCGGTGTCAGGAACACAATGAGAATGGGAAAGCTGGGAAGGAGTTTCCCACCATCATCCTCAGGGATTCTGTCAAAGTAAGAGACTCTTGCAAGGGAGGGTGATCACAGAAGCCAACCGCCGGGAGCTGGAATCAAGTGTTCTGTTAGAAAGACTTCTACTAATAAACAGCCAGAAGCCAGTGAGAAGGCATCTATGCAAATCTTAAGGCAGAATAGGGCCAGAAGGAGTTCAACGTAGGACTAGTACTTGCAAATAGCAACAATAATGACTGAGATAAATGATAACAATGATGATGATGATGATGATGAGAACTAGACAATGGTACCAGGCACTGCTCGAAGAACTTTCCATAGGTGAATTCAATTAACCCATACACCAACCCTTTGAATTAAATGCAATCATTATGGTTGGGCTCTATGATGTGGAGACTGAGGCAGAGAGAGATTACATGACTCTCCCAAGCTTCCATCAGCTGGTAAGGGGGGAGTGCCCCTCCTCAGGGACCCATGCTCTTAGCTACGATGGTTCAAATCAAACTCACTGCAGTGGAGGTGGTTCTGATTCAAATTGGTCCTGTAGGACAGACTAGAATTTCCCCATAGGGTTTCAGAGGTTGTAAATCTTTGTGGAAGCAGACTCTCTCATCTGTCTCCTGCAGAGTGGCTGGTGGTTCAAACTGCTGCCCTTTGGGTTAGCAGCCAAATGCTTAACCGCTGCATCACCAGGGCTTCTGCTGGCAGAGGTGCTTAAACTGGGTCTGCATCAAAATCTCCTGGACGGTGCAGTTTCTGAGTTAGGAGGCCTCGGGTGAAGATCAGGAGCCCTGGTGGTGTAGAGCAAAAAGCCAGCAGTTTGAACCTCCCTCCGTCCACAAGAGAAGGATGTGGCAGCCTGCTTTTATCAAGATTGGCAGCCTCGATGATGCTGTGGAGTAGTTCCATTCTGCCCTATAGGACACCAAGCATCAGAATGAGGATGAGGATGAGGAGTGGTGAAGAGGAAAGAAGGGGGGAAGGCCAGGAGTTTTTCTGACTAACAGGTTCCCAGGACTTAGAATCCTGCTGGTCTAGGAACACAAGGGGAGGCCCACTGTACCCTGGTACACAGATCCAACGGGATCACCAGCTTTGCCCCAGTGATAAGGATCCGGATCCTCTCCCTCTGTCTTCGCACTCTGAGCTAAAGCTCCTGCACACGCAGGCATTGAGAATGCCTGTTCCTGAATTTGCAGGAATGCTGAACTTCCTTCATCCTTGCAAATGAATGCCAGCTACCAAGGTTAAGTCAATGTTTGATAATAAACAATCTAATAAACAATAACTCTAGTAAAAAAGAAATAATACCCACAATTAAGTATAGGAAAATTTTAAATTATTGACACTCTCACCATTTTTGCTAACTAACCTGTGTACATGATACTTTTTTGTTTCTAAGGCTCCACATAGGTACCTCTGTCTGTCTAGGGAATTCTTTCTTAAGGGGAAAAAGACCAGTCTAAGGATGATTTCCCTCCCCCCCTTTTATATCACCCTCAAAACAAACTCATTGCATCAAAAATGATTATGACTCATAGGGACCATAGAAGAAAGGGTAGAACTGTCCCTGGAGGTTTCCCAGACTGTAAATCTTTACTGGAGTAGAAAGCTCCATCTTTCCCCCACAGAGCAGCTGTGGTTTCGACCTGCTGACCTTGAAGTTAGCAGCCCAACATGTAATTTCTACACCACCAGGTCTCCTCTTTTCTTCTTACAATTTAGAACACGATTGAATTAAACTTTGAATGTTTTCAAGTTGTCCATTCTGGGAAAAGTCTTCAGTTTTCATATGGTGATAGGCAAAGTAGATCCACGTGCCAAAAAATGGTTTGGGTAGCAGCCTCCCCAAACCTGAAGTGACCTATTCCACATGGCTCCCAAAGAGGTGTTAAGGCGTGAAAGCACAAAATCCAAATCAAAGCATAACCTTGGGTTTTCAGGCTAAAATTAGAATTTGGGGGATCTGACTTAAGCTTGGTAAGACATAGCTTCCTATTTATAAGAGAGAGTTGTTTTAAAAAAGATTTCTTGGTATCAAATATTTCTAATGGAATGATTTGTTTTTTAAAGCTCTCTTTTTATGCACCAGATAGACCTGGGTTAAATTTCACTTCAAGTGAGCACAGGTTTAAATATTAAATCAGAGAAAACACTTGACAAAAAAATGTACACGGGGTTCACTGAACTCTAAAGGTTTAAAAAATAATTGAAAATAAAACCACTCAGGCTTAGCTATTCTTTCTTTGGGTCCTGTAACTGTGGCTTTGGCTTGGTGCCAGGCCCCTCCTCCTCTTCCAGGCAGCCTGGGACTGGCCGCCGCGGCTGCTCTGAGTGTCTGAACCCCTTTCCTCTGCAGTGCCAGCTGAGGACCCAGATGCCTTGGCCCAGGTGGCCTCTGGAGTGTACCTGCTCATTTCCAAAGGACAAGGTGGCCAGCGTTGACACTCAGCTGAGTCCTAGACCATCTGGATTTTGTTGGCTTGGGGAAATGATTCTTTCCTTCTGCCAATCCATTCTTGACCCCCTCGGGCCATTACGGACCAGGAGTGACTGGGAGGACTGGCAGCCTCGTGGAGGTTGCACAGTTGGTCATCTTCCTCCAGAAGCATCATCAGGATCTCAGGAGACTGCGAGTTGAGATTATGGTTGACTGGGTGGTTCTCTCTCTCTCTCTCTCTCTCTCTCTCCTTCATATAGGTAAGGTGTTTGCCTGTTCACTGAAACCTTAGAGGTTCAAGTCTATCCAAAGGTGGCAGTGCGCCCAAGGAAAGGCCTGACGTTTTGCTTCTGAACAGTCATGGAAAACCCTATGGGGTGGAAGCCACAGGCTTCCCTGGAGGGTAAACAGGTGCTAACTGGAGTGAAGGGGAAGATAGTCTTACACAAGAGGGAGAAGAGACAATAAAGGTGGGGGTGGGGCAGGGCAAGCTCTTGGGAGATTGGATACGCAGGTTAAGTTGCTGAACACAAAACTGAAGCAAGCCCTGAAATGTCATTCCCCCACCTAATCTATAATACAAAGTTAGAAGGAAAACAACAGACCATGGGGTATGACGGCTCTACTCTGACACACCAGTCGGAACGGACTCTCTGGCCACAGATAACTAGCTTCTCCTCTAAGTGGAGGAGATCCGTTCACCTTAAATCTCTTTCTGTTGGGTGTTGACCGCCCAGCAGTAATACTAACAGCGACTTTCAGCTAGATGGGAGCTTATTAGAAATGCATAGCCTCTGGTTGCACCGCTGGGCTCTGAAATCCGATCCTTGGAGGGTGCTGTCCCCAAAGTCAGTGGTGTAAGAAGGCTTCCAGGTGATTCACCAAAATTAGAGGGTGAATTGGGACCCCAATTTTCCAAAGGATCATGCCGCTCGAGTCTGTCAGCGATAGGCTGGAAAGGGTTTCTGCTGGCTCTATTCTATAGTGCCAAAGCTGCATGGGCTCCGGGGATGACGAAGCTCACATTCCGCATCGCATGTGAGTGCCCAAGGAGCCAATTTGCCTCCACGGTCAAATATGTAGCCTTTTCCATGTTTCCGTTCCATTATTATTGTTTCAAATTCCCTAAGTACTAAAAAAGAAATTATTTTCCATCTCTAAATGTGGTTTGCATAGTTATACCCATCACTCCTCAGTTCAAAGTATCTCTTTCTCTCTCTCTATATATATACATATATATATATATATACATATATATTTAATCTCATCGAGCATCCACCTTTCTTGAATGCAAGGGCAAGTTTAAACAGACACTGGATTCAACACAATACGCATTTTCCATGGCAAAGAATCTGAGGCCTGGAATTGTCAGAGATATCATTTGCCGGATATTTTTGCAAGACAGTTTCATTTCAGGCCCTTTATTTGCGAGAAGGCTGGCTAACCCAAATAAACATCATACATCTGTCTGTTGTTATGAGAGATCAACTTCAGCTGGACGTTATTACTTAATAACAGCTAACTTTCCTATAGAGTAAGAATGGGCAGAGCTGAGAGCAGACGGAAATTTCCTTTGGTTAACCACCCGGATCTCTCGCTGCCCCGACATGTGGCCAAACCAGCCCATTGATTCCAACTTGTAGCACCCACTAGGACTGCTCTGCAGACCTGCCAAGGCTGTCATCTTTATGCGGCCTCGTCTTTCTCCTGAGGAGCTGCTGGAGGGTTTGAACCACCAACTTTTTGCTTAGCAACTACGTACCCAACCACTGTGCTGCCAGGGACCCTTCCCGCATGTGGAGACCTTGGGCAGTCAGCATTCTCTTCTCTCTAGTAACCCCATGGCTTGGACATGCCTTCTTGTGGAATGACAGGTAAAACAGGAAGGTCTATCTCTGAGAGTGGGGGTGGGGAAGGTTGCAAGATACCCTGTTTCCCCGAAAGTAAGACATCCCCAGAAAATAAGACCTACTTACAGTTTTGCCTCTCGCTGAAATATAAGGCATCCCCCCGAAAATAAGACCTCCCCGAAAATAAGCCCCCCCAAAGCTACTGTAACTCTGGAGTCTGGACCTAAGCGGCGCCACCATGCAGCTCACTGTTGGCCGCAGCGCAGCCGGAGCAGACAGCAAGTGCGAGGTCTCTTTTAATAAAACAATAAACAATAAGTGTGTACCGAATTCTTCTTCATGGAAAAATAAGACATCCCCTGAAAATAAGACCTAGCGCATCTTTGGGAGCAAAAATTAATGTAAGACCCTGTCTTATTTTCGGGGAAACAGGGCAGGTTATCCTCTCTCATGCACTGCCCACACTTTCAGGGAAGAGATTTCTTCAATTAGCCCACGGCACTTCACCTATTATTCCTACCTGGGTTGTATCTGATGTAAGGCCCAGGAGACGATGGCGCATTTAGTTAAGCAGGAGATAAATCAGGACGTGTGGCTTTCTCCAACTGCACTCTGAAATCAAGTTTTCTCCTCCCCTCCAAAAGTACCACCGAACTCGTTGCCATTGAGTCAATGCCAAATCACAGGGACCCCTCAGGCAGAGGTTCTGAGACTGTGCAGAGTAGAAAGGCCCGTCTTTCTCCCTCAGCGCAACTGGCAGTTTCCAACTACTGGCCTTGCAGTTCACAGCCCAGCAAACAATCACTATGGACCGGGATGCCCCCAAGGGTCTAGTTCACAAGGAGCCCTGGCGACATAGTGGTTAAGTGTTGGCTGGCAGAAAGTTTGCCACTTCGAGTCCACCACTCTGTAAGCTGGAGAAAGACGGGGCAGGTGGAAACCTGACGGACAGTTCTACTCTCTCCTACCGGGTCCTGTGGATCAGAATCAGCTGGAAAGCAGCATTCTTTGCTGTTTTGTTTTCAGAGGCTCAGACACTTTGTATCTGAGTGCCTTGGTGGCTCAAGCACTTAAGCATTCAACTACTGGCCCAAAGGTTGGTGGTTTAAACTACCACGGAGCGGCAACTTGGAGGACAGGCCTCATCTGACTTCCAAAGATTACACAGCCTCGAAACCCCAGTGAAGCAGTTTCGCCGTGCACACACGTGATCACCACACATTGGAATCGACTCTGTGGCAACTCACAGTAAAAATGAGCTTAAAGGTTAGTGGTTTAAACCCACCCAGTGGTGCCACGGAAGAAAGGCCTGACAATTTGTTCCCCTGAAAAGTACAGTCAAGCCAACCTTGTTACTCTGCAGCCCACAGAGCACCCGTGAGTCAGATTCCACTACGACAACAGTTTGGGTTTTTGTCTCCTTGTGTTGCTGCTTTGTGATTTTAACCTGAAATCCATCAGAAGGGCAGGCATGCCTCTACGCAGATCGCACTTAGTTCTCTTGTATTTGGCGGAATGAAACTTCTAACTGCCCACCATCGGGGCATTTCACACAGTGCAAGAGAACGAACGTGGAGAGCAAGCAAGACGTTTATCTCCTCCGACCTCTATCACTCGATGACGAGTAAAGTCGGTCGAGACTGGACTGTTGCATTTCCCAATGCATCGGAATACACTCTGATTAGATTCCAAGCTGATTTTCCCCTAGACAATTCTCTCACCATTTTCAGCCGTTCATATCTCCTTCATTGCCATATATATATATGTAATGGTTAAGGCATTTGACTATAGATTGTATGTTATATCTGTGTATTTGAGAGGGTTTCAAAAAGCTTGTGGAAAAACCAAATGCAAAGATACTGGCATTTTTCTACAAACCTTTTGACCCCCCACCTTTTGTACATCACTTTGAGGCGGGCTTCTTTTCCTGGATTTATGCAGACACGCCTTCTCTTGTTTGAACACATTTGAAACTGTCTGACTAGTTTCACGGAGGGCTATTGGCCTTGGATGCTATTCAATTGGATAAGAATCGAAACCAAACCTGTTGCCCTCAAGTCAGTTCTGACCCCCGGTGACCCAGTGTGTCACAGAAGAGGCTGTGCTCCATCGGCTTCTCTTGGCTGTGATTCTTACAGAAGCAGGTGATCAGGTGTTGCATTTACGATGCCACTGGCTGGGTGCAAATTGCCGACGTAGGTTAGTGGCTGAGTGAAGCCTGCTGGCCCATTGAGACCTTCACCTAGAGCAGTGGTTCTCAACCTGGGGGGCGCGACCCCTTTGGGGGTCGAATGACCCTTTCATATGTGTCGCCTGATTCATAACAGTAGCAAAATTAGTTATGAAGTAACAACAAAAATAATTTTGTGGTTGGGGGGGTCACCACCACATGAGGAACTGTATTAAAGGGTTGCGGCATGAGGAAGGTTGAGACCCACTGACCTAGATAATTCCTTTATTGTAGATTAAATTCAGACTCATAGCAACACTGCAGAAAAGAGTGGAACTATGTTATAGGGTCTTCCAGGTGATACATCTTTATGGATTGCAGCCTTCAGTATAGATTACAGTACAATGTCAAGAAAACCACAATTGTCACCATTGGACCACTAGGTAGCATGAGGATGAATGGAGACAAGGTTGAAGTTGTCATGGAGTTCATCTTGCTTGGATCTACAATCAGTGCTCCTGGAAGCAGCCAAGACAGAACAGGACACAGTGCCTGGGGCAAAGTTGCTACCGAAGACCTCTTTCAAGTATTGAAGAGGAAGGGTCACTTTGAGGACTAAGGTACTTCTGACCCACAATGGGGTATTTTCAGTTGCCTCATATGCACTTTAAAGTTGGACATTACATAACGAAGACAAAGCAGCCTCACACATTGCATTTCTCAGAATTAGGGCGGCTGGAATCTTCCCGTTAATACACTACCCACATGAGCTTTAGATTACCATGGTTTCCTCATAACTCTTCAAGGAGAAAAAAACACTTACTCATCCGCAGCGTGCTAACGCAGACAACACCCCCTTTCACAATCCTCCAGCAGCTCTCACTGTTGACAAGGTAAATCCCAGACACCTTTTACACGGCAAAAGGAGACTCTTGTGAGAACTGGCTGCTGCGCCTCTGCCCTAACCGCCTCTGAAGCTTTGCTCTCCTCAGTCTATAGGCTAGGTCTGTGCTTGCCTTTTCCTGTGCAGCCCGACACACTTACAGCGTCCCACCTGTGGCTGCGCTTTCTTCCTGAAGGGTCTCCATTCTCCTTGCTTCTTGGTGGCCTCCACCTGGCCCTGAGGAGCTAGGTTGAACATTACCTCCTTTATACTTTAAAAAACAAAACAGACACACACACAAACAAAACTCCCAAACTCTGTTTTTCAGAGGCAGCACAGTGTAAAAGTCCAGAGTCTGGGACCCTTGCTTCCGGTAAGCAAGTGTTGCCACCCCTCTGGTGGTCCCTTGGCTCACCCCCTAGAACTGCAGGTTTGCTCTACATCTTGCTCCCATTCTATCCAGCCCCATCTCTTGTGGCCTGGATGGAAATGGTTGTGGGTGGTAGCCCCATCCTAACTCATTTTGGCTGCGGCAAGATGAGACCATGTTGTGTGTGAGTTATTTGTCTCTGAGAACAGCTTCCTTTGGGGGCCTGTAGTTTCCTTTTTCCTCCTTTGCTCCAGAAGAGTAACAGACTGAAGGTTGTATCTTTGAAGGTCACTTGAAAACGTTTAAGATCTCAAAGCCTACTCTAAGATGTAGGGTCGACTAATAAATATCCCTATGATATGATGTTGTATATAGCGTCAGGAGCAACACAACAGTACGTAACAGCAGCAGCACAGATACACCTCCGTGTGTACACCCAGATACTCACATGTGCCTTCCTATACACATATCTATTTGTTCATGTAACCCCACCCATATTTTTGTTTGTTGTTACAATTGGAAAACTGAATAGGTTATAGCATTCACCAGAACAGTCCCCTATTCTTGTGTACTGATTACTGTCAAGTTTGTCCAGTTGCGCAGGCTGCACCCATACTGGATATAGCCTTTCCTATCACTAGAAATAAGCAATGTCTACAATCTAGAAAGTGTATCCCCCCTCCTTTCTTTCCATCTATGGTAGACATCCAAAATGTTGATTTCTGGGTGTATCCCTCCTTTAGCCTTGCTATAAAAGTGAGACCATGAAATATTTATCACTTCGTGATTGATTTGTGCCACTCAGCACCAGATTGATTGATGCTATAGCTGCAATGATCTTTTCTATAGCCTCATATGGAAGCAAACGCTGGACAATGAACATGGTAGACTAAAGGAGAATAGAGATATTCAAATTGTGATACTGGTAAACAACATTGAATATGCCAGGGATTAACAGAAGAATGAATAAATAAAATGTACCATAAGTACAAGAATACTCTTTGGAAGAGAGGATGGTGAGACTCTGACTCACTTACTTTAGACATGTCATTGGTAAAGACCAAGCAATCTCTAGAACAAAAAGACAGGTTGCTTGATAAAGCAGAACTTTTGCAAATGAGGAAAATTCTTAATGAGATGGATTGGCACAATAGTCCAACCATTGGCTCAAAGACATGAACAACCCTGAAGACAGTGCAAGCCTGGGCATTATTTTGTTCTGTTATACACAAAGTTGAAACATATAGCTCTAACAATTAGTGCATTTTCAATGATCCCACTAAAGCTATCTGACTCAATGGCTCTCATCGCCTACAAACCAAAACCATGGCTGTTAATGGCCAGGAAGACCTTTCAGGACCACACCAGCCTGATATCCAGCTTCCACACCCCACTCCACAGCTTGCTGCCTTCTAAAGCCATGCTGAATGACTTCCAATTGCCCAAATGTGGTGGTCCTTCATTGGTTGATCTGATGCCTTTAAGACACAGCATGCATCAATTGTATCAAGCATATGTTGTACATATGTTACCATTGTCATTTCCAAAATGTAATATTATAAGAGCTGTAAGAACCCCCAATAAAATAATTTAAAAGCAACAACAAAATAAAACACACCGTGTCATCTCTTGGATAGCTTTGGCCCTTCTTCATTCGCTTTCTTGATATTTTGATTCATGACCCATTATAGGGGAGGCAGGTGCTTTCCCTACCTGCTCCCACAGGCTCAGGGCTTTCCCTGTACACTCCCCTGTGCCTCTGTGTCCTAGAAAACACCTGTCAGTATAGTGGTGCTGTCTGCTTACTTGTGTATATACAACCATATGCACAATTAATTATCAAATGACTCCTTGCCATTAATTGATCTTATATAATGTGATCAGCGCTGTTGACAGTTTATATACTTTTACTCAAAATTGCATAGTAACTCTGGTAAATTTTAGGTACACACAATAAAGCAGAGCCTCAGAAAGGTTAAAAGGGTTGCCAATGATCACACCACTAGTAAAATCCAGCTCTCTATCCACCTTATTCACTGCCTCTTAGTGGAACATAGGCTGCCCACCATATCTTATCTTGAATGTACCCATGCGTAGGTTCTAACGAGGCACTGCCATTGAGTCACTTCTGACCCAAGTGACCCTATAGAACAGGGAGAACTAGCCACGTGAGTTTCTGAGACTGTAACTATTTTTGGACATCAAAAGCCTCATCTTTATCCTGGGGAGTGGCTGGTGATTTCAAACTGCTGCCCTTGTCAACAGCAGCCACCAGGACTCATTAGTCCCAGCAGGATCTTAATATTTGTTGACCGAATGAAAGGAAGAAAGATAATTTTGAATCTCCCAGTTCTGAGAAAGCAGCCCTGGGGTCTTAACAAGGATGTCCTTACATAATGGTTGTATTAATGAGCTTCGGGCATTGTAGCTCAGGCTTCAGCCCAGACAGACCAGTTTCCATGGAGTTGGCTTCAACTCATGGTTACCCCAGGTGTGTCAGAGTTGAACTGAGGTCCATAGGGGTTTCAGTGGTGGCTTTGCACATGGATATAGATCACTCGGCCTTTCTTCTGAGGTTTTCTGGGTAGACATAAACTTCTATCCTTTTGATTAGCAGATAAGCACATTAACTGTTTCCATTTCCCAGGGACTTGTACCCAAACACACACATCTATTTACCAGTAGAAGGTACAGACACTGTGCGACCTGGTGCCTATAATCAGTACCATCTGGCAGAGCATTGATCTGAGTCATGGCAAAAGTTATGCCCCCAACTCGTTCTCAAAACCAATTCCTGTCCTCTATTATTTATTTCTAGGAGTGGCCCCCACCCCCCGGAACACAAGCCTCATACTGAGGATCTGCCTTCACCACTCCCCCGCCCCCACCTTATGACCTCTAGTCATATTATCTCCATCTTTGCATCCTGAATAATTCTGGCTTCTGTTTCCTGTTCATTGTTTCTTTTATGGCCAACCGAGTGTAGATCTGCATTGTCTCTCTTCCAGACTGTTATAGCACCTGGACGCTGGCCTTCCCCTAACCCCTAGTCTGTCTTCACAAATCCTCTCTAATCCATTTCCATTTTGAGGTCATCTCTCCAAAATTCAAAATGTTGCTGTTGTTAGTTCCCATAGACTCAACAATAACTCATTCGACTTTATGTTTAACAGAAACATATGGTCCTAGATCTTCTTCACAGGCTCTAGTGTGTTTGTGTCTTGGTGGCAACCACCAAGTCGGTCCATCTTAGGGGGGGTTTCCCTCATATTCTTGGGCCCTCCACTTTACCAACGGTGATGTCTTTTTCTAGGGAGTGATTTAAAATGCAAATATGACCTTTTAAAATTGAGAATGTATCCCTAACATTCTCTTGCATCAAGCATAAACTAATTCCTCATCTCTTAGAGGAGGGCATCCAAATTGCCTACTTGATGTTCAAGATCTCCCCAAGGCTTTGCCCATCGCTAGCATTTTGGCCCTATCTCTGACTATTCCCTCTCTACTGCTGAAAAATCAACAAGGATGGGCGCGGTCACGTTCCCACCACCTCATGTCTTTCCCCTTGCCTCTGCGCCCACTGTTCCACCCACCTGGAAAGCACCTCCTAGTGCTGATCCTTCCAATGATCGCTGCGGTCTTTCACCTGCCTTGCGTCTCTCCACTGCAAGTTCACTTAAGTAAACATCCGCTTTCTTTGTTATTGTTGTTAACTGTCCTTAAATCAGCCCCAAAGATCAGTTATGGATTGGGCCGTTGTGACCCATAGGTTGTGATTGGCTGATGATAAGTCCATTTTATGTGGTCTGTCTCAGTCTGGACGCTCCAGGGAAACCTACCCAGTCACAGTAGCACCCAAGCTTCCATGGACAGCTGGCCAAGAGGTGTATTAGCCAGGAATGGAACCCAGTCCTCCTGCACAGAAGGCAAGAATTCTATCACTGAGCCCCCTGCTCTCAGCCCCACATCATAGTTGGCACCTCCTGCTATGTACAAGCAAACCAACTGACTGCCATCGAGTCGGTGCCAGCTCCTAGCGATGCCCCTGTGGGTTTCTGAGACTGTTACCGTTTACATGAGTAGAAAGCCCGGATTCTCTCCCTCAGGGCCACTGGTGGTTTAAAACTGCGGACTGTGTGGATTACAGCCCAGCCTGTAGCATCTACACTGCCACAGCTTCTGCCTATTGCTCTACTTACCATAAAGTGTCATGATTTGCTCTTTATGAATCTGTCTCCACATGGCGATGATGAGGTTTTTGAGGGCAGAGGGGAGCATGTTTATCTTTGTGGCCACAGTAGTGCAGTCCTTGTCATGGAGTTGGTGCTCAAAATCCTGTTTGAATGCCTCTGGACATACGCCAATGAAGGAGAAGTAGATGAATTAATAATCCGACTATAAATTAAAGAACTAATGAATGACAAGGATATGACCCCAGACAGGTGAGTGGCTGAAAAACATTTATCATGGCATGGGCAGTTTTCCAAATTGCTTCTTTGAAGTGATTTACATTTACAAATTGTTCTACTGCTGTGGGAAATGCGTTTCCATTATGCTGAAATCCCTTGGGATGAGAAGCATTTCCTTGTATCTGTTCTGAGTCAGACACTCTTGGAAGGTAGACTAACCCTTTCAACGCACTCCGGCGATGTTTCTCAGGCTCTGAGTCACTGGCTTCCGGGAAGAGTGCATGGCTGCTCAGTCGGCTTCCTTTCTGAGTCTGATTTCCTTCTTAGAATTTCATTAATCATACCTCTAACTACACGATGAGCCTTGGTGGTACATTTGTTAAGTATATGGCTGATCACAGAAAGAACATCAGTTCAAACCCACCAGCTGCTCCATGGTAGAAAGAAGAGGCAGTCTGCTACCCAGATTTACAGCTTTGGAAACCCTAGGGGGCAGTTCTACTCTGTCCTGTAGGGTCACCGTGACAGAGAATCAACTCAAGAGCAACTGGTTGTGGTTTGGGTAGCTACTAAGAATAGTGAAAAATATTTTTTCATCATTATAAAATATAGAGAGTACATTTCCCAATGCATCATTTTCACATGTACAAATCAGTGACACCAAATACATCAATCATCGTGTGCAACCAACATCAATTATCTGCTGCCAAGTTTCCCATCACCATAAACTTCAATGCTCCCACACCTTCAAAACCTCACTATTCCTTTAATCCCCATCCCGCCACACAAGCATAGACACCAAGTTGGCATGGGGATTATTGCACAATCTCATCTGCCTACACTAATATGATGGCCATTATAGCAAATGGGCTCTTCAAGAAGTCCACCGGTTTTATTGGAGTCATGGAGGAGACAGGAGAAAAGTCTCATGGATCTTTGAGTGGACAGGGGCTTACCCTACACTCCCTTCCTCCCTCCCTCCCATTTCCATCGGGCCTCATTAGCTAACAAGAAGAGCATCACGTTTGATTTCTAGAATTTGCTTATGATAATCTAAATGCACCTGCTTTCTAGTTGCTACCCCTATTTCTATTGTGGAATCCCTGGGTGGTGTAAGAAGCCCTGGTGGCTTAGTGGTTATGTGTGGAACTACTAACTACAAGCTAGTTTGAACTAACTAGAGGTTTGCACCCATCCGTTTCTCCCCGGGAGAGGGACGAGGCCCTCTGCTCCCCTAAACATTTACACTCTTGGAAACTCTAGGGGGCAGCTGAGCAGCCCTCGGCTGCTTTGAGTGGGAATCAGCTCAATGGCAGTAGGTTTGGTGATTGTGTGGAGCAAATGATCAGTGTGCTTGTTTCTAACTGAAAGGTTTGAGGCTTAGATTCACCTAGAGGCACTTTAGAAGAAAAATTTGGTGAGCTGCTTGAGGAAACAAAAAACAAAAACATCTATTGAAAAATTGAAAATCTCATTGTGCACAGATCTACTGAAACAGAGCCAACTCGATGGCAACTGGTTTGGTTTGATTTCTTACCATTTAAAACCAACTATAGAATGGTGATTGAGGGACATTGATATTACTTAGGACTGAAAAGCATGGATCTTGAAAGTCCAGTGGGATATTATCCTAAGTATTGAACTATGAAAATGAAACTATTTCCTCGGGTTTGCTGTTACTTCCCCATCACATCATTCATTCACTCACATCATTCATTCACTCACTCCTTCACGCATGTGCTATTGAGACACTTAGCACTACCATAAGCACGATGTGGTGTTAAAATACACAGCAGCACAGGCTCCTTTATGGAGGATGTGACATAGGCATAGGTAGCTGTTATACCAAGCAGGATAGAATCCTTTATACCCAAACAGTGTTCCATGGGTATGTCTCTCATAAAGTGATAACAATGATTTTCATGTGTTTCGTTCACTTTACAAGACAGTAGGACAAAGATAGTCCTCTCTCCCTGTTGTCCAGCTCACAGAAAAGAGGGTGATGCATCAAATTGTGCAATGAAGATCCTACAGAGGGACCGATTCCAAATGGAAGACTTCTAGAAGTCTTCATTCAGTTTCTGTAGGAAGAGGAAACTGGGGAAAGGATTGCTGATAAAGAGAATTGCCCAGACAAAAGCGTTGGTGGCAAAGTGTGCTTTCTGAATATTCTCATTTCAGTGTCTCCCAGGGCACACCAGTGATTCACAACGCTGGCTGCACACTGGAATCATTGGGGATCTTTCAAACTGCACTAAGGCCTTGGTCTCATCCCAAGGCAATTAAATCTGAAACCCTTACGAGAGGGACTAAGGGAAAGAGGAGTCTGACCCTTGGCAAGTTTTACAAAGCGTATTTACTTCCAATGGATGCCTAAAGAAACTTAGTATGAATCCAGATTGGGAATAAGTTTTAAAAGACCTTGGGAATCAAACTTAAAAGGATGATCTTCTTTCAAGAGGCAAAAAACAAAAAAAAAACAAATAAGACCCTGAGATCATCTAGCAAAGTAGAGAGAAATGGGCTCAGCAGCTACAAAGAGAGGCTTTAAAGGGCCATTGAGTTTGCCTGAGAAACATGCAGAGTTGCTGGCAGAGGAGGATCACCAAAGTGGCGGGTCGGGTAAGGTGCACACACCTCTGAGCTGTCCGGTGGTGATGGGAAAACGGTGGCGAGGAGGACTCTGAGGCTTGGTGTCTAGATAAAGAGGAAGTTTTACCCGAGAAGCACAGAGTGTTGACACCAAAAGGATGAGGTCTGCTTGGAACATGTTTGGTTTGGGATGTTCTTCTCTATGAAGTAAATCTGAGTCTGAGGATGAAGATGTAGGGCTTGCTGCTAAGAGAAGTGAAGGTTGGTTGTATGTGAGTCAATGACATTTGTAAGTAAGATAAAATACCAAGAGAAGGCAATTGAGGCCACAATCTTGGAGACGACTTGTATTAGAGAGTTCAAACCGAACTCACTGCTACCAAGTCAATGTCAGCTCGCAGCGACTCTCACGGACAACACAGAACTGCCCCTGTGGTTTCCCAAGGCTGTCAGTCTTTTTGGGAATAGAAAATCTCATCTGTTTCCTATGGAGCAACTGGTGGCTTTGAACTGTTGACCTTTTGCTTAGTATTCCGCTTCATAAGCCTCTATGCCACTAGGGGCTCTGAAAAGGGTAGATAGGATTTTCCAGCACAGGAGTTTGAGAAATAGAAGCTGGATGGTGGGACAATGATGCAAATTCACCAGTAAGAGCAACGAGAGAGGTGATATTTCAAGAAAGGGAACTGGAGGTCAGTTGTGTGAGGTTGGACAAGGAAGCTCTCATGCTTCCAGGAGGGTGAGCCTTAGAAAGGAGGAGGACAGCTTCTTCATGAAGATGGGGTGGGGGTGGGGGAAGAAGGCAGGGTCTGCTCATTTGGCATGAGTTTATTGAGCAACTACTACTGTCCAGGCTGTTCTGGTGCTGCAGACACAACAGTGCAGGCAAGGCCCTTGGTGTCATGAAGTATACATGTTCCAGTTGTGGGGAAGGGGAAGAAAGATGGGAATGCTAGTAAAACAAATCGAGGAGTAGAACATTAAAAAAAAATTAGACAAAAAAAAAAATTAGACATGTGTGATCTTAGTAAAGGGAGTGAAGATAGGATTTCCCACCCTTCCGTCCTTGGTGTAAGAATCACAGGTTGAAGGATATAGAACAGACTTGGGTTAGCCCCAAAGTAGCACATCGGAGCCGTATCAAGAGATGAAGACAGGATTTCAACCAATCGTGGGGACCCTAGGAGGTTCGCAAGAATGAACTAGTGTCCCTGGTTACATCTATCATGACTCCACCAATGCTGAGGATCCTGGGAACCCTGGCTGAGTATGGGAGAAGTACACTGGCCAGAGTTGGAGGTAAACTGGCAAAGAGTCTGCTGGTATAAGGGTAGCAGGGCTCTGGATTACAGATACCACATTAAAAAATAAACATTTGAAAACCTCAGAATGTAAATGCTCAAGGTCACAGCACACACATCAGCTCATGGAATCTATACAGTAATTGAGCACATTAAGAAGCCTACTAACTCTGCTATCTAGTTTTTGAAGAGCTATAATTTTGCATCGCTAGCTATCAATTAGCCTGGTTTTCCTCATCTGTAAAATGAGAAGGCTAGACTAAGTGATTTCAACGTCCTCTCCCAGCATGGCCAGTGGTGAATGTGAGGGTGCATATGAAATTCTCAGCGTCTCTTTACTGCTTTCACATTCACATGACATGTTTAACTCTTGATGTCCAACATCCTAGACTGGGAGATGGTGCAACTGTGTTAAGTCTGTGCACATAAAGTCCTTAGTTTTCTGGACCATCCTGGTTTTTAAATAAACTGTACCTTGGAAGTATAATCTTACCCCGTTGTGGGAAAACTCTAAAGAGTCACCGGAAAGGCCAAATGATTGGACACTGATATGACATTGAAGTAGATCTCCTAGGCAACTATGAGAGATAAATCACAGGAAATCCAACCTGCTCCCACAGAGCAGGTTCTCACACGGAGTGACCCTGTAAGACAAAGTAGAACTGTCCCATAAGGTTTCTAAAGCTGTACTTCTTTCTGTAAGCAGACTGCCACCTCTCTCTTCCTCAATGTGGCCGTGGTATTTGAATGACTGCATTTTGGGTTAGCATTAGCCTTTGAATCCTTTAACCCCTGTGTTACCAGGGCTCTTTCAGAGATGAGTGGTTTCTTAAATGTATAAATTTGGAAAATTGCTTTAAGACATAGAGAAAAACTTTTCAAATATTAGGGTGATCGTAGATGGGAGTACTAAATAAAGTTGTACAAATACACCAATCAGAACTCTAGTCCCTGGAGAAGGACATCAGGCTTGGTAAAGCAGAGGGGTGCCCAAAGAGAGGAAGGCCGGACAAGCTAGATTGACACAGTGGCTGCAAAAGCGGACTCAACCAGACCAGTAATGGTGAGGATGGTGCAGGAGCAGGCAGTTCTTCGTTCTGCTGCACATAGGGCTGCTATGTGTTGGAACCGACCGGACGGTACCCAACAACAACAACAACCAGAACGAAGACAAATCCAGGCCAGTCAAAATAGAGCCTCTAGATGCAGCTCATAAATGGTGACTAAGAGTTAACTAGATCTTGCTTAGACATCGAAATCCTCAGGTAACATACTATCAACTGGACACTTAATTAGGGTACTAGACAGCCAGGTTTTAAAAAATATTTCTAAAATCTTGCCAATGTTGTCTTCTTGCAATAGGACTTCTGAACACTACTGTACATAATCTTGAAAGAAATAAAACTATGTGTGCTTTTTCAGATGGCTACATTTGTTGTACATCTTATAATTGAAATTAAGTTCTTTAAGGCTCAGGGAAAATCAGTATTCATCTGTAGGGGATTTATTTGAAAATTTGATCCATACTAATAGCTAATAGTTCTTTTTAAAAGCATGCTTAGTGCCTTATTATTGAAAGGAATCTTTCATATCATTAATTGCATTTTAGTATCATGCCCAAAGCCATTGTTCATGTGGATAAATTAAGACTCAATCTTTACTGTATAGGAAAAGAGTGTTAATGAGTTGTTTGCCTGAAAAAGTCAATATTTGTTTTTTATTTGTGGCCTCACCATGTGCTGACATTTTTAAGTACTGGGAGGTTCAAAAGAGGGATTTTTGTTTTTGTTTTCCACCCACACGATAGACAGTAGTTGAAATGAAGAAGAAAGAATGGACAATCAGGGGTGGGGAAATCATGCCTGAGGTCCAGATGAATCACTTGGTTGCAACGCCAAGAAATCCTGTGGCCCTCAGAGGTTGGGTGTTTTTCCCTTTTCATCTGCATCACCTGGGTTGACTGGCTGGAAGCACCTGAGATCCTGGAGGCCCCATGTAGAGGATGTGCTCAGCTGCTGAGCCCAGGTATCCAGTGACACAATAAAGCTCGGTAAGGAGGGGCACTGGGCTACTGGGAGAGCTTGGGTGCAGCCCACACTTGCAGGCTATGGGCTCATGTGACGTCTGAGCTAGTGGGAGGGAACATGCCATTAACCCACAGGAGGTAGACTCTGAGCACTGAAGCAGGGCCTCTAGTCCCTAACACTCTCTTCCAGCAAACAGCACTCCCCAGACTTCCAGCACTGCACTTCAATGATCTGATAATAGCTCTAGATCACCACCACCCCTCCGTGAAGGTTTCTGACAACATTGCCCAGCATAACTACCAGGGGCCTGAATGCTAGCACAAGCACTTTTGTAAGCTTTCAATGGAGTTAGAGATCCATGAGTGTTGCAAACAATTAATGTGACTGCTGATTGAAAGATCAGAGGTTTGATTCTACCCAGAGGTGCCTTGGAAGAAAGACCTGGCAATCTACTTCTGAAAAAGCAGCCACTGAAGACCCTATGGAGCGCAGTTCTAGTCTGACACTTACGGGGTCACCATGAGTTGGAGTTGACTTGACACCAGGGATTTTCTCTCTCTCTTGAGTTCTCTCCAAAGTGCTCTGCACCTTCAAAACAGTCTCTCGTTAAGCCTCACATTGTAAGTAGTTCTCAGAACTGTCATGTGCCTCACATTTTCTGTCCTGGGCCTGATTGTGGTGGCAGGTCACAGGTTGTGCAGTTTGGTTGTAGAATGTTAAGCCCATGAGCAGCCACTTGCTGAGAACAATTATTTTAGACAAATGGGAACCTCCTAGCAACTTTTTGCACCATTGGAGCTATCTCAAGTGCTTTCAATTTTAAGAACACTGTAGACATGCCTGCAGATGGTTTCTTTGGTGTTTCCATGATGAGTGACCTTCTGAATAAGATGTAGGGTAGCTTCATGGATGAATAACTGTGACTGGGCCCAGCCAGCCAGCTCTTGAATGATGGTGAGCCACAAAATATCAACACACAGGCTCACAGCGTTCTAACTAGGGACTGCAAGGCCGCTCAAGCCTTTCAATGAACACCTTTCAACGGGTTAAGAAAAGTAAGAATTATGCAGCGTTTGGAGGCCCTGGGTGGTCCAAATTCGCTCCAGTAGGAGACTTCAGTCGGCCCAGAAGCACTTTGAAAGAAAGGCCTGCTGATCTACTTCCAAGAAAACAGCCACTGTAAGCCCTGTGGGCATGATTCTCCTCTGGCAAATACGAACTCAATACGAGTCAGAATAAATTTGACCCCAACGGGTGGTAATATACTTTTCTACAATTTGAAATGCTTAACCAATGTTCGATTTCTTTCCACTCTCTCCCCTCATCGCCCACAACCAGCCTCCATTCACACATTCCAGGTGGCAATGGCGTCAAGAGCATCGTCTCGGGCCGAGACGGCAATGAAACTCAAAGATGTGATAGGTGGTGTCTTCCAGTGGTTAACGTCTGGGTTTCACGTGTCTGGTGGCATGGCTACATAATTTGTGCCATAAAAAATTGCAGGAGTTCAAGGTTACAAAACAGGGTTGACTTTATAAGACAATTCTTAAACAGATATGCAGATGGTAGACATCTGACTGTGATGGAGATGGAAGAAGAGTTCAGGGTGGGCAGGAGCACCTTCCAGAACCACCGTCCTGGGATACAGCGCAGTGGGGCTCCTGCCCTGTGGGCCCTGCTTCCCACCACCGTACCTATGAGGTGCAGTGCATGTCTCCACATCTCCTATCAACTGCAGCATACACGTGGAGCCTGCACATGAGAGAGGCTCACATCAAAGATGTGAACATCAAAGACACAAAGCCACCAGTGCCTCCCTGAATCCCTAAGTGCTTGACGACCAGCTGAAAGGTTGGTAGATCAAACCCACCCTGAGGCTCTGTGGGAAGAGGCCTGCCAGGGGAAAGCCTCGTGGGCAGTTTTACTCTGTCCTGTGGGGGCGCCAAGCTGGAACAGACTAGATGGCCCTCAAGGGAGGGTCAGACAAAGGCAGCCGCTGGGGGCGACCTGGCTGGGCTCGGGGAAAGACAAGGCAGCGACTGGCCATCACTCACACCTCATACACTCTGACATGTTCACTGGAAAAGCCTTCAGCTACAAGGAGGCTGGTGGGAAAATCCCATTGTCCTTCATTCCACTGTGTATGTGTTGTGAGTTGACCTTGAGTCAGCAGAATGACATTTTACCTGGTCCTGCACCTTCTGCGTGATCATTGCTATGCCTGAGTCCATCTGTGTGGACATGTGTGGATCCATCTCACTGAGAGGGTCTTGATTTTTCGTTGACCCTCGACTAGGAAACACGATGTCCTTTTGGAGCTAGCACTTGGTGGTGATGTGCTCCACAGAAGGGAGTCAACTTCATGCTATCCTTCTTTCCAAGGAGCATTCTAATTGCATTTCTTCTAAGATGGGTGTGTTTATTCATCGAGGAGTGCATTGTTTATTCAATAGTCTTTGCCACCAGTTTGAATGCTCTAAACCAATACATAGTTTAATTATTTCAATTCTCCTTGAACACGGGGACATTCCCCACCCCCCATCTTTAGGTTCCACTTAAGGATCGAGTGAGGAATCAAAAGCACTGTCAGAGGAACTAGGTTTGATGTCAGTTATTCCATGGGCTGCCAAGCTTTGGGAAGACCACTGTCCCCTCTGGGCCTCAGTATTGAGTATGGGAGAAGGATGAGTTGGTAAGTTAGGCAAGTTCATTTTAAGCTTTGCCTTCCTTTGACGTGAAATGCAAAGACAACGTAGACCCCAAATTTAAGCTTAGTGAAGCAATAGGGGAATTTATATACACATCTGTCTTAGAATATGCTTGACCCACTTTTGCTATGGAGACAGATTGGAAAGGTGAAGTTCATTCAACTTAAGACCCCCTCCTGCTTTGGGTGCCTACCCAGGCTCACTTGGCATCAGAAGATTCTGAGCATTGCTGCCAGTTAGGAATGTTTTGGGCTGGGTGACTTGGAGAAATAGGTCTATGAACATGCTCGCATATTTCAACTTGATTGGTGATGGGTATTGTTGTTGTTAGGCGCTGTAGAGTTGACTCTGACCCACAGTGACCCGCTGTACAACAGAAGGGAACCCTGTCTGGTTCGGCACCACCCTGGCAGTGGTCATGTCTGGGTCCATTGTTGAGCCATGTGTTGACCCATCTCCTGAAGGATCTTCCCATTTCCCCCTGACACTCAACTTTTCTAAGCATGAGGTCCTTTTCCAGGGCCTGGTCTCTCTTGATAACATGTTCAAAGTAGGGGCAAGGAAGTCTTGTTATCCTAAGGCGTATTCCAGCCATACTTCTTCCAAGCCACTTTTGTTTATTCTTCTGAAGATCCACGGCACTTTCAATGATTTGCCAACACCAGAACACAAATGTATCAGTTCTTCTTCTACAGTCTTCCTTATTCATGGTCTAGCCTTCACATTACTTGTTGAAGTACTTTGTAGCAGATTTATCCAGTGCAATACGTCATTTGATTTCTTGACTGGTGCTTCTGTGGGCATTGATTGTGGCCCCAAGTAATGGATATTAACTATACCACAGTTTTTGACCCAGGAGATAAAATAGTGGCACACTCCATGAAATATTAACATGATCACAAATCTTTCTTGGGGGTGTTTTTATAAATCAAAGAATAAGGAGTAGTTTTACCTTGGTCTGACATAAATATATATGGAGGATAATATTCTGGGAAAACATGTAGATTTTTATATCTTCCTTTTATTTTGACAAAACAAGATAAACCTCATATATTCTTTTAGTATTATTAATTCCATGCTCAAATTAATGTTGGAGATTTTGGTGACAGGCCAATAGTGTGATATATTAGAACATGTACAGAGTTGTAGTTACAGACCAACTTGGGTTCAATCCAGGTCTCCTAATCTTGATCTGGGGTCAAACTACTTGACGTCTGGAAGCTGGAGTCAGCATCTTATAAAATGTAAATAATAAATTTGAACTCTTGGGATCATTCTGATAATAATGTCAACTGACTTGTGGAAGGTGTTTGCATGGTAAGATGACTTTATCTCCTGATTTTCGAGCCTGGGTGGTGTAGTGGACTATGAGTTGGGCTGTTAATCACAAGGTCAGTGATTCAAAACCACCAGCCACTCCATGGGAGGAAGATGGGGCTTTATATTCCCATCAAAAGTAATAGTTTGGGAAACCCACAGGGCAGTTCTACTTGGTCCTGGAGACTCCCTGTGAGCCAGGATAGACTTGATGATCTTTTTGAGTTTGAGAGCTTTTGAACCCACTACCCATTCTGTCAGTTTGTTGTACTGCGATGACTTGTCTGTGGCTAGAATGCTGCACGATGGCCCTGGGCACCCATGGAGAATGCATTTTAATAGAGCTTCCACACTAAAAGAGTCTTAGAAGAGAGGCCTATTGATCTACTCCTGCAAATTTAACTATGCAAACCTTATGGATCCTAACAGAATATCATCTAATTTCCTATGGGCCTGTCATGGATCACTGTATCGGTCACAACAGCATAGATCGCTGTAAGGCTACATCAGGAAGCAGAGGAACAGCAAGTGTGTGGGAGCCCCTCAGTGAGAAGGACTGGCACAGTAGACTCAAGGGCAGATGGGAACATGACCCTGAGGATGACGCAAGGCCAAGCAGCACTTGTCCTGTTGCACGTAGCATTGCCAGGAGGTGGAGTCCACTCCATGGCAGTTATTGTTGTCATCCGAGGTTGAAAAGGAGAGAATGTTAGAGCCCGCCTTGCATTAAATTCCAATTACCGACAGGGAACAGGGGGCATCAAGACTCAGTAAAGGGTGGCTGACCCCAGATCTAGCACAATGCTCCCTTAGCCTTCTCGGGACTCCTACGCTCATTCAGGAAATAGGTGGCACCCACACCAACCAGGGGCTGGAATCAGAACACAGGAAAGGATTAGGGTCCCAGGGCTTTGCTCAGCTTAGACAAAAGGAAAAGCAGAAGTAGGAAAATAGTCAGGCTCCATGGGGGCAGGGAAGGCTGAGCTCCTACTGACCTTGATGGGCCTTCAAGTATGAATAATGAGATTTTGATAGGAAAAGGGAAAAGAAGTACAGCTTTCTAGGAAAATGGGAAAACACGGACAAAGGCAATGAGGCAAGGATAAACTGAGTGGCTTAATTGAACTGAGAGATTGGTAGGAGGAGATGGGGCAAGGAGTTCGGGTAAATTGGACCTTAATGAGAACCTTGATGATAAGCTGGGCACCCACAGATAGCTCAAATGTAAATGCTTTAGAATGATCAGGCTAAACAGACTGAACTTAAGCTGTGTAATAATTATAAGCACATAACTATCTCCCAGTGATAGCTGGGTGAACTCTTAGTGCAAAAGTTTTCCTCTGTCCTGTCTCACCTGATTTCAGAGAGCACTGTGGTTTCTCTCCATGCCAGCTTTGTGCTGTGTGGACTTATGTTATAGTTTACAGGGATTTCTCACACACCCAGGCATGCTTTCCACTGAGGTCTGTACTTTTTCCTAGACCCACCCGAATTCCTGAGCAGGGCTCACTTGTGTGCCAAGTTCATATGCTTTCTCTGCTTTGTTGCTCTCTTCTCTTTAGAAGACTCTGGAGAAAGTAACTTTTTGATGGTTTAACATCTTTTTAACAGAAAAGAAAGCACCCCATGAAAGATAGATAATTGCAATAGTAATTTCTGCTTTTTTTAAAACTTGAGCAATAGCTGTTTCCCGAGCAAATCCAGTACACAGTTCATTCAATACACACACACAAATAGCTTTTGTTAATCAAATTTTGAGTGGAGATAGTTTCCCTTTACAAAGCTTAAAAGAAAGGAAGGACGAGAAAGAAAGAAAAAAAAACTACCCGAGGATTGTGCCTAAAGGTGGTGACCTAGGCTCTAGCGCTCAAGGTTTCTAAGGAGACCTAAGTAACCTAGTTGGTTTTGAGCTGGGCTGCACATTGCAAAGTTAGAAACTCAAAGCCATAGCTGCTCTATAGGAGAAAGACGGGGCTTTCTATGCCTGTGAAAGTGACAGGCTTGGAACCCCACGGGCAGGTCTACGCTGCCCTGTAGGGCTGCTATGAGTCAAACCAATTGGAAGGCTGTGAGTTTGAGTTTGGTTCTACAAATGAGTTTTTGAAAGCATGCTTAGAGAGGACAATAGAAAATACTTTTGATCATGTTGAGAATGCTTATTCTATACTGACTCACAAAATAGAGCACACAAGTGGTTTACCGAACACTTTTACAAAATCATCTTATTTAATACTTCTATCATCCCTTAAGAAGCCATGGTGACATAATGGGTTGTGTGTTAGGATGGTAACCCACAAAACTAGCAGCAGTGTAAGCCCCCATTGCTCTGTGGGAGAAAGATGAGGCTGTCTTTTTCCATTCTGAGATCTCCAACCTCAGAAAGTCTAGGGAGTAGTTCTACTGTGACCCATAGAGTCACCATCCATCAGATACGACTTGAGGCATTGAGTTTCTAATCCCTGGGCTACGTACACAGGTGGTCCCTTTGTTGCATTGTGGTAGCTATGGTATATGGCTGTGGTGCTAGAAATAATGCCACTGGTATTGCAAACACCAGCAGGGTCACCCCTGCTGGAAAGCTTCCAGACTAAGCCAGACTAGGAAGAGAAGTATGGCCACCCCCTTCAGAAAGCTAGTCAGTGAAATAGATCGTGATAGAACATGCCGGTGCCGGCAGATGTCGGTTGGAAGGTACTGCACAGTAGTTCTAACAGTGAACTCCAGCATGCCAGTGATCTTGAAGATGGTACAGAATTGGGCAACATGCTGTTCTGTTTTATATGGGGCCGCCGTGAGTTGCATCAGAGTGACAGCAACTAACAAGAACCACAACCAGAACCACAACATTATCCCTGTGAGTAGGCGTTTCCTCCAGTTTTACATATGAGCAAAGAAGTTAGAGGTTGG
Source organism: Echinops telfairi (assembly GCF_000313985.2). Lineage (NCBI taxonomy): Eukaryota > Metazoa > Chordata > Mammalia > Afrosoricida > Tenrecidae > Echinops > Echinops telfairi. The sequence continues at coordinate 30,757,401 of NW_022111372.1, read as the reverse complement.
TAGAGACCAGCAACCTGCTGCCCACCCTTTCCTTTCAGTGGGAACTCCACCCTAGGACTTCCACCTCCAAGTCGAACCTTTTCACCAGCTGCCTTAAGCAAAAGCCTGTGTTCAGCCTTGGGGTGGGGTAGGGGAATGGAGAGAAGTCATTGGGAAGGGCTGATTCCTGAAGTGGACAATGAAGGGGCCGCCATCTCTCATTGCTTCCTCCTGCACTGTGTTAAGTAAGCGATTGTAACTTACCAGCGTTTTGTGGCTATGGGATGGTTGTTGTTCATTGTCATCAAGCCAGCCTGGCATTTGGTGACCACCTCACGCACAATGAGTTGAAACGCCTCCTGGATCCAACTGTTGTGATCACCGTGTTTCCTTGGCTGATTTCTCAGATGCAGATTACAAGGCTTTCTTTCCAGCCTGTCTTAGTCTGGAAGCTCTGTTGAAACCTGTTAGCAGCCTGGCAACAGACAGCCGCCAGCGACAGACGGACGGTGGCTGTATATGAGGTGTGCTGACTGGAAATTGGACCCAAGTCTCCCACATGTAGAGTTGGGTAGCAGATTGCACACCTGGAGTTTGCATTCAAGCATCTGGGATTCCAAATTCCACCCTCCTTTCATTTGATAGGGCTGCCTCACTTATCAGAACAGCCTTCAGTCTGGCAGGCTTGAAGATGATCTGTGTAGGATGCTTTAGCACTCCCTTCTCTTCTTGTCTGTATAGGTCCAAGTACTATCACAAGATGTTTGTATCCTCCTACCCAGAAGTTCTTAAAACGCTTGCTAAGAAAATTCAGGGTTTTTAAAAAAAAAATTCACTTACATACTTTCCCTAAGCTACCATCACACGGAATTTTACATTTTGCTGGTCACAGGACAGCTCTGCGAAATGAGAACATAGCCCAGCAAAAGCCAAAACAAAACCCCTTTAACTGCATAGATTCCCGTCCATCAACTAAGCGTTCCTAAGGGAATTAGCATGGCTTGTGCCTTCTCTCTCCATCATTATTGCTATCTTTGCTGGATCCTGTTGATGTTCAGAAGGTCACCAAGCTTATGAAAGAATAAAATTAAAAAATCTTGCTTTAATCATTGAAGTAATTAGCAAATTTGGACCCTGCATTATCGTCTCAGTTTTTATTGAAAACACATTCAAGTTCAAGCTTGCAGCTTATTCAGACTTTGTCAGAAAACTGAAGCAGGGAACTTGCCAAGCCCAGATGCTCCCCACGTGTCTGGACTTCTCCTGTTTTCAGTCATTTTCAGGTAGTTCATCATACTATAGGTCCACCCTCCCTCCCACCGAGGCACAGATTTTAACAGTCAGGATGCTGTTAATTTATTGAACAACTTGATTGAGTTGAAGGATGACAAGGAATGGATGGATGAAATGAAGAATAAACGGAGGACAGGAAACTGTCACCATCAACAGGCTTAGACACGGCTGGTCTCCAGCTTCTGAGGACGCTGATTTGCCAGATACACAATTTCACGATCACGCCATCATTTTTCTGCCATAGGTGTTAGGAGTCTAGCCACCAATCTTCCCACCGCCATCTTTTCTTTTTGTGCTCCAATGCTCTTTTTCTTTGACTATCAAGCATTCTCAGGCCTTCCTCCCCCCTTCTCTGTTACCTGAGCCAACAACGGCATATTCACTATGTCTTCTTCAGAAAAGCCCTGCTGTTATTTGCTCCTGGGCCAGAGATTCTTTGCCCGTTGTATAGCTTCTCTGAAAACTCACTCTCTTTCTGCTTTATGGACTGCTCTTCTTATCCAGCCCCTAATTATATCTCCCAAAGTCTTGTGTTCATCCTCTTTTATTTTCTCTTTGAACGGCCAGCCAGGAGAAGGCAAGAGGGTCTCTATCGTTAAGCATGCCTTACCCTCTTGACCATTCTTTATCTAATGACGTCAACAGCAAGAGCACAGTGGGAGTTCCAAGGTAGAATTCCCGCCCTCCATGCTGGAGATCTGGATTCAATTTTTGGGCACTTCCAGAGCCTTGCTTCTTATGCACAGCCACCACTCATCTGTGAGTGGGAGCATATGTGCTGCTGTGACGAACAGGTTTCAGTAGAGCTTCCAGACTAAGACAGACTAGAAAGAAAGACGGGATGATCTGCTTCCCCAAATCACCCAATGAGTACCCAATGGATGACAACAGTCAAGGAAGCGTGTGGATGATGAGAACAAGGCAGCATTTTATTCTATTGTGCAGTGTTACCACGAGCCAAGGGTTGATCTGAAGACTGCTAACAACAATAATACCAATGGCGTCTTCTCTGAGATCCAACCAGTATTTACAACATCCCTTGAAAAACATCTCTTATCTCAGGTCTCAGTAATGACCTATTAAAAATTCAACTCCTATTGTTCTTCCTAAATACAGTTACTTCTCCTGACTATTGGTCTCCCACCAGAGCATCCTCATTCTCACGCCCCCTTCGCCCTTTATATCTTCTAACTCTTTCACTTCTGTGTCCAAACTTGTGTAAGCCCAGACAGCCTGTCTACCTTCTTAAAGCATCTGGCACATGGGTCTCTCCTTCAGGATTCTGCAGCCAGGGACCCAGGTCTGCTTTCATCACAAACCAACCTTTCAAAACACCATCGGAACCAGTCACTTGGCTGCAAAGTCTTTCCACACCTGTCAGACTAATATTTCTCAAGTTCATCTAATAACAACAAAAGCTGAGCTTGCTGGTTGAAAGCTGAATCAAAGCCTTCAGTGACTCCTTATTGGCTTTCCAACTGTCTCAACCAGTTCATTCTAGCCAGCCTACCTGTGAGTCTAATCTCCCAGACTGAAGAGCTAAGGATATTGCCTCCAGAGATGGATGAGCTTGCTTCAAAACTCATTTTCACTGTCCTGAAGCTGGTGACAGCAAGCAGGTTACTGACCTCTGCACCCTCATTTCTAAAAGGAGGCTAGTTAAAAAGCCTACTGTATAGGCAGTTGTGAGGAAAAAGACATACCTTAGTATTGTGTCAGATCCTTAGGGAGCCCTTAGTACTTTCCATTATAATTTTTGTCTTAGATTTTGTCACCAGGGTCCTACTCCTTCCCTCTGGTCACCTCAACGCCTGGCCACAAATGGTCCTTCTAGTGATATTTTTACTTATGCCATTCTCTGATGGTCGCTTTCTCCTCGTCATCCTGACTTTTTAAATCTATTATCCTTCGAGGCTCATCACCCCAAAGCCTTGCCCAACCATCCCAGAGGATGTACGCTTTCCTTTTTGACTTTACACAGCCCTTTACAGAGCCCCTCATAGGATTATGACACTCCAATTTTCACCGCAGCCATTCTCGAGCTTTATATATTGTGTCTATTTGTCTACCTCCATTCCCATCCAAGCCTCCTCCCCATAGCCGATGGAAGGTTCCTTTAGATCAAGGACACGTTCTTTTCCGTCTGTATCTTCTAAAGTACCATCACCAGACTCCTGCCAAACAAGTGGCTTGCATGCCTGTGCTGAGCGGAGCTCCCTGGGGCTTAGCATCTAACCGTCCAAAGCAAAACAAAAACCAAACTAAAACAGCCCCAAGTTCAACTCACAGTGAACTCAAGTGTATCAGAGCAGTGCTGTGCTTTAGAGGGTTTTATGGTGAATTGCTGGAAGTGGCTCATCAAGTTTTTCTTCTGTGGTGCCTCTGAGTAGACGACGCAAGCCCCCGACATATTGGCCAGCAGCTGAACCGTCATTTGTGCCACCCAGGGGCTCCCAACTACCTAAACTCTGCATCCATTATCCATTTTTACCAACTACAGGGCACATAATTCACACATGAGTCCTTCCTTAGACACAGCATAGTTTCAGCAACCTTTCCAGGATACTGGGCTAGACAAGTTAATATCCATCATAACAAAGCCCATGCTTAAAAATACAGACTCTCATGCAGTCCTACACTGGGAAAAACCCTCTACCACCATAGACTACTCTGTGTCAGAAAGAAACACGCTTGATTGTAATCCCAGAAAAGTGGGTGTTACGGGTTTTCTCCCTATACTATTTCATCTCGAAAATGGGAAAATCTTAGAAAATTCTATTCAACCTAAAATTTAAAACACATTGAGAGCCAAATACCTTTATTGCCACAGGTATGCTAACACAGGCCATATCTAAATATAGCATTTGAGAGAAATGAAAATGATGTTAATTATGTTGTCTCCCGGATGGGCTGCACCATGGATCCAATCACCCCTTCTGACCCCAGGATTGCTGTCAATTTTCCCTTTTATTCATTTCCCTGCTTATCTTCTTCAGCCCACACTCCTACACGGAATCCTGCTGGCTCTTTGTTGCTTTATTTCAATTTTCTTCTTCTTTCTAAAGTATACTGCAAGTCTTCTATTTTCGCCCTGTTAGGCTGAAATAATTACTATACTGCAGGCAGATGGTACTTTGTGTCTTCACACTCATAAAAGCTGTCTCCCTTGTAAATAATCCCACTTGATAATTCCATAAACCTTTGCAGTATCCACCAAGAAACAACTCCATGTCACACACACACACACACACACACACACACACACACATTGTGATTATGACCTCCCCCTCCCATGCATCAGAGTAAACTGTATTCCATATGATTTCCACTGGTCGGGTTTTAGAAGGACATCAGAAGGTCTTTCTTCTGAGGTCTCTCTGGGTGAATCTGAACCCCAGTCCTTTTGGTTAGCAGCCAAGTGCTTTACGAGCACTTACCCAGAGACTCTGAGAGAGAAACCCCACGCCAGACCAAACCACTTGCCTTAAAGTCAATTCTGACTAATGGTGATCCCATGTATTTCCAAGTAGGCCTCCTTGCCCTAGGGTGTTCAATGGTAGTGATCTTTCAAAGTTAGATGGTTAGTCCCTTGCTCTGAGGACTTGGGCTTCAATCCCTAACCTTTCCGTGAGTAGCTAAGCGTTCAACTGCTTGTGCCTGTCATGGTACTTCCTAGGGCCCAACGGCACTAGCAAAGAGTTTCCAGGTACATGTTCCTCCCAAACACTGCAGATGAACGCTGCTGTGTTACATGTTTGCGAGCAGGAATGGGTGTGAGTTCGCGGTGCAACAGAAGATGTAATTATGGCAAAAACGGTACCTTCATGCCAAGGCATGTCGATTCAACAAATGCTGCCTGAGGAATTACATATGCCCAGCGCTGAGAGCACAAAGAGAGTCAGATAAAATCTCCCTTGTCTAGGTCAGTGTGGGAGTTAGGCAGGTAACCAGATCCGGGTGCTTAGGACCCATCAAGATGAGCCCTATCTTAGTGGACCAGAGATGGCTTCCGGGTGCTGTGTGTGGACCTGAGCCTGAGCCAATGCAGAAAGTTGATCACTTCAGTAATAAACTAAATGATAGGCATTGTGATGATGTGAAAAACAACAAAATATCCCAAGACACACTGTGTTCAAAGAATATTGTGCATGCAAAATCAGATTCAAAAGCTGCATAAGTAATTCTCAGGTTCAGATAGGAAATGAAATCTACCAAAAAGATTCCATGACTGTGTATCTGTATACTGTCATGTTTTTTTAAACATGATTTAAAAACTCTTTATGCAAATTATTTAATCAAATTACTTTTTGAGGCTTACCCTTATTTTGTTTCTTATCTTGTTTCAATCTACCTTACATTTGTCTATCTCCACCTGTCTTACAAGCAGAGTCGATCCATGGAGAGCTTCCAGACTCAGATAGACTAGGGAGAAGAGCATGATGAGGTAGTTCCAAAAACCAACTAACGAAAATCTTGTGGAACACAACAGAACATGGTCTGATGCCTTTTCTTCGGGCATGACATTAGGAGGAGTCAATCATTGGGAAGGAAGTCCTGCTTGGTGAGTCGAGGGCTAGTGGGGGCTAAGGAGTCCCCTGGTGCAATGGATTAGCCACAATGATGGACTCAAGTATGCCGATGTACTTAAGATTGGCATGTATTGGAGTTAACTCAATGACCAATGATGTATTCATGTGCGGGTGTGAAGGTGTGTCTTTATAAATTAACATATCTCTTTTGGGGAATAGAACGGACGTAGGGAAATGCGTGGAGGTGGGAGGAAATAAATTATTTGTGGGTGCCTGTAAGCTGTTGCTTTGCAATCTCAAGGCCTGGCCAATTGCCTGTTGAGGTAGTGCAGTTCTCAAAAATGCAACTGACCAACGAGTGGCAGCAGGAACATCACGATGTGCTCTCTTGAAGCACAGGACACCTTGCTTCCCATACCAAGCACCACCTGTAGTAAGTAACCTCTGGGAGGTTACAGAAATAACATTTGTGAGGCTGTGCGAGGCAGAGGTTGTATAACTAGGGCTTCAAAGTTAAAGGATCTCTTTGCTACAGGGTTTCTTGGCGTTTGTAATAAGTCCTTGATCACTGTGACATATGAAAGAAAGATTTTACAAAGCTATGTGGTCCAGACCTTTCTATTTCTGGAATTACACAGAATCCTCCTCAGGAAATGCTGATCACCAGCAGAATAACCCAGAACAGAAGCTTCACGCCTGTCAAGCTTGATTATGTCTCAGGACCTTCTTTCTTGTCTCTTGTCCATAGACAGAATGCATGATGCATATGGTTGGCACTTAATGGACTCATGCCATATAGATCCCTTCCTCATGGCCACCTATACAGTAAGAATCTGCATGAATTCAATATCCAAAGTGTGGAGATTGAGCCAGGCTTCACATTTTAGCCTCTTTATTCTTATCGCCCACTGCCCTGCAGCATTCTGTCTCTATGGCACTAGCCACCTGTTGGAGCTAGATCAGAGCTCACAGGCTGATCTGCCATCAAAGAGGCAGATGCCATCCACAAGTTTGGAGAATCCACACAACACCCCGGTATTCTGACTACAAATTCAGGGCTGTTTCCCACTTGTCTTTCAGGGTGTCATTGCAAGCTCAAGAGTCCACCTAACACCTTTGTTTTCTGAGCTGCTCAGAGCGTAAACTCACTGCCATCGAGTTGATTCCAACTCATAGTGACTCTATAGGACAAGGTAGAACTGCCCCTGTAAGTTTCCAAGACTATAACGGTTGACAGGAGTAGAAAGTCCATCTTTCTCCAAGTGGTTCCAAACAACTGACCTTGTGGATCACAGCCCAACTGTTAACCACTACCCCACCAGGACGCCTCTTGGTTCAATAAGACTCTGGAATAACTGAGAATTCTTGGAGAATATACCACACGGTGACTCCCGTTTTTCTGCTGTCAAAAAAGATCCACATGAACTAACATGTAGGGCAAAGTTGGGGAAGATTCACTGTACAAAGCTTCCATGCCTCAAGGAACAGGCCTCCCTCCCACGGGCAAATATTCTCCCCACCCAGGTAGTTCTCTGAGTCATTGCTTTTAAATTATGCCTCTTGAGGCTAGTTGAGTGAGTCTTTTCTGGCCAGCTCTTACTGTCCACTATAGATGCTCAGATGTAGCCTGAAAGCCCCAAACCAAGGGACTCCAATTATTCCAATGGCTATTACACGGAAGACAAGGACAAAGGCTTTCTTGGTTAAGGTAAAACTAGGTCATTTACTCTGCATGGTTTCTGTCTCAATTCCTAGAAGACTGAATCATAAAGCACTGCAGTAAAAGCTCTTCTCACCTCATCCCCACAGGGCAGCCTTGCCCACTGGGAGGAGCCAGCTCCTCTTCTGTCCTACCACACTTTCCCCTGGTTTAATTCCTTCAAGTTCCCGGTGGCCAGGCTCACTGGGGTGATTGACAGGCGTTGGAGCCCTGAGTGTCTCTGGTTCAGATGATCACAGTGTCTGTGTTAACAAGAAAGGAATCACTCACATAAAACCCAGTCCTTCCAGGGTCATCAACACTGTCTGACATTTGTGCCCTCTTTAAAAGGAAATATTATCTTTGGCAACTTGTTCTTGAATTTCTACCATAAGGCTCAATTATGGATTTGACATTCGTTGAACAATATCTTTAAAATAAAGCACTATTCTGCTATGACACTGTTGACATTGAAATAGTTTCTTTCTACACCTGTACTAGAAGAGCAGTGGTAGTGTAGGGGTGACGCTTTGGACGGCTAACCTCAAGGTCAGTGCTTGGAAACCACCAGCTGCTCCTTCAAAGGGGGAACCAATTACAAGGATCTGCATATAGCCCCTCCCTGGGGACGGACAACAGAAAAGTGGGTGAAGGTAGATGCTGGACAGTGTAAGACACGACAAAATAATAATAATTTATAAATTATCAAGGGTTCATGGGGGGCGGGGAGGGAGGGGAAAATGAGGAGCTGACACCAAGGACACAAGTAGAAAGCAAATGTTTTGAGAATGATGAGGGCAACAAATGTACAAATGTGCTTGACACAATGGATGTAAGTATGGATTGTGATAAGCATTGTACAAGCCCCCAATAAGATGATTTAAAAAAGAGAGAGAGAGCAGGATTTTTACTCCTGTAAAGAGTTAGTCTCAGAAGTTCACAGGGGCAGTTCTATTGAATGCTATAGGGTTGCTATGAGTCAGAATAGAGTAGAGAACAGTGTTGTTTATTCCTATACAAAGGAACCCAAGTGGCACAATGGTTAAAGCAGTTGGCTGCGAACCAAAAGATAGGGAGTTCAAACCCACTAGCTACTCTTCATGAGAAAAATGTGGGAGTCTGCTTCTGTAAAGATTAACAGCTTTGAAAACCCTATGGGGCAATTCTACCTGGGGCTTTCAGGCCTCTGAGTTAGAATCAACTTAACTGTAATGGGTTTGGTAAGGTTCTGGGGGGCAAAAAACAGTTTATACATGTTAAGGTTGACAGTTTTGAAACCCACCCAGTATAGCTGCAGAAGAAAAGACCCGGTGATCTGCTTCTATAAACATTACAGCCAATACAGCCCGATCCAACAGTTCTACTCTGGTAACACATGGGCCATCATAAGTTGGGGGCTGACTCAAAGGCCTATGCCACAGAAAATACATGTCTACAGTCAGTTAATTATCAATGTCTCTGTCTCTTTCCCATGATATAATGTAGCTTGCTGTCTGTAATGTGGAACCTGTAGTTTGTTATCTCTGTGTAAATCCTTTCCATAGGCTACTGACTATAAAGAAGACAGGGTAGGGCTCTCATTTTTCTGCATTTAGAGAAAGCAATCAGGCACTCTCTGGCTCATGTATGTTCTTTAACTTTTAGTGGGTAGTTGGGGATTGGGTTCCGAAGGAGAGTATGAGTGGTATCAAATGCCCAAACCTTTTGAAGCAAAGGATAACTTTTTCCAACCCCTTCCTGCAAAGGTGGGGATAGACACGAAGGATATCTTAGGAAGTAGGAAAGCAAGATTCAGGGAGCCAGCCATGTGTTCTTTGGCAAAAGGGACTAAGATGGAGCAAGATATCAGTCTGCAAATATTTGAAAATGTAAACATCATGGAGAGAGAGAGCATATTTGGCCCGATAGGAACAGGCTTAGCCACATCTCGAGACCCAGAAATGACACTGCAAATTGCTATCGGGTACTGGGGACAGCACTAATGGAAAGGAGGGTGGAGGCAGCTTAGACCAGACACATGGATACTGCATAGGACCAGACCCTCAAGTTCCTTTATGGAAAAGCTCATTCTTCGTGCATTCAATATTACTCTAGGTTCTAGCTTCATGAATGACCTGGTGTGCCTAAGGATTCCTTTCAAATTGGGAGCTTTACAAGGGGAAAAAGTACACCATTCATTTGATCATAGGCAGTACCAGCCTACTCTGACCGCAGGAAAAACAGCTTTGATAGAATCTTACCCTTGACCTAAAAGCCAAGCCACAGAGTCTGAGTCTACATTTCATTGCAACATGCTGGTGAAACTACCACCATCGTAGATACCCTGAAGATGATTTTCCCCGCCTCACTGATCATTAGAGATCAGCATGCTCATTTGGTACACTTGCTTATCATTTCTCTGATTTACTTAGAGGGACGCCAGCAATGGGAATTTGCATACATTAATTCAACTATTCATTCAAAAAATGAGTCTTGGGCTTTTATTGCCATGACACAGAGTGCGTTTACAGAGAAGTTAATGAACTCAAGCCTCCAGGCTCCTCGCTTGCGTCAGCCCTTTTTGAAGCTTGCTACCTAATTTGATGGTCAGAATGTTGCATTCTTTTCCTTTAAAGAAGGCCCCCCAAACAGTTCATTTTGCAAAACAAATGCATTAAAAACTCAAACCAGTTGCCATTGACCCTGACTCCTGGCACCGCCTTGGGTGTCAGGAGTAGAACTGGGCTCCAGAGCGCTCTGACTTCTCAGAAACAGATTATCAGGCCTTTCTATCTTCTAAGGTGCCCTTGGGTGGGTTGAACTGCTGTTTGGTTAGTAGTCAAGTCCTTAACTGTTTGCACCACCCAGGGACTGCTGCATAATCTTCAGGCTCCATAAAACCCTGATCTGCCTCTGATTGCCAGCGCTGGAGAAAACAGGCAAAAGTTTCATGGCCATGAATCTGATACTAGGTGATGCCAACCAACTAAGGCCGGCTGTGAATTGAAACCTACAGCCAGGCCACATGACTCCAGAAGGCTGTATCCCTCCTAGTTGTTGCCTGCTTTCTATGCTGTGCTTCTGAGGATTAAGGAGCCCTGTACCCCACACCTGGTTAGGCTCAGGATCCCATTGACTTTGAGCCCATTCAATGCATCCACGATGACTTGTGATCATCTACAATGGAAGCTGTGCCTAACTTTGTTTTAAGGTGTATCCTTACACATACACACACACAGCCACTTCACTCTAAACTTGAGCTCTAGGGTCATGGGAGGGCAGGGGAAAGGATACACAAAACTGTGATCATTCATTTCTCTTTTCCCCAAATATTTCTTCTTTGTATTTTCAGACCCGAGGTAGCACGAACAGCCTGCCATTGAATTGCTTCTAAAGGAATGCAAATTGAATTGTTGGCACAATGTGTTTCCATGTCCCCATCCAGAACTGTCTCCTTCCTCTCGTGTGTATTTTTACATTGGGAGTATCAGCATACAGCCCAATCCATGCTTCTTTAGTGGTGAGAATATCTGGCTGTGCTGCTGTAGAATGTTAGGCCTAGAAGAACCAAGGATATTTTAGGAATTAGGGCACTTGGGCACTTCTGGTTGACCCATGCACCAATAAAGGCACAGTGCCTATTTAAGAGAATGGGGCTTCCAAATCCCATGGAACTCCAAACAGATCTCAAGAGGTTTGGGCCTCTTCACTATGCGATGAGACAAATGTTGCTGGCTAAACAGCCCTGGCAGTGCAGTAAAAGGAATTCCTGGATAGTGCCGATGGGTAATGTGCTAATCAAAAGGTTAAAGATCTGAGCCTATCCAGGCGTGCCTCCAAAAACAAAGGCCAGGTAGTCTACTCCTGAAAAGGCTGCCATGGAAAATCCTGCTGAGCACAATTCTGCTCGGATGCACTGGGTGTTGATGGCAGGGCAACTGTTTTTCATTTGTCCTGTGGTGGGATGGACGTGTTCTGTGGATTCCATCTGCATTTCATCCCCCCACCATGGTCTTAGTTGATACAGAGAGCAATAGAGTTAGCAATTGTTGTCAGAGTCCATGTTCTCCCCTCACCTCCCTTTTTTCAGGAATATCTTTGAAAAAAATATTTCATCACAATGAAGTCAAACTTAGCAAACAAAATGTGCTACCCAGAAGCACTTAAATGTCCTGTATCTCCAGGCATGTCAGTGGAACCCTGGTGGCCCTGTTGGGTAAATGTTGCACTGCTAACCACTGGGTTGGCAGTTCAAACCCACCAGCCGCTTACTAAGAGAAAGATGAGTCTGTCTGTTCTCATCAAGACTTATGGACCCTCTATAGGGTTGCCCTGAGTCATAATCAGCACTTGCTCCGGTTTGTCCTCTTGTACCCACACGTGAATAATCAACAGACTCTTCTTTGTCAATATCAAAGTCAACATGAATTCTGGCAAAGGTTGCTTCCCTACTACTACTGCTACTTAAGTTTGCCTTTTCGAATAGAGTCATTGTGACTGGAGAGAATAAACACACCCATTTGGAGACCCCCAGATGACGTGGAAGATTTGGACTGTTTTAGTGGAAAAGACCATAGTTCCATTACCCTTAAAAGAGAAGTTTTCTAGTGCTTATATGCTATAAATCAATGTTCCCATCTCCAGTTTTACCTGCTTACAGCTCATCTTCTTGCCCGAGAGCTCATCTATACTGATGCATACAGCATGTAAACACACTCTCCACACAGCCCCGAATTCCCCAATAATCAGGGCAAAGAAGGAAGTGACCTCCTCCGTATCTAACAGAGCCTGGTGACACATCGTGTTTAGATCCACAGGATCAGCAACTCCAAGCCACCAGCTGCTCCACCAGAGAGATGAGACTTTCTACTCCTTTAAGATACAGTCTCGGAAACCCACAGGGTGCATATGAGATGGGAGCAGAAGATGGGGTCGTGATAATGAATACTTGACATTTCCTGAATAAGTCAGTAAAAATCTATTGGATGCCTAAAGCCCCATAAAGGTACTCTCCCTTATTCTATATATTTTAAAAGTAGCACACACACACACACACACACACAGAGAGAGAGAGAGAGAGAGAGAGAGAGAGAGAGAGAGAGAGAGAACAAGAAAGCACAGCTATTTCAAGACTTCTGCTCTACCAAAGCAGAAAGAGGGTGTGCACAGCCATGTGCAAAGGGGCCAAAAGACCTGCTTTTCTTGGCTTTTCAGTACTGCTGGCATGCAGAGCATGGGGTCTCTCCCTCGCTCTCTTTCCCCCAACATACGAGCTGTCTGCATCAGTTATAGCACTGGGAGGGGAAGCGGGAAACATCCCTTTCCGTAAAACCACCGCAACTGTTGGTGGGAAGAAGGAGTGGTAAGAGAAAGGGAGGTCTCTTTCAAAATGTGTTTTCCTTAAGTCACCAGAATCACAAAATCCAACTGAATCTCTTTCTAGAACGACCCCACCCCCCAATAGTTATGTGCTTATTTAGCTCTGTGCAGAAACATCAGCGCAGTGATTTGATTAGCATTTCTAGGAAACGACTACTGGCGATTTGGTTACACACATGTACTTAACAATCTGCTCGAGGGCACTGGAGAGCCTTGGCATCTGGCTTCTGGGCCCCTCTCGGGATGGTCATCTTTTGGGTTTACAGCTCAGAAAGAAAGAAACTGCTGGGGAAAAAAAGAAGAAGAAAGAACGAAAGAAAAGAAAGAAACTCCACGAAGGTATGGAAGGAGTGGTCCTGATAGAGCCTCCTTTTAGGTAAGTGCCTGGCTGTTTATGTGGAAGTCCTCCTGAAACTTCGTTCGCACAAAAGGATGGCATCTAACAATGCAGTGGTATAGTTTGTTCTACTCCTGGCTTTTGATTCTTGGGGCAATTTTAGATGCGAGAGAAAGTCTCGCCTGGGGCTATTACTGATTGCTACACATTTCTTGCCTCACTAAGAGAGAATAGACCAGGCGTAGAGACTGAGGTCGGAGTTAATTGAGTGCACGTATGCATTTTGAGGTTGAGAGAGAGAGAGAGAGGTGTAAGAATCACACTAATTTCAAAATCCTTGCTATCGGTCCAGAAAAAGATGAAAACAAACTCAAGAGAAAGAGAAATCCAGCCACAGGTTGAGTAGTGGGAAAAATCTGGATCCTCAATCTTGTAAGTGAGGATCCTCACTCTTGGATCCTCACTCACCCCTGCTTGTGCGGGAACCTGCTTCCTGTGAGCAGCAACGTAAAGATATTCTGAGGTCAGTGCACAGCTGTTGCACAAAAAGGTTTTATTTCCTTCAGGCCACTAGACGCGGAAGTCAGAGAGGAGATAAAGGGAGACCTCGCAGGAGAAACGTGGACACCTCACCCAGGGCGGCACTTACTTGCCGAGTGTAGTCTAAAGCCCCTTCAAATGATACACAAATTCTTTTTTACAAAAGCATCATCTACGGGTCATCAACTAAATCCATAATGTTTCCAAAGTCTGAATTGTTTACATTCCTTATACCTACCACAGAAAACTTACATAACTTCCCACCCGCCTCCTTCTCATAAGAATAGGTAACAGATTTTAAAATATTCCACTGAAGTTGCCCCTTTTGGCAACCCAAACGGATTTCTCCACCGACAAGGGAAAAACCTGACAGAAAAACACCCTGAGAACTCGATCATCGCCGAAAATCAGTAACAAACGGACTTTGACAGAACTTAAGGGAGCAAGCCCCTTGAAAACGGAGTGGGAGAAATTCTTCTCTCCGACCTAGATCACTTCCCCGACAGCAAGCAGGACGACATCTGGAGATAGTTTCTCAGGACAGAAGAAAGTCTTTGTTTTTTATTCCCATCATTAAGTACAAACCCGTTTCCCATATGCAAACAGCTCTTGTAAATTCCCCCAGATAAGCATAGAGCCCTGAATGATTTGAGCCTGTTTGAAAGCAATCCCCACCTTCTCCTTACCTTGGGAAGTAAGGTCCAGAGAGGTCCTCTAGCTGGTCACCGTGTGTGTGTGTCAGCGTGGAAGGAAGGGCGCACGCCTTACCTGCCATGCCTTCCCACTCCTGGCTGCATGTGGAGTTGCGACAAGGCGGGACGCACAGAGGGAAGGAGAAAACAAAATCAGCCGAGGCAGGTTGCCCCAGCAAAGATAGGTGCTTAGGTTTACTCCATAGGAAGAAAACGCCTCGCTGCTCACTGTCAGTCAAAAGCAAGTTGGTACAAGTTTGAGTAGGAATTACCTGGAGGAATTGAAAAGGAAAGAAAGAGATTGTAAGAGATTGGGCGGAGGGAGGGAGGAAAGGGAAAGAGGGAGGGGGAGGGAGGAAAGTTAGGGGAGAGAGAGAGAGAGAGAGAGAGAATCTGAAAAGGGAGTCTATGATGTCAGTCGGACTAAGGTTTAAGGAAATCTACAGACCAACACAGGATTCTAATGGGCACGCAGCCGCAGTCTCGGCACACACCTGTATTAAAGACACTGATGTCCTTCTACAATGCCAGTTAGTCTTGGAAGAAACTTAAGACACTCTTATCAAAGGCTTTTAAAGGCCCCTCGGTTGAAGTAAAGTATAAATAAATAACCAGATTATCATTTCTAACAAGCTCTCCTTTGCCCCAATGTTCTCCCCTCCTCTTCCCTCGCCCTTTCCAACTGAATATTAACAAAACCCCCTGCTTCCTTGGGAACTCAGGGCAAACTGAAACAGACTATACAGATAGCAAATATGTATGCTCACAAGCAGGAGGACTTAAAAAATATATACTACAAACTGAGGGAAACGTGTTTTTAGCTCAATCCCCTTCTGGCCCTGTTGAATTTTCCTATGTTGATTTCTCGGATCCCAAAATGTAAAGACTGACGTTGGAGAGCCATGGGCCCCGTTGACTTCGTCAGGATCTGGGGAATCAAGGCTGATTTGGTGTTCAACATGCTTGAAAGGCCATAGCTCCTTTATGAGCAATGGACAGAATTCCAGCCTCGAGGCAGAAACCTAAGGGGAGATTGTTTTGGTCTCTGGAATGGGAAGCCGTAACTTACCTCAGGAGTCAATCTTGTATCCCTGGAGGCTAGTCCTGGGCTCACCTGGCTGACTGCCCTTGTGCCCAGCCCCTGTTGTCTCCCTGATGGTGCCATAGCCAAGGAAGCGAAGTGCTGCCTGCTGCTGCACCATCCCCATGCTTGGTTGTCCGTCTGACCATTGTGAGCCTCGGGGTTTTCATTGGCTGGATTTTGGAACTAGACCCCCAGGTCTTTCTTTCTAATCTTAGTCTCGAAGTGCAGGTAAAACCTGTTCATCAGCCTAGTCGTCCACAATCCTCGGCTGACAGACGGGTGGTGGCTGTGAGTGCAGTGCATCCTACAAGATAGGTCGACAAGATAGAAGGCTCAATAAAATTCTACCTATGAACCCTCTTAAGTCCCAGGACAGGATGCACCTCCCATAGGTGTCTCTGCTGATGAGGTGCCCACACAGCACGGAGGCAAGGAAAGCGCAGGGTCTCCTGATTACGGACACGATGCCATTGGCACAGGTCCTTGGAACAGACACCTTGCTGGGGCCAGCATGGTGCATCTGGTTTAACTGGGTGGGCACAAGGAGAGGAGGGACGTATATTTATTGGAAACAAGGGGTTCTTGCTCTGCCCTGGGTTCACGTGGGTCCCTCCACTTCACGCGAGTGCAGCTACTGCTGTCCTGAGGATGGGAGCTGGCCCATCTTCCATTTTGCCCTCTCTCTGACTCAAAGCCCAGTACACGTCATGGCGTTGCCATGCTCCACCAGTGGGAACGGTGCCCATGGCTCTCCTTCCCTTTTGTCTTTGAAGCCAGGGGTTCCTCTTCCATCTGGTCATGCAGGGGATGTCCTTTGATAGAGAGCTCTGGGCTGCCCAGGGATTGGGGCGTGGGAGAATGATGAACTCGTAGAGCACCTGGACTTAGAGCTAGTGAGTTTTGCTTCAACACTGGGATCCGATAGGCCTCTCATCGGGGGTGCTGTCAAAGTCCAGTGACACAGTGGGCAAACACCAAGGGGAGGAAAGACCAGGAAGGGGAAACCTCGTGCACAGGCTTCTTCCTTTGTCTGCTCCTTGGGAGGCACAAGGTAAACATCGTGGGCTGCTAGGCAAAAAGGCGGGTCATTCAAGTCCACCAGCGGTACCTGGCTGGGAGGCAAGTCTTGGCAGCCTGCTTCTGAATAATCAGCCCTGGGAAACTCTGTGGAGCACAGTCCTTCTGTGACGCACATGGGGGTCCCGATGCAGAATCATCTCTACAACGCTTGTTTATGTGGTCTCCCTGCCTGCAGTTCACCGTCGGATCTTCATCTGCCTGTGGACTCATTATTATCACTCTTCAGATCTGAGCCCAAATGGTAGCTTTTCGCAGAAAGGTCTTTATTTTTTTTAACCTCTTCATTGAATATGGCCATATTCCAGCTCCATATTTCCCCATAGATAGTCCCCAGATTGCCAGTGACAACCATTCCTGACCATGTCTTTAATTCAGATTTGTAAGTACGTGGGAATACGCCATAGGATTCTTATTTAGCCTTATAATTTTAGTTTAAAAGATTTCTTTTGACTTTTAATTTTGATTTAGGTCAGTGGTTCTCAACCTTCCTAATGCCACGACCCTTTAATACAGTTCCTCATGTTGTGATGACCCCCAACCATAAAATTATTTTTGTTGCTACTTCACAACTGTTATTTTGCTACTTTTATGAATTGTCATATAAATATCTGATGTGCAGGATGTATTTTCATTGTTACAAACTGAACATCATTAAAGCATAGTGATTCATCACAAAAACAATATATAATTATATATTGGGAAATATTTATTTCTAATTAGAATTAAATTAAATTTAGTCTTGAAGCATGGTGTAGCATGGGTAAGTCTTCATGCTGGGTACTTGTATGTGGGCGTATCTGCATGTGGGCAGCCCCACCTGGAGACAGAGAGAGAGGAGCGGTGTCTCTGTTCCTAAGACCATGAGAAATATATGTTTTCCGATGGTCTTAGGCGAGCCCTGTGAAAGGGTCATTCTTCCCCCAAATGGGGTTTTGACACACAGGTTGAGAACTGCTGATTTAGGCGAAGGTTTTCAGAGCAGATCATCACTTTCATATTTAGCCATTTAAACCGATTGTTTTAACTCATCTCTGTCATCCCTTCAATGTACGTATCTCCCCAATCCCAGTGTCTCCTGTTTCCATTCCTCCTTCTTCCCTAACTCTCGCCTCGCTCCTTGGGGAAATGCTGCCATTTGAGTCTTTTTAAAAAAATCATTTTTTTTTGCGGGCCCATACAGCTCTTATCACAATCCATCCACCCACCCATGTGTCAAGAACATTTGTACATTTGTTGCCATCATCATTTTCAAAACATTTGATTTCTACTTGAGTCCTTGTATCAACCCCTCCTTTCTCCCCCTCCCTCACAAACCCTTGATAATTTATAAATTATTATTATTTTCCATGTATTACACTGTCCGATGTCTCCCTTCACCCATTTTTCAGTTGTCCGCGCCCCTACCCCAGGGACCCTTCTGGTCTTAAATGGTCGGTTATTCTCACAGAGGGACGAATTCACTTCCAGACCTTGGTGATCCCACCATCTCTAACTGAGCAGTGAACTGTGTCTGTTTTATAATTTTGAGTTCTGTCCCACATTTTATCCCCACTCTGTGCAGGAGTTTCTAGTGAGGTTATTTTCAGAGCAGTTATTGTAGCGGTGGGGTACCACTTAGTTTTTCTGGTCTCAAGGTTGTAGACACAGATGTTTGTGTGGTTTATTGGTCCATTGGAAGAATTGTTCCCACTTGTCATCCATTCTGCACCTTCGATGGGTGTCCATGACCTTTTAAGACCGCAGTTACTATACACTCAAGCAGAGAGTAGAACATTGTCTTTGTGAACTAAGTTATGCCCATTAACCTTGGGTGATCCTCCAGGCGATGGGCCAAGGCCCCAGGGCCAGAGGCACATTCCCTCAAGGTGTCTGGTTACGCCTCTGAACTTTTCATAACTTTGCCCACTGGATGGGCCCCACATTCATGGATGGTGCAGGAAAGACTCAACGCCTTTTCAACGATTCCAAAGCTGCATGAGCAGCGAGTGAAGATGACTGTGATGAAGAACTTCTAAGGAATAGTCATTGGTTCAACTGGTTCAATGTGAAGGCATACGTTCATCGCATCAACCAGCAAGTAAGAATTGTCTAGAAGTTGAACTGAGGTCAGGGATGACTTTTATGGTAAGTGTATCGTCTATGAGATTGACCACATTTTTTCAACAGTCCTGTCTACTGTTTGCTGTCCGTACTTCATTTTATAGCTTGATCACGTCAGTCTTCTTTGAGAGGTAGCCTTCAAAGAATACTGGCTTATCTTTGTGGCTCAAAAAATATATGCCAACTGAACTACAAAACTATTCTCAGTGGAGGAATAAATTTCAATTCATATCTCAATCGTGAAATCCCCACTTACCTATCTTGTACTTTTTTTTCCCTGTAAAAATATGTGTATCATATAATTCCTCCCTGGGGGATGGGCAACAAAAAAGTGGGGGAAGGGAGATGGCGGATAGTGTAAGATATGACAAAACAATAATAATTTATAAATTATCAAGGTTCATGAGGGAGGGGGAGCAGAGAGGAAGGGGGGAAAATGAGGAGCTGAAACCAAGGGCTCAAGCAGAAAGCAAATGCTTTGAGAATGATGATGGCAACAGATGTACAAATGTGCTTGACACAATGGATGCATGTATGGATTGTGATAAGAGTTGTGCGAGCCCCCAATAAAATGATAAAAAATATATACATTTATCACAGCCCCTCGCTCACTGTCCATTCCAACGCAGAGCAGCCCTACAGGACAAAATAGAACTTCCCTCTGGGGTTTCTGAGACTTGAAGTCTTTACAGGAGCAGACCCACTCCTTCTCCTTCTGCAGAGAGGCTGGCTGTTCCAACCGATGACCGTGTGGTTAGGCGCTCAGTCTGTCCTAGCCCATTATGCCCACCGCCAGGGCTCCGTCACATCTAACACTAAAAAATCTCACGCAAACTCAGTGCCACCGAGTTACCCTGACTCATAGCAACTCTACAGGACAGAGTAGAACTGCTCTTTTGGCTTTCCAAGACTGTAAACCTCTATAGGAGTAGAAAGCTCTGTGGAGCTGCTGGTGGTTTTGAACTTCTAATCTTGCGGTTAGCAGCCCAATGCATAACCTGTTACATCACTAGAGTTCTTGGCAAGTCAACATTTCCTATCTGCATATCTTTAATGGATGTTTCTGGACTCGGCTTTAATGAATAAACTAACAGTTAAATTCTATTTCTTAATGCACGGAGCTCTTTCAGAAATGTTATTAATCTGGTGCTCAGAGCCAAATGTAGGCATGATTAGTTGCGTTTTATTCAACTAAACCAAGGCCTCTTGGGAATGGATATTATGTGATTTGCTTAGTTACAGAACTAGAAACTTGTGGATTGAGCCTCACATCAGCTCTTACTCCTCCCAGTCCATGCATTTTTCATTATGCTACATTTTTCTCAAATTAGTCTGTTGTGGACATACATATGTATGTGGAGATTCCTTTGAGTATCAAGGAATACACTCCATGAATTATAACCACACTTTAATAGTCTGGCAAGTTTTTGTTGTAAGATCATGCATGGTAGAGCTCACATTCATTCATAACACAGCCTTAAAAACAAGGAAAGAAGGAAGTTAGTCAAACAGTATGAATATATTATACGCTTACGTGTTAAGACCAGACTCTTTAACTTGGTGTTGTTTGCCTACTTTTGTCCTTTTTATTTGGTGTCTCAATGATTATGTCTCGTGATTGACAAAATTCAATAAAAAGATGAGGCATTATCAATGTGTGACTCAATGGTTTGAGATGTGCTTGGGAACAACCTGAAAATAAATGTCCATGAGACTTCTGTTTCAGAGGTCAGACTCTGTTTCACATGGTTTAGTAACTGAGTGATCTATTTAAGAATTTCTGGAAACTTCTGGAAAGGCCAAATGAGAGAAAGACAAAACTTTAAGCCAAAAATCACAGGACAAAGATTATGTTACGTCATCCAGCCTCCCTTGCATCAGGGAGTGAAATCTATTTCATAACCCATGCCTAAGAGACAGGGCCTGAGACCAATTGCATAAGAGTAGGTAACAATAACAGTTAAGCATGCTGTAACTGAAGCTGGTCAATGTCAGCGGTCGCTTCACCTAAAAAAAAGGATAAGTATTCAGTGACTCATGTTGTATTTTTTCCCTTTTTGTTTGATTGTCTTTAGCCCAGAAGCTAATTGAAAGCAAGACTCTCAAATATGTCAAATTTGCATAGACTACACACCAAAATTTGGCTTTTTATCCAAAGTTCTGAGAAGATGTCTGAAAAATTGAGCTAAGAACTTCATAACAACCAGCTTTTTCAAGAGAGTCATTCCTCACGAATAATTTCCAAAAAAGAATAAAAGAGCCTGTAGTGCTTCCAAGTCTCATTTTGGCTTGAATGAAGACACGAAAAAACCTTGAAGTGTGATGAGAGAGAAAAATGTATGTGTACCTTTGAATAGATTCTATTTAAGTTGTGTTAGATATGGAACTATTTATGAAAGGTTATGTCAGTGCTTAAGACTTCAATGGAGCTTCAGCCTGTTTAAAGTTGGTATGATTTGTCTGATTAATGGCCTGCAGTGGGGTTTCCACCTCAGCCATTTGAATGCCCCTTGACACATAGGAAAGCTATGGAGGATGGAGTCTGCCCTGTTCAACTCTTTCCAGGCTCTGTAGGTCAGACCAGGGACCCAGTTGACTTTGAGCTTGTTTGAGGAACCTTGAAAGTTGCAATCTTATCTTAGGGTGACTTCTTTAGAAGTGGGTATTATGACAAGGGTGTGTGGAATTTATTACAGAATTGCTCTGAGAGAAACCCATACAGGAAGAGGGGACACAGGAAACAGGGAGTGCGGAGAGAAAGGCAAGCAAAGATGTGATTTCTGGCCATGTCCCAGCTCCTACCTGATCCTGTGCAGAGTTCTTGAATCAAAATAACGTCTTAGGTAAAGGCGCTTGGCTTCACAGTCTGAGCCCAGTGAGTTGCTGGAGACCAGTAGAGGAAGATGGTGGGGTCCATGGTCATCCTCTAAGCACTCTTGTTCTGGCTCTCCTAGTCCAAGGGTAGTCTTCCGAAGGTGGTTTGAGGTGGTCAGACCATTAGGAGTAAAGCTCATAAAAGTTTGGAAGTGGGTGTTCAGACAGGGAATTTGATTCGAGGAGCTCTGAGTAGATGATTAAGAATGTTGGCGACAACAGAGAAGCCTGTGATTTTCTGGAATGGTTTCCCTTCCATAAGTATTATCCCTGTTCTCCCATCATGCCCTGCCCTCCTTCTCGCACCATGAGTATCTCCACAGTAATAAGATAAAATTAGGAATCCAAGCACCAAAATGTATAATTCCATTTAAGATGCATGTGGTCAGTTCCTCAGCGTCAGGAGGATGCCAACCAGGACTTCTATCTCCCACAGAGGCCTTTGTCATGGATACCGCGACAATTTCATTGGATTACTAACTAAAGTAGGTGACTTCTCTTTGTTGTGTTATTGTTAGGTGCCCTCGAGTTGGTTTTAATTCACAGTGCACAATAGAATGAACCACCGCCCCACCCTGCGGTATCCTCACAATGGTGGCTAGTCTTGAGCCCATTGTTGGAGCTGTGTCCTTCCGTATTACTGAAGGTCTGTCTCTTTTCACTGACCCCTGCTTTCTTTTTGCTGAGTTGTAAAGACCCTACTGGGTCTGCACTCCATCAATTGCAGTGTAGCAGAAAGAAGCACATATAGCTACACTTCCCACGGTGTGCCAAGTGCCATATAAACAACATGGACTCGAAGCGCACAGAAAGCACAATAACGCCGGCCAGGGAGTTAGCAGGTCGGTTTCCGAAGGACGCGACAAGCAAATTCGACCTTAGATTTTCATAGGTAGGGACAAAGATTTTCATAGGTAGGGACAAAGAAAGGTTACAGATATTCCAGGAAAAGACAACCGAATAAATAATAGTGGAGACTAAACAAATAAGAATAAAGGCCAAGTGCTTGACTTGGAGGGCTCCCAAAGAGGAGCTGTGACGTTCACCATCATGAGCTAACATGGCTCTGATTATTGAAGGGCCAAGGACGCTCCCTTAAGTTTGAACATAGATTACCTTTGCCTTGATTTGACCTCATCCTATAACTAGGTACCCTTCTCTATAATAACCACAGAGGAATAAAAGCCACATTTTATTTAACGTTAACATTTTATCACTATTGACATTTTAAAAGGAAGAGATCTAACTTCCATACCAGACATTGAAATCACCCAGCAGAAATGAGCTTGTTCAGAACTTACAGCGTTCGATCCCTTTTATCAAGGAAGTGCTCACTAGCTCCAAGGTCACCTTCATCAAAGTTACTTGGCTCTTCTTGCCCTTCGCAGTCCTACCGCTCCCACGCAGCAGCTTTCTTTCATTGGACACCCCTATGTATGGCTTGGCTCTGAGAGGAAGAAAAAAACTCTCACCAGCAGAGATGTTGCAGAAGGCAGCAAGGGGAGCAATCACACAGATGCAGTGAGAGCTGGAAGGGATCTAGAGATCATTCCGTTCCGTTTCTTAATTTTGCTGATTAGGATACAGAAGATCAGAGAAGTGACTTGCAGGATATCCAGAGGGTGGCCAATGGAGTTCAATAGGGAACTCATTGAAGGTCTTCGGTGTCATCCCATGTTTGTCCATTCAGTTAGACACATGTATGCCACAAAGGTGGCTCAAATTCCAGAAACCAATGTAAAAGCTAGTATTGATAAAAGAAAGGGCTGTCAACGTGTGCCAACAAGCTCTTTGATTTACTGCCCCCCGATGGGCTCCTCCAGATAAATTTTAGTAGAACAAGGATCATTACTCTTGAGACACAGATCTGAGAAGCTCGCCTTGCTCTGGCACAGTAGGCTAGGACAGGAGGGTCCTGGGCATTTAATTTTAGTGGAACAAATGTCAGCCCCTGTTCTCAGTCTTTGCTCTGGGTGACGTGACTGATTATGAAGACACTTGGGACACTTTTGAAGAATATAATTCTGAATTATTTGACTTGCCTTATGAAAATGGGACTGGTTCTAACATGTTCTCATTTTCACTCATCCCATATGGCCCAAACAAACAAAAATCCATGCTATATCACATTTTTCTTCCTGCTTCCAAATGTTTTTTCAACCTAGAACTCATAAACCACTCCCCCCACCTGTCTCATTCTCTAAAGGTTCAGGAAGGAAAAGAGGCAGATTATAAACACGAGTGACTTTCTTTTCTTCAATAGAAAATTTACTAAACTCACTGCCATCAAGGTAACGTGGACTCATAGCGACCCTGCAGGACAGAGGACAACTGCCTCTGGATTTCTGAGACTGTATGTCTTTCAGGGGTTGGAAAGCACCATGTTTCTCCGGAGGAGTGGCTGGTGGTTTCGAACAGCTGGCCATTCAGTTATCAGCCTAACACACAGCCACTGTGCCATCCTAAATGACAAGGTGAAGCATATCACTCATACACTCACCACCATCAAGTCAATTCTGCCTCACAGCAACCATGGAGGGCAGGGTGGAACTGCCTGGGTGGGTTTCTGAGATTGGAACTCTTTCCAGGAGTAGAGGTTTTATTTTTTCCTACTCCGGACTGTCTGGTGGTTTCAAATTGCTGACCTGGAGGTTAGCAGCCCGATGTGTAACTTCTGTGTTACCAGGGCTCCTGGGGAAAGAATGGAGCAGTGTTTTATTCTATGAAAGATCTGAGATGTTTGGGATTATCAATTGAAAACAATTTGAGACAGACCTTAAAAAATCAACTAGTCCAGCCTGTACTTGGAATTAGTTTTTTTGCAGCGGGCTACATGCAGGCTGCTACTGGAAAGGTCAACAGTTCAAATACAACAGCCACTCCATGGGAGAAAGACGAGTCTCTTTAGCCCTGTAAAGAGTTGTAGGCGCAGGAATCCCACAGGGGCAGTTCTATCCTGTCCTACAGTGGGGCTAGGAGTGGGAATCAAGTCAATGGCGGTGAGTTTGGTTTTGGAGTTTGGTGGCAAGGGCAGTCCACTCTGTTTTTCCCAGAAAGACCACATGCAGAGAAGGAAGGCCCAACTCTCACAGAATGACTTAAGGCAGTATGGTCTTGGATCTGTTTTCCTCCACTGACTTTGAAACTAGGTTCGATGGAAGCAATCATCAGCTCGACGGCCCTATCAACTCTTCTAGATGATGTCCCAATGGATAGTTGGGGTCACTCCAGGCTTTCTTTGTTCCTTGAGGCTCCCGGGGGAGAAACAAATGAGACTGATACCCTGGAGACTTGCATGTCTACCCACTGTTATCCCCCAAAGAAGAATTCCTCCCAGGGAAACACTGAGGTTATTGTATGGCCTGATTGAATCGTCCTTTGAACAGATGGGGGCAAACATTAGCTAAACATGCAAAAATTACTGAGTAGAGATGTTACCTCCAAATTATTGCTCAGTAGGGTGACCAAACATCTTGGCTTTCCTGTGACTGTCTCAGCTGTAGCACAGAAAGCTATGTGTCCTGGGAATCATTGTGTGACTCAAAAACTGGATTCTTGGTTACCCTAATGTCCTGCGGGAATCCCTCAGCAGTGCAAATAGTTCATGCACGTAGCTGTTAGCGGAAGGGCTGGAACTCTGAATGCACTCAGAGGTGTTTCATAAGGCCTAGAGATCTACTGCTGAAAACTCGGACATTGAAAACCCTCTGGTGCACAGTCCTGCTCTGACACAGGTGAGGCCACCCTGAGTCAGGATCAACTGTGTGGCCACTGGCATGGCTTTCATTTTCTTGTGTGTCCTCAGCTCTTTTTATAGTGAACAGTTAAATTAAGCAAAGTGTACTCATTAGAAAACACAACTATTAATTCAGACATGATATCCTAATTTGCTAGCATTGGATGTATAGTTGCCAGATCATGTATAAAAGATGATTGTGTCAAACAGGAAAATGGGTGCTTAAAAGAATTCAGGATAGAAATGTCCATGGTTCTGTATAGATGCTGACTCAAAACTCCAAGCCAAATTCACTGCCATCAAGTTGATTCTGAGTCACAGAAACCCTATCGGACAAAGTAGAACTGCCCCCATAGTTTCCAAGAGTCAATTTTCTTGAGAGGAGAAAGCCGCATCTTTCTTTCTCCTGGGGAGAAACTGGTGGTTTTGAACGGCTTACCTTGCAGTTAGCAGTCCAACATGTAACCCACTCACCCACCAGGGCTTCTTCTGATGACCTCCTTTTAAATGTCCATAGAGTTAGTAGGTGATTCTTAGGTTTCGATCCACAGCCTGGCTTTGGACCTGGTGAGTTATAAAACACTACTAGCATGACCAAATGGCAACTGGGTTCCTTGTTGCCTTACCCATATCGGGCTTTTATGCATTAGTTATTGTTGGTGCAAACTTACTTCCAGCTAGGTGCACATAATTGGGGCCTGGTTCACTTCAGATTCAGGTTTGCAAGCAAACCATTTGTAGCCATTCTTCTTGTCAATTAAGAGATAGAGAGAACACAATATTAACTATGGAAGCATATGCCAATGCAACTATTCAAATTAAAAAGAGAGTATCCAATATTGACAATTTTTCAGTGTTGATGGCATGGGCTGATCAATAGAAAAACAACACCCACAGGGTAGAGTCACTGTCTCTAGATCACTTCAAACTCGAGGGACGGCACCTTCCTGTGAAAGCCTCCCCATACCATCCATCTGCAAATGTGTGAAGTGCTAGTTCACATGAGCTCTATTAACTTCTGCGGGGGCCTCAGTGGTGTGTAACTCTAAGTCCAGGCAATCTCCTCTGAGATATGAGGCCCTATCACCACGAGATTATCAAAAATAGTACTTTAGACACAGCAGGTTGAAGTTTAGTCCCAAACCTAGAGGCATTTTCAGAATACTTCAGTATTATAGTCTATGTTATTATCATCATGAATAATTCATTTCAATTTTAACCTCTTTCTACTGAGCTCATGTGCTTTCGAAAGCACTGGTGTCAGTTTCGATGTTATCATTCCGTCCTTCGCAGCACGCAGAACAGCGCTTAGATCCGATGGGAAAGGGAACTGGAGTCGCCCAGAATCGTTTCATGGATTACTTGGAGAAGAGAGAAGTACTGAATGAAGCATTTCGCATTTCCCCCTTTTAAATGTTAGTGGCTGGTCCTTGCTTGGTGCTAACCTATATCTTTCACTGCGTCTTCTTGGGTTGGTGACACGAGTGCCAATAACGTGCTTCGGATGCTGTTTGTGATGATATTTCAATTCCCAACACATTTGTAAGAGCCCTGGTGCTGTTGTGAGCTACACGTTAGACTGTTAACTACAAGGTCAACATTTCAAAACGACCAGCCACTCCATGGGAGAAAGATGAGGCTTTCTACTCTTATAAAGATTTACAGGGGCAATTCTACCCTTTCCTATAGGGTTGCTATGAGTCAAAATCGACTTGAAGTGAGTGAGTGAGTGAGTGAGTGAGTGAGTGAGTGAGTGAAGGAATGAGTGATGTGAGAGTGCGTGAGAGAGTGAGAGCGAGTTAGTGAATGAGGGAGAGAGTAAGTAGTGAGAGATTGAGTGAGTGTGAGAGTGAGGGAGTGAGAGTGAGAGAATGAGTGAGAAAGTGAATGAGTGAATGAGTGAGAGTAAGTAGTGAGAGATTGAGTGAGTGAGAGAGTGAGTGAGTGAGAGTGAGAGAATGAATGAGTGAGTGAGTGAGTGAATGAGTGAGAGTAAGTAGTGAGAGATTGAGTGTGAGAGTGAGAGAATGAATGAGTGAGTGAGTGAGTGAATGAGTGAGAGTAAGTAGTAAGAGATTGAGTGAGTGTGAGAGTAAGGGAGTGAGAGTGAGAGAATGAGTGAGGGAGTGAGTGAGTGAGTAAATAAGTATACATATGGGAATATTAGCAAAAGACCTGGGGACCATTTCCAGCCCATGTCCTTGCATAACACACCACCCATCAGTCACTGGAGACTTGCAGTGTTGCTGTGAAGTTGACTAGTTTTTGCCTGAACTTCTGGACTAGAAAGGACTAGGAAGAAAGGCCTGGTGAGTTGCTTCAAAAATCAGTCAATGAAAACCCTGTGTGTGACTCATAATGTCCAGTCTGCAACCCGTCATGGAATTGGCAGAGAAGAGGGCAGTGTTTCATTCTGTTGTGGGTGGGTTGTCATAACGTGGGGCTGTTGTTATCTAACAGCAACAGCAATAGAATAGATGGCTTCTTCTCATTCCCCAGAAATGAAGCCCTGACTAGGCCCCAGGTCACTCGGAGCACATTGTATGTTTTCTTGCTCTTTATTTGGTTTAGCTGTCAGTGATATGATTCTGTTATCATTTCCTCCTTGGGACTTTCCAAATCTCCTCCTGGGAATCCATATAATGTCTACCTCTGAAAACCACACAGAACTTGGCCAAACACCTGATTTTTCCTCCCCACCCCTATTCTGCGAGATCTAAGTGAGGAAGCTCTGGGGAGACTTCTCAGGGCCCATCTTAGATGTTTATTATTAGCCAGAGAACTGGGTAAACATCTAGATTTCTTTCTTTGGAAGCTTTCCTATTGCAAACGTAAACCAAGTTGCCAAATATTCTAGTTTCTGTGGAAAAATTGAGCAACTCAAATTGATCCATTATGTACAGTGTAAGATCCCAGCCCAATCGTCATACACGTAACAGGATTTTGCACTTAAGGAAGTGGTGTGAGTGGATGCTGCGCCCTCTTCAAATGGCAAGTGGGAACTCCACCTAGTCCTTATCTGCCTCAGGGAAGGGCAAGTGCTAACCGAGCAAACATGGCCTGAAGAAGCCACGGCATTACCCAACGCCACAGCAGATGTATTAAACCAAAAACGGTTCCATGAGAACGCTGCCCATGGCCACAGTGGACCTGCCATCATCCTTCACCGTATCAAGCACCCGTGGAGAGAGACCACGGAGTCTCAGCAGACCAGAGAGAACAGAAAACAAACATGCTCAACCAAAGGGTATTCCCCCGCCCCCTTTCTTGTGCACTCCCTTTGCGGCTCAATGTAAGAACTGAAGCTGGAGATTATGGCCCAAGGTCAAGCTCCTGAAACCAAAGTCATGCAGCCCTTAATTTCTTTGGTGATAACCATACCTAAATAGTCAGGGAATGAGAGTTTTTTCTTCACAGTTCCTGGATTTTGAAAATGTCCCCGTTAAGAAATATTCCAGAGCGATTTTGCCTTCATGAATTTATTCTCTTACTCTCTTTAGTGTTCATGGCTGATATTTATTTCAAGGAGCTCCGGGGGTGGAGTAGGAAGGTTGGCAGTTCCTCAGGAGAAAGAGGAAGCGGATTGCTCCTAGGGAGTAGTTCTTCTCTGTTCTGTGGGGTCTCTATG
The DNA here is from genome assembly GCF_000313985.2 of Echinops telfairi. Classification (NCBI taxonomy): domain Eukaryota; kingdom Metazoa; phylum Chordata; class Mammalia; order Afrosoricida; family Tenrecidae; genus Echinops; species Echinops telfairi. Next base: position 30,728,472 of record NW_022111372.1, on the reverse strand, counting down.
TGTCAGCATTAAGTCAATACCAGTGGGTTTTATTTATCTTCTATTTGCATTTTTAAAGTTGTTTTATTATTATGGTGAAAACATATGTCGATCATTTTCAAATGTGCAACTCAGTGACATTCATACATTCACATTGTGGTGCAGTAGTCACCAGCATCCATCCATAATTCTTTCCATTACTCTTAATAAAACCTCTGGACCTCTCCAGCAATACCTCTTCTCCTGTCCACTTCACCTGCCCCAGGTAGGCACTAGTGCATTTTCATCTCCATGCATTGGCTTCCCCTGGTTAAATGGGCTCATACAGTATTGGTCTTTTTGTGATTGACTCAGTTTTCTCAGTCTAATGCTTTCAAGGGTCTTCCACGTCATTTGCTATTGTTGCTAGGTGCCTTATGGGCAACAGAAGGGAGTGTTGCTTGGTCCTGTGCCTTCCTCACAATCCTTCCTATACTTGAGTCCAGTTTTGCAGCCACTGTGTCAATCCATCATCGCATTTTGGGTCTTCTTTTTAAAAAAATCATTTTATGAAGGGCTCATACAACTCATCACAGTCCATACACAAAGCTATTGTGTAAAGCACATTTGTACGTTCATTGCCCTCATCATTCTCAAAGGTTTCCTTCTTTTTTATTGACTTTAAAAAAACCAACTACATGTGATATCCTTTCCAGTCATTTGTCTCCCTGATGACACGCCCAAAGCAAGCCAGAGCAAGCAAACAACAACAAAAGACGAACAAGCCAGACCGACTTTTGCCATTCTCTCACCTAAGTAGGGTCTAGGTCACAGGAGAACTGTTTCGTTATGGCTGAACAATAGGCCATTGTCGATATTTACAGGGTTTTCTTCATACGTCCCTCTGGTGATGGACTATTAGGTGAATACTCTTTGGGAGATATTGCAAGCAGTGCTGCAATGCGTATTTGATGTCTACGTATCTCTTTGTGTTCCTGTCTTCACTTCTTTTGGGAATATACGCAAGATTGGAATTGCCGAGTTATAAAGTAATTCTACACTAAACTACAGTAACAGAGGCATTGGCAAACGGTTTCCCAATGCAGCCATCCCATTTTACAATCCCACCAGCAATGGGTGAGGGTTTCAATTCTTCCGCATCCTTGTCAACACTTGTTCTTTTCCTTCCCCCCCTCAGATAACAGTCATCTTGTCATTGCTGTTTTTGTGTGCTGTCCAACTCCATCCCACCTCACAGCAACCTGATAGAACAAAATACAACTGCCTCGTAGAGCTTCTTAGGCGTCAGTCTTTACAGGGATCTTGGTGGAAGCAGACAAAACAAGAAAGATGTTTACTTAAGTTTTAGGCATTCAACTATGGATTAAAACAAATTATGGATAACACTTCAAAGAATTTGAATTGATTGTGTTCAGACAGAACCTAGAAGGCAGAGGTGAAAAGACAGTCATGCAAGCAAAACAAAGGGACGCTGCAGGGTTTAAAATCAGGGGAGGCGTCTGCTTGGGTTGTATCATTTCACCATGATTATTCAGCTTAATGCTGAGCAAATCATTCACAATACTAAACTACATGAAGAATAAGATTGGAGGAAGACTTGTCAGCAATGTGCAGTGTGCTGATACCACAACTTAGTTTGCTGAAAGTAAAGACGAAGTGAAGCACTTGAAGCAAAGGAGCCTTGCTGAAAATCAATGATTACATGTTTATGATGGATTAAACGTCAGCAGAAAGAAAAATCCCACAGCTGGACCATAGACAACATCATAAATCAAGGAGAAAAGATTGACATTGTCAAGAATTCCATTTTACTTGGATTCACAGTCAACACCCATGCAAATAGCAGTCAAGAAATTGAACGACCTATTGCATTAGGCAAATCTGCTGCCAAAGACCTTTTTATAGGGTTTAAAAGACGTCACCTGGAGGACTAAGATGCTCCTGCCCCAAACTGGTATGTTCACTCTCCTCATCTGCATATGAAAGGTAGGCCGTGAATAAGGGGAACAATGGGTGCGTTTAGATTAAGGCTTTTCAAGGAATATGGAATATAATATGGACTGTCAGAACAACAAAATCATCTGTCTTGGAATGCACACATTCAGAATGCTGCTTGGATGCAAGGATGGCTGACTTTGTCTTATATCCTTTGGACATGTTTTTAGAAGGGACCAGTCCCCGATGGGCGTCATACTTGGTAAAGTGGAGAATCTGTGAATAAGAGGAAGACTTTCATTGGGAACAATTCTCACCATGACTGTAATAATGGTCTCAAACATAGCAATGGTTGTGAAGATGATACCGAACAAGAATTCACCTGTGGTAGTGGACTTGGCTTTAGGTTTTGTCCTTTACCCTGGTTCACTGTCCTTGGTTGTGCTGCTAACAGCAGGTCAGCAGTTAAAAAACACCAGCCTCTTCTTGGGAGAAAGATGAGGTTTTCTACTCTGATAAAGATTTATGGTCTCCAAGAATGAGAATAGAAAAAAAAAAAAAAAAGAATGAGAATAGAGATACCAGGAGGGTAAAGGGAAGGGGGGAGGGGAGAGAAAGGGGGAATGGATCACAAGGATGGACATATAACTCCCTCCCAGGGGGACGAAAAACAGACAAATGGGTGAAGGGAGACAGCAGATGATGTAAGATATGAAAATAATAATTTATAATTTATCAAGGGTTCATGAAGAAGGGAGGGGGTCGGGGGAGGGAGGGGGAAATTAGGAGCTGATATAAAGGGCTCAAGTTGAAAGAAAATGCTTTGAAAATGATGATGGCAACATATGTACAAATGTGCTGGACACAATGGATGAATATATGGGTTGTGATAAGAGCTGTACGAACCCCCAATAAAAGGGGCAGTTCTACTCTGTTCTATAGAATCACTAGGGTGGCAGTGAGTTTGACCCCAGGATGAGTGCTTATCTGTGATGTGCTGTTCTTCAAGTTCATTTTCCCCAGGATGAGTGCTTATCTGTGATGTGCTGTTCTTCAAGTTTATTTTCCCCAGAATGAGTGCTTATCTGTGATGTGCTGTTCTTCAAGTTCATTTTCATTGGGGGAACTTCCACTCATCACTAAAGATTTGCTACAACTCACTCCCATTTTAAAACCTGCATTTACTTCCCACAGCTCAGTTGTGGTTTATCAGTAAATAATATTTCTCATCCAGTGAAGTGTGTACAACAAGAAAACTTGCAGTATCAATGTCAGGCTCATAGCAATCTCAAGGACAGACCACTATGTTTTGTTTCTCAAATGTGCAATAGTCTATCTTATCTTCTAGTCAACTCTCATTTTATACCGTGTAGGACAACAGAAAGATTGAACCTAAAAGTAATACCTGCTTAAAGACACTGCATTGTTCTCCCCACCCCAGCCTGGCAAGATGGACCGAGTAATGGGCAAAATAGAAGAGGCCTAGATTTAGATAGTCCAGGATTCTAATTCTAGAATGGCTACCTAGTAGCTGTGTGACCTGGGGCAAGTTCACTGGTTTCTCTGAGCTAATTTCCCTCCCAGGGTTATTAAGCAGATTAAATGAGCCTGGGTATGGAAACTTCCTGGCACACCAGAGTTCTTGTCTGAAGACGCGACGGAGCTGAATTTCATGGTGAAGGTGAACAACACCAGAATCATCTCTCTGCTCTCCTAGCTGGGTATTTCCTTTGTTGGGCTTGAACTCCCATCCAGAGATACCGTGTACAAATCCCTGCTCTGGTTCCTTGTTTCATGTTCTTTCCTCTCTGTTTGAATTGGGGGACTGGGGGGAGGGAAGAGAAGCTGCTTACTCAGCTCCATTCCAAATCGGCTGTTTTTACCAGCCTTTATGTAGGGTTGGCTATAAAAATAACCTTCATTGATTTGCATTCCCTGGAAGTGCTGCCACTCCTCCCAAGGACAGCAAGACTATTTGAGCAGTCAACTAGTTTGGATCACAGGCAGTCCCCAGGTTATGAATGAGAATAGCCTTTAAGTCAAAGTCAAAGTTGTACATAAATGGGAGCAAGTCCCTACAGTTCATGTTTAGCCTTATTTAGTAAAGAAGCCTTTTCAGTGACCCAAAAACATCAAGTCAAGGTGATTCAGACGAACAATTGGCTTTTGTCGCTTTGTCTTGCTATGCCTTGTTTTTTGGTGCATATTATTATCTCTGCAGATCTATCTAGATAAGATAGGCTGGATGAACAGTCTGGAGGAGAAAACAATGGGACTGATGGTTCCAGGGGGACATGGGAGAGGGGGAGGTGGGGAAAAGGAGGTGGTGTTGACCAATCCAGGGACAAGGGAACAACAAGTGACCCAAAATTAGTGGCAATGAGGGTGTGAGAGGCCTGGTAGGGATTCATCAAGGGCAATGTAACCGAGAGAAATTACTGAAACTCAAATGAAGGCTGAGCATGATAGTGGGACAAGGGAAAGTAAAAGGAAATAGAGGAAAGAACTAGGAGCCAAAGGGCATTTATAGAGGTCTAAATACAGGCATGTGCATATGTAAATATATTTATATAGCATGTTGGGGAAATAGATCTACGTGCATATATTTATAGGTTTAGTATTAAGGCAGCCGATGGACATTGAACCTCCACTCAAGTACTTCCTCAAAGCAAGAATACTTTGTCCTATTAAATTGGCATTCCATGATGCATGCCTTCCCAACATGAAGCAAATGTGGTAAAGAAAGCTGATGGTGCCCGGCTATCAAAAGATAAAGCATCTGGGGTCTTAAAGGCTTGCAGGTAAACAAGCAGCCTCTAGCTCAGAAGCAACAAAGCCCACATGGAAGAAGCACACCAACCTGTGTGACCATGAGGTGTTGAAGGGATCAGGTATCATGCATCAAAAAACACAAAATCATATCATATCATATAAATGAGGAGGAGTGCTGAGTGGATACCCAAAGCCCATCTTTAGGTAACAGGACACCCCCTTACTGAAGGGTCATGAGGAGGAGATGAGCCAGTCAGCATGCAGTGTAGCAACAATGAAACATACAACTTTCCTCTAATTCTTAAATGCTTCCTATCCCCCACTATCATGATCGCAATTCTACCTTACAAATCCGGCTAGACCAGAGGATGTACTCTAGTACAAATAGGAACCGGAAACACAGGGAATCCAGGGCAGATGATTCCTTGAGGACTAGTGGTGAGAGTGGCGATACTGGGAGGGTGGAGGGAAGGTGGGGTAGAAAGGGGAAACCAATTACAAGAATCTACATATAACCTCCTCTCTGGGGGTCAGACAACAGAAAAGTGGGTGAATGGAGACGTTGGACAGTGTAAGACATGACAAAATAATAATAATTTATAAATTATCAAGGGTTCATGAGGGGGAGGGGGAGTGGGGAGGGAGGGGAAAATGAGGAGCTGATACCAAGGGCTTAAGTGGAGAGCAAATATTTTGAGAATGATGAGGGCAACGAATGTACAAATGTGCTTGACACAATGGATGTATTTATGGCTTGTGATAAGAGTTGTATGAGCCCCTAATAAAACGATTTTTAAAAGGGGCTATTTAGGTGGACAAAGCCTGAGAAACATTACACAAGTCTACATGTTGGACAGTGACTTACTATACACATTGGAAGCCTATTCTGGTTTACTCTGATGGCATTGGAATTTTAAATTTAAAAGATAAATAAAAATAGGGTGTGTGATTTAAAAAAACGACGAGCAATTGGTTGTGAAGAAGAGCTGATTCAATCATTTCAAAGTGAGGGCAAATTTACTTAATACTAAAGGGTAAATAGTTGTCCATAAGTCAACTGTTCATAACCCCAGGCCTTACAGTACTTGGAAAAAAACAGACTTTAATTAGCTTGTTTCTAGGAAACTCGGTTTTATCGCGTCAGCTTCCCTGAAGTGCCTTGCAATGTAGTGATCATCTATGAAGGTTTATGCCACTAAGTTAAACTTTGTTTCTTGACTTTTTAACAGGGCGTTTGCATTCATAGCAATCAAGCCTGAGAATCTACCTCCTATCTTAGTTATAGAACCCGAATCAACATTTGACATTGCTCAGATGCCCTTCTGTTCCTTGTTTGATGTTGCAATGCATACACCACACGCTATCCAGCACCACATGTAAGCAATCTGCTGGTGTGGACATGTGTGGAGGCTCACAGACACAGGGTAGGCATACGTACAGTGAGCCTCTGGCTTATGAAGGTCTGGCTTTACAAGAAACTCACGACTTGCCCTTTAACATCCTGTAAGTTCACTCTCTCTCTGAAATGATTGAACCAATCTCCGTTGTTAGGTGCCTTCGACCCATGGTGACCGCCCCTGTGCCGATCAGAACAAAGCACTGCCCGATCTGGCACCACCCTCACAATTGTCCCTAGGCTTGAGCCCTTTGCTGCAGCCATGGTGTCTGTCTGTCTCCTTAGGGTCTTCCTCTTCTTCGCTGCCCCTCTACTTTACTAAACATGATCCCCTGCTCCACGGACCAGGCTCTCCTCACATGTCCAAAGTGTGTAAGGCCCCCACTCACAACACATTCTTCTTTACAAGAACCTTTTCTGATTTTATTTTTCATTGTAAATTGGGTAGGAATGTACATTCCTGGGCATCAACTTTATGTTCAACAGCTAAACCACTCATCAAATCCCTCCAGTCATTTACCCCTGCCCTGCACCTTGAGTTTTCTTTCCCATCTTGTGGACCACCCTCCTCCACTTCACCCAAGTTAACACCCATCTACCTTCACCTTTTAAATCTTCAGAAAACGCATCCAGCCTTTTTTTGCACTAAGCTAAAGCAGAATGTCAGGCACCTGTTCCCACTTAATCTACAGATTCTTAAAGAGGCAGGGGCTGACCTCATTGAGAACGTGGGGGCTGCATGTTAGCTGGCCCTTGCCATAGAATGTGTTCTTTCTAGCAAGACGTATAAGGTGGAAACTTGTACCTGAATTTTGGAAATTCTCTTGCTCGGGGTCAACATGGACCAGATTTGGAATTTTAATTAAGAGGGAAAACTGTATCCCCAGCAAAGCTTCAAAGGAGTTCCAAGCTTCAAAGGAGTTCCTTCTGCTTCGACTCACTAATGCAGACTTGCATTTCGACCCTAGATATTCATGTACTAAATCATAATCTTTATTTGAACATTGCACGCATAAGAATCACCCGGGGATCCCTTTTTAAAAATCACCTGAATCTTGTTAAAAGGGTAGATTCTGATTCAGTACTCTTGGGTAGAAGGGCAAATAGTCAGCAGGGAGTTAATCCAGATTAAATAGATTCAAAGCCTGGATCAGCAGGGTAATTGGTATCGTGGATCCTGACTCACAGGGACCCTGTAGGATGGAAACAAATTGCCACGTTTTTCTCCATGTAGCTGCTAGTGGATTTAAACTGATGATCTTTAGGCATGTTGTCCCCAGGGCTCCTTAGTGTGTTATAGAAGTTGGGGTTCTTCCTCAGATTGCAGTAGAGCAAGGGAGCTGGGTAGCAGAAGCTTACTTATACACTCTGCTCACACGTGTGTTTGTAAAAGTGGGGGAAATGGAACATAGGCACAAGACTAAACAAAGAGAAAAACTGATTCTTCTCTTGAGCCAGAGGCTAATTTTCAAATGAACCATGTAGAGTAACAGAGTACCAGAGAGTTAACTTGAGTGCTTCATTAAGACTGTCCATCATCCATCCATCCTTCATTTTCTAGTTTTATTATGCCTAGTATTTTTTATTACATTAAAAAATAAATTTAAGCTTCCTACATGAAAAGTGCCATATCGCAGAAGATTGGGAGGGTTGATTGGTAGGTTAAACTGCTCATTACAAAGTTGATCATTTAAAATATAAAGCACCACCTACCTAACTTACAATGAAAGAAAAAATTGTTAGGAGTAACTCCGTCCCCCCTGCAAGAAAGAAAAGAAAGGTCTCCTATTAAAAGCACTAAATTCAAGATTGGCTTTCAAATATGTAAATCCAAGATATTAAATTTGTGGAGGGGGATTTATACCACTGGTCTGATAGGTAAGAAAGTAAATACATGTCCCTTTAAAATACACACACACACACACACACACACACACACAATTGGTCATGTTGGTAAGTATTTTAGTTGTAACATGGGACAACAATGTTAGCTTCAATTTACCTTTTAAAGATTCTGCGTACTTTGTAAAATATTTTCTATTCATTTATTTATTGAAATTAAGCATTTGAAAGCATTTATCTATGAATGTTTCTAATTCCATTAACTGCCTCTCTTTTCCCCAATTCATCCTTTGACTGTATGCTTAAGGCCAATTGTAATGTACATTAAAACAAAACAAAACAGCCCCACATCTCTCCAGGTCACCAGAACTCATCTCTTGACAGGTCAAGGGTAGTAGGGAATAGAGACAGGCCACACCATGAAGGCAGTGAATCCAAAGGAAATCAGGGAAGCTCTGGACTTTCTCTATTTGGTTAACATTCTACAGAAATCTCCCTCCAAAAGTTCATCTTCATTATATGTTGACAAGTAACCAATTACCCTGCCTCTGATTGAATTTGTGTTGTGCCCAAGAAAATCAGCGAGAGCACATCTGCAGGACAAAGCAAAGCTTTCTTCGTGGGTTGATGCTTGTTCTTGATCCCATGTAATGAGGAAACCAGATGTTAGTCCAGAACCTCAGCTCATTTTAGCCCAAATAACAACAACTACCAGTTGTTGAATGTTTATCATGGGTCAGGAATCTGAGACTTTATGTCTACCACCTCAATTAATCATTGTTAGTTTTTACATTACTAATTAACTTTAAAAGTTCATTTACCAGCATATCAGTGAAATCAGAGTCTTTGAGATACATATTATTTCCCCCATCTTATGGTAGCACTGTGGTTAAACTCTTTGCTTAAATGAAAGGGCTGTGGTTCGAAACCACCAACTGTTCCTAGCAGAAAGATGAGGCTGTCTATTCCTATAAAGATTTAGTCTCCAAAACTGTATGGACCAGATCTACTAGGTCTGATAGACTCACCTTGAGTCAAAGCCATGACAATGGGCTTGGTTTTGGATAGGTGAGAATGGTGCAGGCATGGACTGTATTTGTTCTGTTATATATAAAGTTAATGTGGTAGTTAAATAATATGGTGTCAATTTGAGGATTAAGAGTGTAGGGGTGGAGTCTAGCCTGTCAATCATTGTATAGCCAGTGAGGCCTCTGTGTGAGCATGGTGTTCTCCTGAGAATTCTGGGAATTGCTGTGTTTCCTCCTTAGAGGCCAGAGACACTCTCTCTCTGCTCACTCCCTGAGAGACGCTCTTCTGACAAGACAGATGGCACTATGCTGAGAGACCCCATGCCCTGGGAACTAGAGGAGTCATGTGGAGACTCCTGCCAGTGCTGAGATGCTTCTACCATGACTGGATCCACAAGACTTTGCACCCACTGGCCTGTGATCTTCCTCATTCAGTGTCATTCCATGTGTTTCATGAGTCTGAAGAGGACATTATAGATTGGTAGCAGACATATGGGCTAATATCGGACTTGGACTTGATCTGGTCTGGGCTAGGATATTTTTTCAATGTTCATTGAGAGTGTCTCTGGATTTGTTTCTCTAGTCGACCCGGACTAACACAGTCAACATGAGTCAGAGCCCATTGGGTAGCAACTAACAACAACAACAACAAAACAGCCACACAGATAAGAAAATGAAGTAATTGGTTAAGTCACTTGTTAAAGGTCATATAGCTAGTGATTCAAGTGCCAGATATTCACACCTTGATCTCTCTCGCATTAAAGCTCACTCAGAATTGTTGCATTACATAGCCACCTTGTGAATTCAAGTTGATGTGGGCCATTTCAGGGTTCCTGAGCTATGGCAATGATTTGCACCTTGAAGAAGACTAAAATGGCCCCAAATGAGACTGACTGGTCTCAGTTGTATATACCTTCCATTTTTTATTTTTAATCTAAATGGAATCATTTATAAGGTTATCTCACAACTTAGTTTCAGACAGTCTCATGAAGACCTTGCAAGTGCAAAGATGGGGGGTCCTGGTAACCTTTACTTTTTTCCTATATTTATAGCATTGTTATTCTAATGAACAAAAGCAATGGAATCTCACTTTAGTTATGCATTCAAATGGTTAACTGCAAGGATTTCCTTTTTTTTTTAATCCCTTCCCCAAACCATTTTATTAGGCGCTAAGCCAGATATCATACCATTCCATAGTTCAATCACATTAAGCAGGATTCTACAATTGGTACCGCAATCAATTTCAAAACATGTCCTTCCTTCTTCAACTCCTTGATATCAGTTCCCTTTTACCCACCCCACCTCCCCTACCTTACCCGCCCCACCCCAGGAATCCTTATTCTAATTGTCGTCTCTATAGGTTCATCAATCCTGGGTTTCATGTACTGAGAAAACAGAAAACTACATAACAAAGATGAAGAAGGCTACCCACAATGGC
>NW_022111372.1:30677607-30717929 GCF_000313985.2 Echinops telfairi | reverse complement strand
TATTGAAAACCAGATACAGCCCAAAGTATATCAGAGGGGAGAGAGGTCACATGATAAAGTTTTTAATCTCCTGTAGTCTTCTCTGCAATACTTTGCTTACCAGTTTATTCCCATCCCTCAATTATGGTTAGAGGGAAATCATGGAAGGCTTATTTCCAGTGTAGATCTCATGAATGTATTTTGGGCTTCCACTGTTATCCTTAGCCTTTTGCAAACCAGACTCTCACAATTTAAGCTCTAATACTATTCCCTCCTTTTACTTTAGATGATATAATTTACAATCTTTGGGGCATGGATGGTGGTGTGCTCTTCCATGTGGACTTAGCTGACATCTCACTTAGATGGCTGCATGTTTGGAAACAAGCCATTGGATGCTTTTCTTTCTGATAGTCGGGCACCATCTAATTTCTTCACCACACTTTGGTACAGAACCCATATCTTTGGTGTTTCCATCATGAGGGCAAGTATTGAGCAGGGCCATTTACTTTGTAAGCAACCAATAGATTCTGATTTAATTGGTTTGAGGCAAGGCCTGGGCATCAATATCATTTTTAAGATCCTCACTCAGATGATTTGAATGAAGTCTGGATTGAATTGCATAAAAGTAGATGCACAGAGAAAATATTGAGAATTGAGCCAAAAACCAACCAACCGAACAGCAGCAGCAAAAACCATCCATGACAAGTCGTGGAGAGCACACATATGTCTGAATAGGACTGTGCTCTATCCGGTTCTCAATGGCTGATTTTTTTAATGCAGATTCCTAGGTCCTTCCTCCAAGTTGCCTCTGTTTAGGTTCTGCTGCCCTTTGGCTTAGTAGCCAAGCTCTTAATCATTTGTTCCAACCAAAAACTCCCTGGGAATAGAACCAGGATGAGGTCAAGCATGATTTGGAATCCAGCCTCCCAATACCCTGTCATCTCTGCCCACTGAGCCCTTCTGAACTTCCTTGTTTTTCAGTCCCTGTGATGATGATGCTTATTGAAAACTTCTGTGCCTTGCCCCATGCTATGGATGAGTCAACCACCATTCAAGTGCAGGACTAGATTAGAATGGTGAGCCCACGTGGTCATTTACTTGTTGAATTATCCGCTTCCCTTTTGATGTGTTCCCAGACTACCACAATGCTTACTTTCATGACCACTCGGTAATAAGAAACGGCACAGCTCTTAGGACAGAGGACCTACAGATACTCATTAGTTCCTCAGAGCAGACCCTGTAAAAGTTAGTCTGCATTTAACCACAACCGTCTCATTTTTTCACTGCTAGCTCCTAGGATGAGACAAAGTTTTCCAGCAGTCAAAGCACGATGCTCCCCTTTTTCTCTTACCTGAGTCATTTTCAATTCCAGTGTACAGGGAGTGAGGTGGAGCCAGAGGTTAAAGACCTTTCCAGAAATGTTGGGACTCATTCAGGTTTGCCTAGATGGGGACGCCGGAGGCCAGAGCAGCTCTGGGTGTCTCCTAACAGATGAAGTGGCAGCTCCCTTGAGACAATCCATACCTGCTCAGGATCAGATCAAGGTGATGTTTTGGTGAAATGCCAGGCGCACCAATGCGGAAGTAGCTTTGAGAACAAGCAAATGATGAAATACCTTCAGTTCCAGTCCTGGCTGGGTTTCTGTCCCCAAGTGATCCTGAAATGAGGATCCATCCTGCTCCCTTGATATTTTTAGAATCTCAACCAAGGGACCGAAGTCCACCCCATGGTTCTAACTTGTGTAAAAGGATTAGGCCTGAGGAGAAAGAAGGAGGTTCAGTTTGGTTTCCATTACATGTTGATCCGTCCAGAAAACACACACAATCGGTAGTCCTTTCCTCCCCCTTCCCAGAGTCTAGTGGGTGAGGAACCAGTTTAACCACAAAGAGCTTAGTGAACCAATGCTTGAAGCTTTGCCTCAGGTCTCAGGTTTAGTTTGTATAAACACAGTGGTCATAAAGATGGGATATCTAAAAAAAGGGAGAAAAAAGAAAAACAAAGAAAGAAGTGAACGGAGAAGAAAAGGTCCTTGTACATATTTTCAGTGAATTGGGCTTTATATAATCTAGAAAAGAGTCAAGCTTGATAGCCATTGAACCATTCCCCAACAAACACACACATGAAAAGCCCAAACCCACGGCCATTCTGCCTCATTACGACCCCGGAGGACAGAACAGAACTGCCCCACAGAGTCTCTTAGATGGAAAATATTCACGGAGTAGACAGACCCATGTTCCTCTTTTTTAAAGTTTAATTTAATTTAATTAAAAGATCATTTTATTGGGGGCTCTTACAACTCTTCTAACAATCCATACATCAACTGTATCGAGCATATTTGTACATAATTTGTCACTATTCTTTTTTGGACATTTACTTTCTATTGAGCCCTTGGTATCAGCTCTTCTCCATGCCCCCATGGCCCCTTGATAAATTATACATTATTATTATTTTCATATCTTACACCGGCCACTGTCTCCCTTCCTTCATGGGTTCTGTTGTTCACCCCCCTGGAAGGGGTGTGTGTGTGTGTGGGGGGGGGGTGTTATGTGTCAATCAGTTCCCCCTTCTTCCCCTCCCCTCCCCACCTTCCCCCTACCTTTCTGGTATTGCTATTCCCATTCCTGTTCCTGGATTCTGTGTGCCATGAGCTCTCATCTCTTATCTGTACCTGTGTACATGCTCTGGTCTAGCCTGCAGTGAAAGGCAGCACTGGGGTCATGAGAGTTGGGGGTGAGGAAGCCTCAAGGAACTGGAGCAGCTGGTGGGTTTGAACTGGCTGGATAACCTATGCCATTAAAGCTCCTTGTTGACAGTCATTAGGAAGTCTTTAGTCAAGTAACAAATGGCCTACACTAGAAATACAATTAATGTTACCTTAAATAAGCCCACTGCCATCAGTGGGTTGTGAATCATAATGGCTCTATGAAACAGACTAGGATGGCCCCATAGACTGCAATCACTGTGGAAGCAGATGCATTGTCTTTGTCTCTCAGAGCAACTGTTGTTCATTTGGTTAACAAACTACAAGCCCACTGCACCACCAGGGCCCCCACTGTTCACTCTTCCTGGTCCCTTATCCACTGAGTTGGGTACACAAGAGAGCAGGAATCACCCACCTGTTACCTGCACTGCAAATCCCAGAAGTGTTAGTCCTCACAAGCATGCAAACCAATTCCTTAAAATCAATATATCTCTCTTGATATATATAAAGAAATCATTTTATTGGGGCTCATATAACTCTTATCACATCCATACATCCATCCATTGTGTCCAGCACATTTGTACATTTGTTGCCATCATCATTCTCAAAACATTTGCTTTCTACTTGAGCCCTTGGTATCGGCCCCTCCCTTTTGTCCCCTCCCTCCCTCACAAACTCTTGATAATTTATAAATTGTTATCATTTTTTCATGTCTTACACCGTCTGATGTCCCCTGTCACCCACTTTTCTGTTGTCTGTCCCCCAGGGAGGGGGTTATATGTAGATTCTTGTGATCAGTTCCTCCTTTTTCCCCCATGGTCCCCTTCCCTCCTGGTATCCCTACTCTCATTATTGGTCCTGACGGGTTTATCTGTCCTGGATTCCCTGTGCTTCCAGTTCCTATCTGTATCAGTGTACATCCTCTGGTCTAGCTGGATTTGTAAGGTAGAATTGGTGTCATGATAGTGGGGGGAGAGGAAGCATTTAGGAGCTAGAGGAAAGTTGTATGTTTCATCATTGCTACACTGCACCCTGACTGGCTCATCTCCTCCCCGTGACCCTTCTGTAAGGGATGTCCAGTTGCCTACAGTTGGGCTTTGGGTCTCCAGTCCACACTCCCCGTCATTCACAATGATATCTTGATAGATATATTTAGGTCAGTTGTTCAAACCCACTTAGTCACTCCATAGAAGAAAGATGAGGCTGTCTGTTCATACATATGTACCTACAGACATACAAAGAACTTTGAAAAGTTCAAGATAAAATGGAATTAAAAGATAATGTAATTTTTCAATGAACCTTTTGAAGCATATATATATGTGTGCTACATATAGTATGCATTTATACTATATATGTACTACATATACTCTACTATACATATACTACAAGTATAAATATAGAGAAATATATATACAATGTGTATATATATGAAAACACTGTCCTATCTTGCTCCAAACTTAGGAATATCCACATGCTATGTATTTTGAACGTTTTCCAATCTAGGAGGCTCATCTTCCAGTATCACGTAGGAAAATATTCTGCTGTGACTCATCAGACTTTCAATGGCTGGCAGATGGGTCCCACATATATTACTGTATAGTATACATGGTGTGCCTGTATGTATTATATATAGTTGGAAAACATAGAAAATGCACAGCATATGCATGCTCCTGAAGGTGGAACAGGATAGGCTGGTGTGTTCTTTTGGTGCACTTGGGGTCGCTATGAGTCAGAACTGAGTGGATGGCAACTAACAACAACTCCTCCAGGGTCACAATGAGTCTGAATCAGTTTGACAGTGTACAACAAGTCTGTGTTTATGTCCCTGTCTATACAGCTCTCTCCTATACACAGTCAGAATCAGTTTGACCGTGTACAACAAGTCCGTGTTTATGTCCCTGTCTATACAGCTCTCTCCTATGCACAGTCTGAATCAGTTTGACAGTGTACAAGAAGTCCGTGTTTATGTCCCTGTCTATACAGCTCTCTCCTATGGACAGTCTGAATCAGTTTGACAGTGTACAAAAGTCCGGGTTTATGTCCCTGTCTATACAGCTCTCTCCTATGCACAGTCTGAATCAGTTTGACAGTGTACAAGAAGTCCGTGTTTATGTCCTGGTCTATACAGCTCTCTCCTATACACAGTCTGAATCAGTTTGACAGTGTACAACAAGTCCGTGTTTATGTCCCTGTTTATACAGCTCTCTCCTATGCACAACCCCACATGCTATCCCAGCTCCTAGGCAACCCTCCAGCACTGTTGCTGAGGCAAGAGACCACTGAGATAGCACGTACAATACAGGTTCCTGGAGGACTACCACGCCAGGGGAGGGGGCAGGTGGTAAAGGGGAGCTGATGGCAAGGAGTTCAAGAAGATAAGAGAATGTTTTCAAACCGAACGTGGTAGCAATTGTACAATCATGCTTGCTGTGATTGAACTATGGAACGAGATAATAACTGTATTAGTTCCCAATAAAATGTTCTTCGGAAATACATAAATGAATAAATTCATCAGCAACAAACAAACAAACAAACAAATAAATAAATAAAAGGAAGACATACCCGAAAACCAGCCAGGGAAAGCATGTGAGGTTCAGAGCCACTGCCTTGGTGGTCCTTTGGAAACATGTTCCAGATTGTCACTCCACATTTGTGTGTCAACTGGGTATTTCTGTATGGACACTATGCCAATGTTTTATAGCAATATGTAAAATATGAGCATAGCGATTATGAAATGCATAAAGTAACAGTGGCCATTTTATTAATAGATTCTTGATTGCATTTTGTCTGGATAAATTACTGAGAAAAGATCGAAAATGAACTGTTATCTATTGGCCACATGAAACAAAATGACCCGAGAACAAAGTGTAGGGCAGCTATGCCTCAGGCCCTGCAGGGTGACCAAGGACTCAGACCCTTTTAGCCTGGTAAACCCCTGCTCTTAAGGACAGATTACAATTGATCACACTCCCTGACTAGGTGTTTGAGGACAAAGGTGGGCTAAGGGAGCACATTGTTATTGAAAATTTAGCTTAAACAATGGGGCAATCCTTAAGGTCAGCAATCCTATATCACTTTAAAAGTGTGTTTTGCCTACATGTATCTCGGTGGTTACTTCATTTTTTCCATACCATTAAAGATGTGCTGTTTGTAGCCGAGGGCCTGCCTCTGGAAGAGCAAGTTCACTAGAGCACAATGGAAAGTCTACTGAGCTGGCTCAGGCCTCTGCTGTCCGCCTCCGTCCCCAGAGAGCAGGGCTCTGCAGGGCCACATCGCCCCAGCTGTGAGACTGGTCCGCTCACATTTTCAACTCCAGCGTCCTGGACTTCCAGGAGACAGCGGAACAAAAGCGGCAGCCCACCGCAAGGGAAGGGAACCTTACTGCTTTGCATTTGGGGAAACTGCAAACCTGAGAGTTCTTAGCGAGAAAAACATGTCTTACCAAAGTGCCAACCAGACACGGGGCCCTACCCTTGGTGACGCAGGGCTCCCTGACTGGCAGGAAAACCGCAGTAAAGAACTGATTATGCTGTGAGAACACATTCCACGGGCTGTCCAAGGCTATTTTTATTTTACAATAAGGTACAATATGTTCCATGGTGTTCTCTATCCTGAGCTTTTTTTTTTTTAATTGTTTTTGCATACTCATTCATCCCAGCTAGTCAGGGGATCTGTCAATAATGTGAACACATCAGCCTAATTGAGGTGCATTTGTTAAATTTGACAACAGCAATCAGACTCTTGTGGGATCTTTATTATAAACAAATCACTGATGGGTGGTGGTTACCTGTTCCCTAGGGAAACCACATGAGGTGGGCATTTCAAGAAACAGAGACAGAGTTTTACAGACCAAATGCCAAACTCTGATGCTCACTAGCCATGGAAATTGGCTGTTTTTAAACTGTCCCCCTCCCACCTTCATTAAGAGGAGTCAAACTTGAACGTAACGTTTGGTCACGTGTTCTTTGGTCTAGAAATATACAAAATCCATGTAATAGAGCATTCCAGGAATTTTACCCATAGGGAATACATGTTCCTGTTTCAACTTAGACTCCATAAACATTAAAATTGTTTGGGAAGAAGGGATGGCTTCCCAGTCACATAACGGTTTTCTGTAACACAATAGCTCAGATATACTCTGGGAACAGCCTTACCCCCACCTCCACCAGGAAACCAGACTACTTCTTAGGAGCTTCATTCAGACAGTTCAGACAAACTTCTTTGCTGATCCCCTTGTTATCATAACCATATTTGCTTTTTCAGAACTTCCTAGCTACTTTTCAGCCATTTTCAAGCCGGAAAGCGGGACAGAGTGTATCAAGGCAAGGTATTTTGTTCTCCAAGAAAAGGTCTAGACCATGAACTTTGTGAAGTCTGTTGTTTTCATTCTTTACGGACTTTGAAAAATCTAGAGGTCAAGCGAGGGTTAGCAACTCACAATGAAATGACGGGAGTGCACATTTCTTGCTCTTCTGAGCGTGCCGAGGGGGAAATGGAAAAGCGGCAATCTGTCATGAAGTGTGCTTGTACTTGGAGAAACAAAGGGAGGAGTCATCAGAGGAAGAAATGACCAATAAGATTATTATTTTTATTTTTAAAATATAACTTTTCATAACAAGAAGAAAGAGCGGGCACCCCCCCCCCCACAAACTAGAAGCGACTTTAAGGACTGCAGTAAAAAGATATCCACCGAGCATATTGACACCTCCTAAGAAAACACAAATAAACCGTGATTCTTGTTCCAGTTTTTAACGTCAACTTTGCTGACAAGATCAGGAAACTGGAGCCAAACATCTGCATCAAATGATAACTTCACGGCAAAACATGCCCTTTTCCCACTGTAGGGCAGTCACAGCACGGCAGACAGCAACGAGAATCGGTTTCTGCTTTCACTTAACGTGCTGATGAGAGCCTGTGCCCAGAGGTCCCAGTCCTGGGAGCAGTAGCGCTTGTATTTCCTTTCTGACCCGCGTTTGGGAGTTAAGATAAGGTTAGAGGGGCTGACCTATCGCATAGCTTTGGTTTACTCACGGATTTGCCAAGATTGTGCGTGCAGATGCCATGCCTGGTTTCTTATTTAGCTGTGATTTTTATGTAATTGTTGTAGAGCACCAAAAATGTGGCTGACGTGAACTACCGTTGCTGCTTTTCCAGCTCACAATGGGATTGATGTTTTGAAGCACTTCAAAAGACAAACAGGGCAAAGGAAAAAGAAAACAAACAAACAACAAAAGACAAGAACTGAGGACCCTAAATCAAGATTTTGGATTCCATGTGTTCAGATTCCTTGCCGAGGGAATCCTCTGGGCCCCCAGTGAGTGCCTTGGGAAGGGGAGATTGCTGAGTGCCCCAACTGGGCTTCTTGGCTGGCGTGTCCTGTCTGAGTTGGTAAAGGCCTTGGTTTGATCAGAGTCACGTTGTAGGTGCTGACAGACAGTTGCAAACATCCGTGTTGTCTGGCATTGAATTCTTTATGCGGTGAAGGTGAATGTACCCCAAGGATCAGCTGGTTGACGAAGATCTTAAAAAATAAATCCGAAAAAAAAAAATCTGGATTCTTCTCCAGCAACTCCATGTCGACAGGCTTCTCCTTCCTAACACAGCTGTGAGCCCGTAACCACAGCTTCTGTGGTTCAGCGGCAAATGCTTTGGTTTTGCAAGTGAGTTATCATCTAGAAACGCTCTGAGGCATCCCTTGTCACATTTGCACATGTCCTAACTGGGCTGCTTCCACTTACGTTGTGGTTGTTAGGTGTCACCGAGTTGTTTCTGACCCACAGAAACCTGATACACAACAGAACCAGATGCTGCTAAGTCTTGCACCAGCCTCACAATTGTTCCTGTGCTTGAGCCCTTTGTTGACGCCACTGTGTTCAATCCATCTTATGAGGGCTTTCTTTTTCGCTGCCCCTATACATAAGATGAAGTCTCACCAGCCTTATCTCTAAGGAGCCCTCGGGCTGTAATTATACCAAGATGGACGTGTTTGTCCTTGTGGCAGGCCATCGTACTTTCAATATTCTTCGCCAGCACCACAAACCAAGTAGATCTATTCTTCTTTGGTCTTCCTTATTCAGTGTCCAACTTTCACATGCACATGAGGTGACTGAAAATACCATGACCTGGGTCAGGCGCACCTTAGTCCTCCAAGGAGCATCCTAGCTTTTCAACACCCTGAAGAGGTCTTGTGCAGCAGATTTACCCAACGCAATGTGTCTGTTGATGTCCTTTCCCCCGATCTTTCCTGACAATCACCTCCACGCAGGACACCACAGTATGACACACCGTGGCTTACAACATCCCAAGTGACTTGCCATTGAACCACAGGATCATTTTTAATCTGGGAGCAATATTGCATACGAAAACTGTTTTCTGAAGAGAAAAAGTAAAAGAGATACAGGCGACTGAAGGGAGGACCGTTTTCCCTCTGCACTTTTCCACACCCAGTCCCAGACAATTGTGTGTTAGAAACTCTTCCATCAAATCGTTGTATTTCTTCCCTTTATTTCTGCCACTGGGGAAAATGGCTTCCTATTATGAATAATGTTTTGGATAACTTCCCTACCAGGGTTCACGCATGATAATTTCTAATTTGAGCATTGGATTAGGTTGGTTTGTTGTTGTTGCTTCAAACAAAAAGTATTATATATATATCCTTTGCTTTTAAAAACAGCTGGGGAATGAAGTTATCATTGTGATCAAGGTTATGATGTCCATAGTTGCATGCTTATATTTATAACTGAATACATATTCTGGGTCCTTCTGTGGACCAAAGAAGGAGCCCTGGGCGGCTTAGTGGGTTACATATTGGGTCGGTAGCTGCAAGGTCAGTTTTCTGTTCCCGTTAAGATTATGGTCTCAGAAACTCACAAAGGTAATTCTGCACTATCCTATATTGCTATGAATTGGGGGGACTCAGTTGGATTCATTTTGGTTGATTTGAAGGGTCAAAGGGTTGGTGACCTTACTCTCTGAGTAAGGATTTTATGCCTTTTAAAGTACTTTCATACCCAGTAGAACATGTGAAAGTTAAATCATTGTGTTAGTCTGGGTAGGCTAGAGAAACAAATCCATGGAGACACATAAGTGTATAAGAAAGAGATTTATATACAAGAGCAATTGAAGATTGAGAAAACATCCCAACCCAGTCCAGTCCAAGGCCATAAGTCTGATGTGAGCCCATGTGTCTGATATCAATCTCTAAAGTCGTCTTCAGACTCATGAAATGCATGCAATGAAGCCAAATGCAAGACGATCACAGGCCAGTGGGTAGAAAGTCTTTGGGTCCAGTGGCGTTGTAAGCATCTCAGTGCTGGCAGGGGTCTCTCTGCGGCTTCTCCGGCTTCTGAGGTCTGGTTGCGTCCATGTGGCTTGTCTTCTGCAATATCTCCCAGGAAGTGGCAGAGAGAGGTGTCTTCTGTCTCCAAGGAGTAAGTACCAGATTTCCCAGAATTCTTAGGAGAAGGCAATGCCCACACAGAAGTCTCATTGGCTATCTCCAGATTGACAGCCTAAACTCCACCCCTACACTCTTCATCCTTAAACTGACACCAGATTAGGTGACTACCACAACCACTGTGAAGCAAACACCTCTCAGAGAAGGGCAAGTCTGAGTAATATCTCCCCGAGGATTTGAACTGTGGTAAGACTGTGCCCTGATAAAGGAAGGCAGTATGCAAGACAGGAAAACACAAGGTAGTCCCCCGGTGTTCTCACAGGATTCCCTGGATGTGACCCCATTGGGTTTTCCTTCCCAAATCGCTACCATTTTGGAAGTCGATCCTCAGACCTGTCTTCTAAAGGACCTTTGGATGAATTCAAACTGACAACCTTCCCTTTAGCAGCCAAATGCGTAAGCATTTCCCCCAGCAGGGCCACTTTTGACTTGGTTTTCTGGCTGCTCCTCTGGGCTTTAGAAAAGGTCGCCTGTTGTGGCTCACTGGACGCGATCATCTACCAGCGTGAGCACAGTGCTTCAACACGACTGAGGCCAGCGAGCGGCCAAGTGCAGATGAGCCATGAGGAGCGGTGTGCTCGTGGGGGAGGCTGAGCCTGCTGCTTGCTTGGTCCACGTTTATGACCAGCCCTTTCAGCAGGAACAGCCCACCACGTGGGAGCTAAAATACTCCACCTCACAGCTTACCTTTGTAGCAGTGAGATGTAGGCAGACGTTTCACTGAGATAGTATAACAATGAATCTGACTCCATTTTGGATGGCAGGATGGTAACATCTTTTAAACGCTCCCACATTCCCTACTCCATTGGTTCCATATCTGGTCAAACTGATATGCCAATCTTTGGTACCAGTGGGAAATTCACCACCTCTACCAGGCATCCTCAAACTATGGCTCGCGGGCCACATGTGGCCCACCGAGGACATCGATCCGGCACGCTGGGTGTTTTTGCCCCATTTGGTTTTTTCACTTTAAAATAAGATATGTGCAGTGTGCGTAGGAATTTGTTCATAGCTTTTTTAAAAACTATAGTCCGGCCCTCCAACGGGTCTGAGGGACAGTGAACTGGCCCTGTTTAAAAACTTTGAGGACCCCTGCTGCCCTTACCAGCGTACAAAAGCCCGCACTGCAGGTTCCCCCCTAGCTACCATAAAGGGCAACCCAGTCTTCTTTCCCTGCAGTCTCTCAGCTGGTTTTGCATCTGCTGGGGAGCCTGCCACGCTTCCCCAGAAACCTTTTCACACTCTCTTCATGGTGGCATGCGTGGTATCAAGAGGCTCAACATCTAATCCAAATGTCCCATGAGGTATCCACCTCACCTCTGGAATATCTCTGTAAGAGTTAACGTTGTGGATCATGTCATTTTCACCTCATGGCTTTCCCCTTTCCCTGCTCACAGTAGTGTGAGCACCCCCTCACGGTATGGGGCGATAGATACGCTTGTGCGAAGAATGGTTGAACGAGAGGACAGAGCAAAGTTGGATCTTTAGGATGCCTCATCACCCGCAGACCACCGGACTCTGGACTTCTCATGGCATGGAAAAGATAGGAAATCATCCCTTTACTTGCAAGTGACGACTGTTCCAAGCACAGAGCTTAGGCCTGAATTGTTTCTTGAGATCATTGCTGGAAATCAATATGTTGCTGAGAGGTGAACAGGTGAAAATCCTAACACTTGTACCACACATAGAACTAAGCCATCCCACCAGCAGCCCTTGTAACTAAAAGAACCACTGGGCATTTCCAGAGACAATCTCATTTTGGTGGGAACAGAGAGACACCAGTTTTCACAGCTAGGAATACAGAATGACAATGTGTCCATAAGTCTGGGATGACATGAGTCGAATCAGGAAGCAGATTTAGACTAACCTTCTTCTCGCTCAAGACACTACCCAAATATTAGCTGTCTAGGGCTGCCATCACAAAGTACTTCAGCATGACAGCAGTACATTGTCTTACAATTCTGGAAGCTAGACAAATGAATTCCAAATGCCAGTAGCGTCATATTCTGTCTGAAATCTCTATCCTGTCTCTTCCAATTTCCGGTAGCCCCAGGTATTGCTTGCTTACAGCTGTAAGCATAAGTCCATGTCATTCTCCTCCTTCACGTGGTCACCTACCCACTGTGACAATGCGTTCATTTTACAAAGACACCGGTAACATGGTTTAGAACCCACCCTACTTCAGCATGACCATATATTAGCTTAAACAATAACATCTTTGAAAACACTGTTTCCAGACCAAGTTATCCGAACTCCAACATATCTTCTTTCTGTACCTAATGCAATCCGTGACACCATCCCGTGCTGTGAATGGCCTTAAGAGAACCTAAGGGTCAGGTAGAAATGACTGGGTTGTTGAGTACCAATTCTGTCAAGGGAAAAGTACTAGGCCTAAAGAGAAAAGAAAATGTACTTCCTCCTGAGTGTCTTCTGTTATAATTAAAATGTGATTTGATTAAGACTGCATGTGTACCCAATATTTGGCATATCTGAGTTTTTGAAAATGCAAGTCACGATGCTGATGCTGATGATGAAATCCCTGTGGGCAATTTCAGGATACTGACGAATGTTCGACCTTCCCCTCACTGTCCTCAACAGACTAAGCAGCACAACCCATCCTAACTGGATAAATATGATGGGATGGGGAAGAGGGGGAGAGCAGGGCTCCTGAAGGTGTAATTTATCCCATGTAAGAATTGTAATGAAACAAGAGTATTTATTTATATTTTGAGGAAAGAAAAGTCTATGGGAAAAAATGAAATAACACAATAGTTGGAGAATAGAAATATTAAAACAATCCTTAGAAAAATGGTGTACTCATTGTAGAGAAAATCATCTCTCATTGGAGCTCATCAAAATGGATGTATTTTATCTTCCAGTTCACTAGTTCACTTCCTAGTTCACCCTAGTTCACCTAATTCACTTCCTAGTTCACAAACACTCTGAGTGCTTCATAGACCACAGACGACGTCATGACAATGAGAGGAGAAGGTTTCAAAAATTTCTTGGGAAGTTTCCATTATCTTGAGCTTCACCTTCCTATGATGTTTTTGAAGCTCCCCTTGTCTACTCATACAAGTAGTTGGAAGTACTCGAGCCCCGATGGCTTGGGTTTTAACTGAAAGATCAACTGGTTTGAAACCAGCTGCTTGAAGGGAGAAAATAAGCCTTTCTACATCTGTAAAGATGTACAGTCTCAGAAACCCCTGGGGGCACTTCTACCCTGTCCTGTAGCGTCACTCTGAGTTAAGTATGATTCAATGACAGTGAGTTTTAAGTTTATTTCAAAGACCAAATGTTAAGAATTTAAGTTGTTGAAAGTCAATGTACATCAAATAAAGCAAAGGGGATAAATTCCCTTCACCATACTTCTTGCATAGCAATAAAGGTCCATGTACCCCCTTTACCATGGACTATATGTAAGCACAACTTTTAGGTCAACTAGAGAGAGTTTGGTAAAGACCTGAAGAAGTTCTCAAAAAGATTTTTAACAATCAAAAGCAAAACTAAAAGGAAGGAAATTTCTTATACTGCTTCAAGAACTGTCTCTAAGAACAGTATAAGGTTTCTGGGCCCAAAGAGCTCTTAAATTCATGGAAACTAGTCATTGCTTCTATTGGTTTGCTTGAAAGTTAAGGTCTCAGTTCCGCCCCCAGCATTTCCTGATTTGGGCATGAGACTACCTTATGTGGGCATCTGGACATCACACTCTGTGTTTGAGCAAGGGGAAAGTGATCCAGCAAGGCACCTAACCTGCCTGACAGGTATTACCTCCACCTGGATGGCTTCATCATGAGTCAGAAAACACTTCTGCTGCCAGCTTTGTGTTTGATTTCATACTCAGACTTGTTTGAGTGGGGATGCTGAACACATTTTAAATTTATAAATGTAAAACTTAACAGAAATGTAAAATAACCTTAAGCTCATTATTTAGTGTCCCAAAGTAGTGAATGTCTCTGCATACACCCATAGTTATCAGAATGTCTATGTGGCCAAAAAAGAATGCTCTAATATTGCTGATGAACATACTTAAGCTGGATCTTGATGGTCATACGGTTATTAATAGTTCAGATAGTTTCCTTCTATCACTTGCCTTTTCATAGGAACCAGTGTGGAACTTTCTTTAATGTTTTGATGAGCACTGGATTGATAAACTATAGTTGTTCAATTGCCATCGAGTATGTTATGATCTCATAGCGACCCTGTGTACAACAGAACAAAGCACTTCCCCGGTCCAGTGCCATCCTCACAAATGTTCTTAACTTTGAGCTCATCAATACAGCCACTGGGTCCATCCATCTTGTTGAAAGTCTCCCTCTTTTTTTGCTGCCCTCTACTTTGCCAAACACGATGTCCTCCTCCAGGGACTGGTCTCGCCTCACAACCTATCCAAAGCACTTGAGACAGTCTCACTGTTCTTGCCTCTAAGGAGCATTCTGATTGTATTTCTTCAAAAACAGATTTGCTTGTTCTTTTGGTGGTCCCTGGTACTTTCAGTATTCTTCACCGACACCATAATTCAAATGTATTGATTCTTTTCCTATCTTCCCTAGTCAATGTCTATGAGGAAATTGAAAATACCTTGGCTGGGCATAAATGATAGAGGTTATTTAAATTCAGGCTTGAGTCCTTTGAGTAGACCACCGTCTTTTGTTCTTGTTAGCAACTGCATGGATAGCAGAACAAAATTTTGCTTGAACTTGACTTGTAACATCCACATGATTGTTGGCGTGTTTCAGCTCATTATTGTGCCAATCTTATTGGTTGTCCCTTACTTTTCCACTGACCCTCTATGTAACCAATCATGATGTCTTTCACCAATCATTGATCCCTCCTGATGATGTATTCAAGAAGTAGCTTAATTAAGATTGCTATGCCTTGCTAGAACACAGTTGTTCCATTTGAGTGCTTCTCTGGCTCACCAAGAATCCAGGGTGACTTAGTCACCTTATCATATTGTGTAGAACCTTGATACGAAAGATGACCCAAGGATTGCATCGGACGTGGCTGCTGTTAGGTACTGCCCAGGCGGTTCCTACTCCCAGTGGCTTTAGGTCATCCTCACAAGCATTGCTAACCTAGAGCCCATTGTTGTAGCCACTGAAGCCACTAGTCTACCTCATTAAAGGTTTTTCTCATCCCTTGTGCTAACCATCTACTGTACCACAGAGAACTTTAATCTACATGACAGTAGCAGCACACAGGAGATAGAAGTTAAGAAAGTTGTAGTGTAATAATGAAATGCCACTCATAACTTGAAGACACAAACGAAGAGAACCAGCAAAGACAAATAAGAAGATTGATATAGAAACTTAGTAAATAGCTACTTTAGGGTTGTTAGTTGCCATCGAGTCTGTTCTGATCCACAGCAAGCTTATGCACGACAGGACAAAATACTGCCTGGTTCTCTGCCATCCTCACAGTATTTCCTGAGCTTGAGCGCATTGTTGTAGCCACTGGGTCAATCCATCTCTTTAAAGGTCTTCGTCTTTCTCACCGCCCCTCTATTTTACCAAACGTGATGCCCTTCTTCAGGGATTGATCTCTCCAAATTATGTTCAAAGTATGTAAGATGAAATCCACTATCCTTGCCTCTGGTCATATTTCTTCCAAGACAGATTGGTTGGTGCTTTTAGCAGTCCACAGCACTTTCAATGTTCTTCTCCAGCACCACAATTCAAATGGGTTGATTCTTCTTTGGCCTTCCTTATTCAACGACCAAGTGCCACCTGCATATGACTCACTGCCATTGATTCGATGCTCACTCATAGCGAACCCCTGTGGATTTTTGACACTACAACAGTTTATGGGAGTAGAAAAATCATTCTTTCTCTTGCAAGGCTGCTGATAGTTTCGAACTGCTGACCATTCAGATCACAGCCCACTATGTAACCAATATACTACCAGGAGTTCTCATATGCATACGGGGATGCAACTGAGAATACGAAGTCTTAGATCAGGTGCACCTTAGTCCTCAAAGTAAAATTCTTGCTCTTTGATACTCTAAAGAGGTCTTGTGAAGCAGTTTTAAATACACACACACACACACACACACACACAAGGGGGTACCCCCCAAATCAGAATTTTTCAATATTCTTAAAGTATAAACAAGCTAAAACCAAACCCACTGCCACTGAGTCAATGCTGACGCACAGTGACTCTACAGGACTAGATAGAACTGCCCCTGTGAGAATCTGACACCGTAACTGTTTACAGGAGTAGAAAGCCCTGTCTTTCTCTTGAGGAGTCATTGGTGGTTTCGAACTGCTGACCTTGTACATACCCAAAATATGTAAGTACATACCATACTTTAGGTATATTAGGGAGTAACCCTCCCAAAATGGATTTTTTTCAAAACTATGTATTTAAATTTACAAATCAACCTTATCATCCTCAAAGTACTCTCCCTTACACTTAATACATTTGTTAAATCTGTGATTCTATTCTTGGAAACATTTTTCAAACTCATCTTTGAATGGCAGCCATCCCTTCCCTCATTTTTTTTCTTCACCTCTTCTGCATCCTCAAATCACTGTCCTTTCCTGTCCCTCTTCATTCACGGAAACAAAAAGCAGTCACATGGAGCAAGGTCAAGTGAATTAGGTGCATGGGGCAAGAAAGGCATGCTGTTTTTTTGCCAAAAGCTGGCACACAGATGGCTGCGGGAACAGGTGCATTGTTGTGGTGAGAAATCAGTCCCGTCTACCATAAATCAGGCCTTTTTTGGTTGCATACTGTTATGCAATCTTTTCAGAACCTATCAATGGAAAACTTGATGAACAGTCTGACCTGGTAGAATGAACTATACCCCTCACATTAAAAAAAAAAAAAAAAGCAAATGAGCATCATCTCAACCTTTGATTTCACTTGATGAGCTTTTTTTGGGTCAGGTGACAATGGCATAGTCCACTCATTTGACTAATGTTTGCTTTCAGGGTTGTAAAAATAGCACCATGTCTCATCATCGGTAATGACCTGGGGGTGGGGGAGGTCTGGGTCATTTCGGAGCTGGTATTTCAAAGCACAGCATGCTACCACTCAATGCTTTTTTTCCTCAGTCAGAACCCAAGGCACACGTTTCTCAGCAACCCTTCTCCTTCCCAAATCGTCTGTTACAATTCCCTGAACTGAGCTCCAAGATAGTTCAGATAACTTCCCCATCTCTTCAATGGTCCTTCGTAGGTCTTCAAGCAAAAGTGCATAAATTCTGTTGACATTGTTGTCCATTCAGGAAGTTGTATGATGAGTTAATTAAAGTTCAATAAAACTAATTTATAAAAGAAAAACCATAAAAAAAAATTACTAGCAGACCACATCCACCAACATACAAAAAGGAACAAGTGTTATTTATCACAAGAATTCAAGTGAAAAAATTAATGAGCTACACTCTATTGATAAACTAGAGGACAAATCACAGTCACCTAATTGGATGTAGGAGGAAAAAAATTGACAAAGTTCAATACCCTTTTATGATGAAACAAACACTAAAAAACTAGAAATGACAAAAAAATTTGTCTACTTGGTAAAAGGCATCTATAAAAATCACACTTCTTAATTTCAAAACATACTATAAAACCACAGTAAAACAGTATGTTACTAAAATAAAGATAATCATGATAGAATAAAACATAATAAAATAGGCAGGATAGAGTAAGAATAAGGGTCAATGGAACAAAATTGGAAATCCAAAATAAATTCTTATTTATGATCAACTAATTTTCAAAAGGGTGCCATAATTAAATGGGGTTAAAGATAGTCTTGTTAGCAAATGGTGCTGGAAAACCTGGAAATAGAAACGCAACATTATGAAGTTGACATCATATGCAAAAATGAACAAAATGGAATCACTGATCTAAATATAAGAGCTGATCCTATCAAACTCTTCATCAAGTACATTAGAAAAAGCCAGGTCAGGCAATGCATTAGGTATAAGACAAAAAAATATAAATGACAAAGAAAAAATAGAAAAAGATGAACGTTAAAATTAAGGTCTGCAAACAATACCATCAAGAAATTGAAAAGACTACCCATGGAATTAGGGGAAATTTCTTTTTTTTTTTTTTAACATTTTATTAGGGGCTCATACAACTGTTATCGCAATCCATACACACATCAATTGTATAAAGCGCATTTGTACATCATTTCTCAAAACATTTTCTCTCCACTTAAACCCCCAACATTAGGTCCTCATTTTTCCCCTCCCTCCCCGCTCCCCCCTCCCTCATGAGCCCTTGATAGTTTATAAATGGGTATTTTGTCATATCTTGCCCTGTCCAATGTCTCCCTTCACCCACTTTTCGGTTGTCTGTCCCCCAGGGAGGAGGTCACACACAGTTCCATGTAATCGGTTCCCTCTTTCCTACCCATTCTCCCTTTACCCTCCCTGTTTCGCCACTCACACCACTGGTCCTATAGGGCTCGTCCATCCTGGATTCCCTGTATTTTCAGTTCCTATCTGTACCAGTGTACCTCCTCTTGTCTAGCCTGACTTGCAAGATCAAATTCAAGTCATGGTAGTGGGAGCATGGAGGAAACATTTAGGAACTAGAGGAAAGTTGTATTTCTCATCATTGTTACATCGCACCCTGACTGGCTCATCTCCTCCCCGAGACCCCTCTGCAAGGGGATCTCCAGTGGCCTACTAATGGGCTTTGGATCTCCACTCCGCACTCCCCCTATCATTCACTATGGTAAGCTTTTTTGTTCTGATGATGCCTTATACCTGATCCCTTCGACACCTCGTGGTTGCATAGGCTGGTGTGCTTCTTCCATGTGGGGGAAATTTCTTTTTCAAATGATATATCTGCTAAGGAACTGTCATCTGGCATTTATAAAGAACATTTATAATAATACAAAGTGTAAACAATCCAATTAAAAAACTGGCAATGGGTCTGGAAGGACATTTCACCAAAGAAGATATATGACTTGTCAGTAAACATATGAAAAGATGCTCCAAATCGCTAGCTGACTTTGGGTCAATCCGCCTCCTAGTGACGGAGGAGAAATAAGTGCCCTTTGCTTTCCCAAGGCTTTAACTCGTTATGGGAGAAAGCCAAGGAGCTGCTGATGGGTTCCTACAGTTGGCCTTGGGGTGAGCAGCCCAACATCTATACCACCAGCGCTTCATCACTAGTTATTAGGGAACTGCAAATAAAATCACGAGATACTATTTTATACTCCAAAAGATGATTATAAGCTAAGAAGGAGATAATAATGAATATTGGCTAAATGAGTCTTAAATACATTGCTAGTAGAGTCAAAAATTGGTGTAGCTACTTTGGAAACTAGACAGGAAGTTCCTCAACATGTTAATCAATGGAATTAACAATGTCATTGTTAATCTGAAACCATAAAACATCCCAACTCACTGCCATTCAGTCCATTCCAACTCACAGGGACCCTATAGAGGGTTTCTGAGGCTATAAAATTCTGGAGAGCAGAAAACCCCATCTTTCTCCTGGAGATTGGCTGGTAGGTTTGAACTGCCAACCTTCTGGTTAGCAGTGCAATGCTTTCTCAACAGCGCCACCAGCATGCTCTCAAGTTGATTTTTGGCTTACAGTGACCCCATGTAGCAGAGTAAAACTGTCTCAGAGGATTTTATGGGATCAGACTGCCAGATCTTTTTCCTGAGGAGCCACTGAATGGTTTAGATCAGCCAGTATTTTAGTTGACAGCTGAGCAATCAGTCATTGTGTCCCCAAGACCCCTTGGAAGTGAAGGCACTATATGGCCCATCAACCCCACTCAGGTATAGACTCAAGAAAAAGAAAAAGATATACTCCCACCAAAGCTGGTTCACTGTAGCCATATCCATATTAAGTCAAAGTAGAAATTACTTCAATATCCATCAATTGATGACCAGCTAAATAAAATGTGTCAAACATATGTATCATATTACTCACCAATAAAAAGGAATGACGTACATGTTACAACCTGCATGAACCCTTAAAGTCGTATAATAAGTGAGAGATGGCAGACACAAAAGGATACATATTATAGTAGCCCGTCTATATAAAATGTCTAGGATTAGATATATCTTTAGGACTAGAAGGTGGTTGTCTAGGGCTCAGGACAGAGTGATGGAAGGATGGGAAATGATAATAAAAGGGTTCAGGCTTGTTTTGTTTTGTTTCACAGTGGGGAGCAATGAAAATGTTCAAAATTGATTATGATGGTAATTTCCCCACTCTGTGTATAAACTATACATGCCACTTTTATATTTTATATGAGTGAATTGCATGGCATGTGAATTTATTTTTTATTTTTATTTTCGTGAATTATTTTAAGATCGAATCTGGTGTTAAAACTTGAGGTTACCAAATGTCATCCTGTGGGGCAGTTCCGATGCCATAGGATCAACTCAGTGGCAGTGGGTAATTTGAGTTTGGGTTTCTCGGGACTTTTCTCAAAATGATCTGTTTTATTCAACATTGTCACTATTGGTATTTTAGGCCAAATCAGTCTTTGTGAGGAAGACCGTTCTGTGCAGTATGGAATATTGTAGGTCTCCACTCCCTGAATGCAATTGGCATGCTCTAGCTGTCATAGCGTAGTTATAACAACCAGAGTTACTTGATAGCACTGGCCTTCAACTTGAGCAAGAACTGTGGCCTTCTCTAGGAACTGCCCTCTCCTCAGAACATGTCCAAAGTATGTGAGCCAATGTCTCACTATCTTTACTTCTGAGAATCTTTCTGGTTGTACGTCCTGCAAGACAGACGTGTTTCTTTCCTCAGGAAATCAATGGTGTTGCCAGTATTTTTCACCTACACCTAATTTAAATGCATAGACTTACATCTTCCTTCTTCGTTGCCCAACTTTCAGATGCATTTGAGCCAATTGTGCTTAGGTCAGGCACCCCTCAGTCCTCAAGGGATAGCATTGCTTTTTAACACTTTAAGGAGGTCGTATGCAGCCCAATGCCATACATACATTGTTGAATTTATTGACTCCTGTTTCCATGCACCTTGGTGATGGATTCAAATAAAGTGAATTCCTTGGCAATTTCTTTTCTCCATTAGTATTATGTCTATTGGTTCAGTTGTGAGAATTTTTGTTTTCTTTACATTGAGTTGTATTTGATTTTAATCAGCAAGTACCCTCAAGTCTTCCTTGATTTCTGCATGAAGTTTGTACTATCTGCATACCATAAGTTGTTAGGAGAATTCCTCCCATCCTGATGCTGCATTCTTCTCCTACAGTCTAACTCCTCACCATACAGAGTGGATTAGTGTAGTGAGAACCTAAATGCACACTGTGCCCGATATTAAACCTGGCAGTCTCCCCTTGTTCTGTTTGTACAACTGCCTCTTGATTCATGCCTCCAGTTTCCACTTGAGTACAACAAAATGTTTTGGAAATCTCCTTCTTCACAATAGTATCCATAGTTTGTTATGAGGCACAAAGGTGTCTGCTTTGGCATAATCAATAAAACACAAGGAAAGGTCCTGCTCGTCCCCTCTTCTTCCAGTCAAGAGCCATCTGGCATCAGCAGTCTCCATCCTCAGGCAGTGTTCTTCTGAATCTGGCTTGAGTTTCTGGCATCTCTCTGTCTGTGTACTGTTATACCTTTTTTGGAATTATCTTCAGCAAAATTTTACTTTCATGTGATATTGATGTTGTTTGATCATTTCTGCCTTGTATTGTGTCACCCTTCTTTAAAATGGGAACAAAAAATAACTCTTCCAGCTGGTTGGCCACATAACTGTTATACAAGTTTCCCGGCATAGACAACAGAGTGCTTCGAGCACTTCATCAGTTTTTTGAAACTCTTCCATTAGTATTATGTCAATTCCTGGAGACTTATTTTTCAGTAATGCTTTTAGTCAAGTTTGGACTTCTGTTATCAGTATCATAAGTTCTTGATAATAAGCTACCTTTTAAAATGGTTCAATCTGGATCAGTTCTTTTGGGAACAGTCTTATTTTGCCCATGGAATCTTTCAGTATTACAACTGGATGCATTTCTTTCTTCAGTTCTTCTCAGCTTGAGAAATGCTGACTGTACTTTTCCCTTTGCGTTTTCTGACTCTATGTATCTGCACATCTACTCACCATTCTTAACTTTGTCTTCCTAAGCTGCCCATTGACATTTTCTATTCATTCTGTTAGTGAATTATTGTTTTTCATTTGGCTACTCTCCACGCAATAGCAAATTTCAGAGTCTCTTCTGTCATTCACTCAGTGTTTCTTTCCTGTCTTTGTAAGGACTTTTCACTTTCTTCATGGACGATGTTCTGGTCATCCCCCGATTCTTCTGGTCTTCGGTCATTACTTTTCCTTCAGTACATCGCATCTGTTGTTGAAATAGTGTCTAAGTTCAGGACTTGTTTTAATTTTCTTCAGCTTCAATCTGAATTTTCGTATCGGCAATAGGCGATCTCTACCACCATCTGTCATAGGCTTGTTTTGACTGATGATATTAAGCTTTTCCATTGTGTTTTCCCATAATTAATTCCTGGATATTGATCTGACAAGATCCATATGTATGTTGTTGTTGTTGTTAGGTCCCCTCAAGTTGGTTCCCATTCATAGCGACCCCATGCACATTAGAATGAAACACTGCCAAGGCCTGAACCATCCTGACCATTATTCCTATTCTTGAACCCATTGTTGAAGCCACTGTCTCAATCTATCTTGGTGAGCGTCTTCCTCTTTTCACTCCCCTCTACTTTACTGAGCACAGTGTCCTTTCCAGGGACAGATCTCTCCTGAAAACGTGTTCAAAGTAAGTAAGGGGAAGTCTCGCCATCCTTGCCTCTACGGAGCTGTAATTCTTCCAAGACAAATTGATTTGTCCTTTTAGCAGTTCACGGCATTTCCAATATTCCTCTCCAGCACCACAATCCAAAGGCATTGATCCTTCTTGGAGTATAGCTTCTGTTTAATGTTATTGACCAAAGGTATGTGCGATGAAGAAATTGTTGGTCTTGGAAAATTTCTATCACGCAATCTCCAACCTTGTTTCCATCACCAATGCCATATAGTCCAAGTACTACTCCTTCCTCCTTGTTTCCAACTTACGAATTCCAACCACCAGGAATGATCAATGTCTCTTGATGGTATGCTTGAGCAATTGCCGACTGAAGAAATTGGTAGTGAGCCATGAAAATGCATTTGATTCTTACCAATGTTGGATTCTCCTAACAAAATTAACATCGTTAATACTGATGCAAAGTGAAAGAGCCTTGGTGGTGCTGTGGGTTAAGCATTTGGCTGCAAGTGGCAAGGTCGGCAATTTGAACCCACCTGACACTTTAGGGAGAAAGACAAAGTATTCCACTTCTGTAAATACTGATAGTCTCAAAAATCCTATGCAGCAGTTCTAAGCTACTCTGTAAGGTCACTGTGAATTGGCATATATTCGATGGCAGTGGATTTGGTTTTATGCAAAGTAAGAAAAGAAAGACGTAGAATACCAGGGCAATTTAGACAAACTGTTTCACCAGAATTTGGTTGTTTTTAGTAAGTTAGCCACCCGACTTTTCTATTTGTATTGAAACATTCAATAATAACTCCATTGCAAGGAAATTGGAAAAGTTTATATACAAGCAAAAGGGCATATGATTTATCCTACCATTGCTTAACACAACAGTCAAAAGGCAATGAATAAGAAACATTAAACATATTGACCCCTCAGGAGTAATCTTAATCAGAACTGTGAGTCCTGAAATGAAATGAGATAAAAATGACACATCTAAGGGGCTGGTGAATCAATCACTGGTAAAGAGAAAGTCATGTTTTCTTTCACAAAGAGCTGCAGCAATATGGGGGGTAGGAGGGGAAGGGGAGAGAGGAACGAAGAGGAAAACCACAACCCACTGTAATGGAAAAGCAACTCCGTTTTACAAACATATACCCACAAATAAATGTTACTCATGCCTGAGCAGCAAGACTCATCATCATACATTCCTTTCCTATTGCAAGAAATGAATGTCTCATTTTGACTAGACTTCCCTCTACGACAAATAATGAAGTCTTTCCATTTGCTAAGCTTCCATGCTAATGAAACACGTCAGGTGTTTCCACAAGCAAATGAACGACCGTATGATGGTTTCCAGTTCTGTCAATCTGCCTTTCCACATTCGCCCAGAATAACCCACATTTCAGCCAATATCTTTCAGCATTTATGTTTAATAGTTCTTTATCAGCCATGCTTAATGTATCCCATTCAGAGAGAGAGATTTGGTCAAAGCCATATTTCTATCTTGCCTTTTATACACATATCTGGTTTATATGTTTTATATCAATATTTAATTTTTCTATTTTCATGATGATGTATTTATTACACTTTTTAAAAATTTTGGAACTTCTCTCTCTCTAGCATGCAGAACCTCCTAATCCTTAGAGTTCAGATGACCTTGCTTATGGATGACCGAGGAGTCCTCTAGTCCACAGAATCATCTAATATGCAAAACCATCCCTCTTGACTTTGCACTTACCACACAGATGTGGTCCATGCTTTGTTCCCCTGGGAAGTCCTGGGGCTCCCGTGAGGAGGGAAGGTGAGGGTGAACGGTGCCCTCTTGGGAGGACCTCTGTGTGTGCATCTGTTGCTGGTTGTAGAGCGTGAGGCAGATGCAGATCTCAGTTCACTGACCTTAAGACACCAGAGACAGGGTTTTAAAGACTACTCTTCTCCACAGACTTCCTTTCCTCAAAAGGAATTTCTTCCACCTTCTTTAGACAAGCCTTTGTCTCACCACAACCCACACATTGGCCAATAGGAGGGTGGAGCTCTTACTCCCGCAGAGCTGGGGTTGTCAGTTCAAAAGGCCTAGGGCGCCTTTTCCAAATATGAAAGCCCGCGGCAACCCCAGGTTGTGGCAAAACCAGGAAGGCATGTGGCTTTGTTGTTGTTTATTTATTGACTGTGTGTTTATCGGGTGATGTTATTTGTAGTTGATGTGGGCAAGCAAACAAAATGTTGCCTTACCATCAAAGAGTGATTCACCTTCTGAAAAAGTTCTGTGACAGACATCCTCCTCACCACATCGCGTTATAGATTTTACTCCCCTTTCCTTCCTGCTCCGCTCTTGGGAGAATTCTTTCTTTTCCTCAATTCGAGGACATTGAACTCAATTAAGCAGCGTTGTGTTGGCAGCGGGTAGTTTCATGTATCACATGGGACACCATAAGGTACATCCGCGTCCCCCGAATGCCTCAAACTTCTCCCAACTCTGACACCTCAGCCACACTGCTTTTAGTACTGGTTCTGCCTGTCTTCTCATTCTGGATGCATGCTGCCCTTCCTTGGGACCTGGTTATATTTCCGCCATCTGCTGGGTGCTTGTGAAATTGCACTGGCTGCTTTCAGGTACAGTACCATTGTTTTACACCCCAGCTGCTGCGAAAATGGAGACCTCATATTGATGAACAAATTGAAGAAACACAGATGTATACTGCATTGTTTAGAACGTCAGATTGAAGTGCTCATTTTGTATGAGATATGAGAACTTAACTTTCTGTCATAGAAGATATGTTCTGTGTTTTAATCCTTCAACTCTTTTTTTATGCCTTACTCTAGGAAACCATCCTTTGAGCCCCACTTCTTAGGTCAGGTTCTAAACATTGATCTTGAAATGGCAGTGTGTATGGCCAGTAGTCTAGCAGCCATGATCACCTTAAGAGGCTCGTGAATATTTAGGAATCCAGGTATCTTTTTCTTCTCCCTTTCTTTTCTCTGTTTGGATGCATTGGTGAGTGTTCAGCGGCAGTGTCATAAATCGGTGACCCAATGCTAGGGAGTGGAGAGGACTCTGGTTTTGAAAACTTTGGAGCCTGAGTGTTCAATACCCACCAAAGGGCAGGAGTTAATAAAGTAACACCAAGCAGGATTTGGAACTGAGCTGCCTCCCAGCAGGAGAGGTCCCCAAACCAAACCCAGTGCCAACGAGTCCATTCCCACTTAAGAGCAACTCTGGGAAGGGTTTCTGAGAACTGTAAATTTTTGTGGAAGCAGACAGCCTCATCTTTCACATGAGAAATGATTAGTGAGTTTAAACCACTGAGTTTTCAGTTAGTAATGCAACATCTAATTCACAGTGCCACCAGGTGTGTTTCCCAGCAGGCGAGAAAAGCTCACTGCCATCGACTTGATGCAGACCCAGAGCGACCCTACAGGACAGGCTATCACAGCTCCGTGCGAGTTTTCAACTCTTCTAGGAGTATAAAGCTTCCTCTTCCTCCTGAAGAGTGGCTGGTGGCTTTGAATTGCTGACCTTGAGGATTGTAGCCCAGTTTATAATCTACTACGCCTCTAGGGTCCTGTATAACCAGGACTGGAAAAGTATCTGCCCTTTCGATCAGGATTAAAGCAAGAAAACCTGTATGTTTCTGCCTGGATTCAAGAGGGAAAGGAGAAAAATCTGGAAGAATTCACTAGGATAATCCCCTTTCCCTAAAAATGAGCTCAGCTTCAGGTTTCTGCTTCCATATTGTCTAGCTAGGAAATTATCACAAAAATGGTTCCAAATCAGGGTACACCTTTGGAATCTTAGTAGAATCAAAGATACTCTCATACCACAGGCCATATGTGAAATGAACAAACTCCAGTAAAAAAATGATCATCCAACAAAAAATATGTAGAGAAACCCTCTTAAAGGCTCATTCCTAAATTAGGACATTATAATAGTCAAGGTCACATGCACTCCACTTACGCATCACCAGACAAACTAAATGGAAGAATTATAACCCAGAGACGCAGACTCAACTCAAAACTCACTGCCATTGAGTCGATTAAGATTCATAGAGCACTTGAGATAACAGAAAGGGAATATACAAGTGAGTTTAAAATAATGCAGTATATAAAAAAAGAAAGAGATTCTAGAGGATCAAAATGAACTTGAAAAGAAATAACCTGGATCTTTTGGAAATAATACAATCGGTGAAATTAAAAACTCAATTGGCAGGGTAAGTAAGAAAAGATATGATTGACGCGAAGTTTAGTGAACGAGAAGCTAGAGATGAGGAACTTGGTACGGCTGTAGCATAGAGTGATAAAGGGACGGACAATATGAGTGAATAAATAACTGTACTATGGATTTCATATGTGTTTTAGGAAGAGACTAGTCGAAATAGGGAAGCAGTGAAGTTCAAGATAATAATTACCGGGAATTTTCTAGATCTGTTCAAAGATAGAACTTTTAACTTCAAGAAGAACATGGAATCATGAACTGTAATACAATTAAAATTCACACCAGGAGATATAACGAGCCCACAGAATATTAAAGCAAAAATAAGATAATAGCAATGAGGAGAAAAGCTGGCCACTACCAAGGAACAGTAATTTGTCTAACTCAGGGTCCTTACAATAATATTAATCAAGGTCAAAGTATAAGAAAATAATGCCAAGACATGGACAAAAATGCCAGTTTAGCATTTTATATACAACTATGCTGTCATTCAAGAATGAGAAAGAGATGATAACATTTTATTCATAAAATAACCACAAAATATATGTACTCTATAAAAATAAATCTAGTGAAAGAATATATAACAAGAAAGAGCAGTAAGTAAATATTTGATAAACATATGGCTAAGTGCAACAAAGTATTGACTATATAAAGTATATACAATTGATTTTGAAAATATGAAAAATGTATAACCATGAAAACCTACACCTAAACTATTAGACAAATATGCCGTAGAAAATAGGAAGGAAGATTTGATTTAGGAGCCCTGGTGGTATAGTGGTTATTCGTTGGACTTCGATCCACATGGTTGGCAGTTCGAAACCTTCAGCAGTTCCAAGGGAGAAAGACTGATCTTTCAACTCCCACAAACAGTTACAGTCTCAGAAACCCACAGGGTGGTCTCAATGAGTCAGCATTGACATGATGGTGGTAAATTGTTGAGTTCTGTCCTATAGAGTCTCTATGAGAAGGCATCGATTCGGTGGCAGTGAATTTTTCATGTACTTGTAGAAAGGAACCCTGGTGGTGTAGTAGTTACACTTTGGACTGCTAACTGCAAGGTCAGCAGTTCAAAGCCACCAGCCACTCCTCAGGAGAAAGAAGAGGTCTTCTAGTTCCATAAAGAGTTACAGCCTCAGAAACCCACAGGGACAGTTCTATCCTGTCCTGTAGGGCTGCTGTGAGTCAGAGTAGACGTGATGGCAGGGAATTTAGAGTATGTATTTGTAGAATGGGTGAGATGTTCATAAGAGTTAGAATCAAGTTTAGTATGCATGATAAATATCTTCAGCTTTACCAGTGAAAGATCAGAAAGAAATTCTGAAGGAATAGAGAGTAAAGAAGGGAATTTTGTGGTGACGATTGTTCGGTGCCAAGGAGTTGGTTCCAACTCAGAGTCCCTGTGTGCAGTGGAAGGAAACACTGCCTGGTCCTGCACCGTCCTCACAAGTGTTATATTTGAGCCCATCTTTGCAGCTAGCATGTCTATCTGTCTTGTTAAAGGTTTTCTCATTTTTACTGCCCCTCTATTTACTTCTGAGGGGCATTCTGGCTGTACTTCTTCCACGATAGATTTGCTTGTTCTTTTGGGAGTTCATGGTCATTGATGTTAGTGCCTTCAAGTCAGTGACCCTGTGTCCAACAGAAGGAAACACTGCCCTGTCCTCCGTCATGCTCACAATTGCTCTTATGTTTGAGTCTATGTTTGCAGTCACTGTCAATCCATCTCGTTGATGGTCTTCCTCTACTTTTCCCCCCACTGCTCCTCTAGTTTAACAAGCATGATGCCCTTTTCCAGGGACTGATCTCTCCTGAAAACATGTCCAAAGCACACGAGACAGGGTCTCACCATCCTTGCTTCTAAGGGGCATTCTGCTGTACTTCTTCCCAGACAGGTTTGCTTGTTCTGTTGACAGTCCATGGTGCTTTCAGGACTGTTCACCAGCACCATAGTCCAAATGGATCCACTCTGCTTCAGTCTTCCTTATTCGATGTCCACCTTTCCCATGCATACCATGGCTATGTCATGCACACCTTAGTCTTTGAAGTAACACACTTGATTTTCAAGAATCCTTGTGGAGCAGAGTTACCCAATGCAATGCATCATGTCATCGCTTGACTGCTGCTTCCATGAGCATTGATTGGGGATCCAAGCAAGACATAATCCTTGACAATTTTAATCTTATCTTCATTTATCAGGATGTTATCTATTGGTCGAGTTGTGAG
The DNA here is from genome assembly GCF_000313985.2 of Echinops telfairi. Lineage (NCBI taxonomy): Eukaryota > Metazoa > Chordata > Mammalia > Afrosoricida > Tenrecidae > Echinops > Echinops telfairi. Next base: position 30,688,652 of record NW_022111372.1, on the reverse strand, counting down.
GATTTGTGTTATGTTTCCATTGATTACATAATCCATACTGGAGGCTGCAATCCTTGAGCTTCATCAGCAAGGGCTTCAAGACCTCCTCATTTTCAGCAAGCACGGTGTGTCATCTGCATTCCGTAGGTTGTTACTAAGCATTCCTCCAATGCTGATGCCATTCTCTCATTGTTTCTTCATATAGCCCAGCTTCTCCAATTTTCTCAGCATTCAGATTGAGTAAGTGTGTTGAGCTGATATAACCATGATGCATACCTTTCTTGATTGTTAACTCTGCAGTATTCCCTTATTCTCTTTGCACAACTGCCTCTGACTCCGTGTACCAGTTCTCAGTAAGCGTAGTGTGGTGTTCTGGAATTCCCATTCTCCTCAAGGGTCTCCCTAGTTGACTTACTGATGAACATAAAAGACTACATATAGCCTTCTTACATGGCAGCAGAGAGAAAACAAAGACACCATCCTCACCATTGGACCAATGAGCAATATCACCAGAAAATGGAGAAAAAAACTTGAAGTTGTGAAGGATTTCCGTTGGATCCACCGTAAAGGCCCATTAGACACAGTAGTTGTTCAGAAATCAAGTGACAGATGGCACTTGCTGTGAACGTCTTTCTTAAAGGGTTAGGAAGTAAAGACGTCATTTCGAGGACAAAGATGCGCCTGATCCAAACCATGATTTTCCCAAGCCCCTCATATGTATATGAAAGCTGGACAGTTAATAATGCGACTGAAGAAGAACTGATGCACTTAAATTATGTTGTTGGTGACAAATACTCAAATTAACCGGGGCAGTCGGAAGACCAAACATCTGCTTGGAAGACATGTAGAAGAATGTTCCCAGTGAGACTGCCTCTCACATATTTGGACATGTGATCAAGAGAGACCTGTCCCTGGTAAAGGACATCATGTTTGGTAAAGCCGAGGCTCAGTAAAAAAGGAAGCTCCTCAATGAGATGAATTACCACAGTGCAGTGACCACAGGCTCAAACACAGCAACATTTGTGAAGCTGACGCAGGACCGGATAGGGTTCCATTCAATGTAAGAAGAGTTGCTATGAGTTAAATTGTCTCCATGGCACCTGAGACAAACAGCATGGATATAGATGTATATGTGTATGTTTATATAGTTATACATAGATGCAAATGCATGCATGGATATCCTCACAGAGTGTTTAGAGAATTCAAAATGACATGGTGGAAACCATTTAGTGACTAATCATACAATGAGTTAATTTTATTCGTTATAAACAAAAGCTTTTCAAATTGGATTGTGAAAAATCCAGTTGTTTTCTCTTTCATCTAACCCAAAACAAACCAAAAAGAAAGAAAGTACAAACACAACGAGGATTTCAGGGAAAAAGGGTACAGCTATTGCTCACATCAGACAAAATAGTCTTTACGGTGAGGAAATATTACGAGAGAGAGACAGTCACCAACCATTAAAAGATGGGTGACTTTAAGGAAATAAAAGATGATAATTCTAAGATTGTATGTATCTAACAATGAGGACTTAAAATAAATGAAACACATGATGAGAAATTGTCAGGTAAAAAGGAAGGCCCTATAAGAATCAGGAATTTGAACACATCTACCTCAGGTATAGACATCATGCTTGTCTTTCTTTTTAAAGAAAACTTTGAAATGATTTTATTTATATAAATATCAAGTATTCAATTCACCAGGAATATGAGATAATTCTAAGCTTCTAGTTTCCTAATAACATTGCGTCAAATAGACATTATACCTTTAATTTTATAATATAAAATAATCTGTCAAATATAAATTTACCCTGGCTTACCCTACTTCCTCCTTGTGTTTCCCAATTCTACTCCTTTCTTCCCTAAACTTTCTGAACTTTGCTCTTGGGAAAGGCTGTCATTTTTGCACGTAGAATTTTTGATGAATAAAGTAACAAGCTTTATCTAATTATCATTTAGGTATCCTTGTCTCATCATTAGAGGGCATATGTTTATATGCACCCATGGGACACTTATAAAAATTGACATTTTATTAAGCAACAAGGCAATCTTTAAAATATCAGAGAACTTGCTATGTTCCATTTAAGAAATGTGTTTCCATTTAAGAACTGGAAAATAATCATTTAGGATTAACTGAAAACACATATGTTTAAAAACATTTAAAAGGTTTTTTTAATCCTCATGCAAATTTGCATAGATCTTAAAGAAGATATTGAGGACAAACTTACCAATGAATGAAGATAAAAATGCTAAATTTCAAACTGTGGCATTAAGTTAAAATAGCATTTTAAAGGAAATATATAGACTTGAATATCTTTATTAGGAAAAGGAAAAAGAATACCTGAACATTCATAAGCTAGGCAGTCAAAACAAGAAGTCAGATAAAGATCTGCATGCGAAACATACAGAGAAGCAAAAATGATAGCCTCAGAGACGTTGGAAATCTGGACAATGAATAACAAAGATGGGAGAAGAACTTGTGCTTTTGACGTACGTTGTTGGTGACGAATGTTGGATATGCCATGGGATGTCAGAGGAATGAATAAATTTGTGTTGAAAGAAGTATACCTAGAATGCTTCTTAGAAGACGGCAAGTCATACTCTCATGTGCCTTTGGCATGTTATCAGGAGGGACCCGTCCCAGGAGAAGGTCATTGTGCTTAGTGAAATAGAGGGAGACCCTCAACGAGACAGACTGACACAATGGGCAAAATTATAGACTCAACCTAACAATGAGTGTGAGAATGCTACGTGAATGGACAGTGTTGGACACGGAGTTTATTTTACACTGGTGGCTATGAGTCAGTTCCCACTCAACAACATATAGTTTATTTTTCACATTTTCCCCTTGACTCTTATCAGTGTCTTAATAGATTGGTATTGAGCTTTGATCTATTTTGGATTGCATTGCATTACAATCTATATTGCATGACACTCGCCAGTCTCCACTTTGGTTGCGTATACTCAACATGCTTCCATAAAACAGAAGGGTTTTGAATAAAACTAAAATTGTATAATATATACGTAAATGAATCAGGAGCTTTGTGTTTCTTTCCCCTGAAATGCCCAAGAATTTAAGACTTGAGGGGGAAAGCTTTTGCCGAACACGTCCAGTGTTTGGAAAGAGCTGTGATGTATTCCGTGACCTCTCAAGTGAGGCCGGTCTGTGATTTAGACGCTGCTTTCTTCTCTGTCAACCATTTGACAGGAGCCCCCAGCCACATGTTAAAGAACCTCTGATTTTTCTTTCACTACTGCAGCAACCAATATAACAAAATGACACTTTATTCCTATTGCATCTCGGTGTTACGGTCAACTTTTTCTCCTGCGACTTATTCCATATTCTTATTGTAACATTTGACAGAAACAAACCCAAAAAACCCAAACGAACAGCAACTCAAACTTTTGCATGGTCTACAGGGCATACACAATGCCGCCCGTTCTTAACGAGTTAATTAAAAGCGGGCACAAAATCATACACTCAAATGAACACTCATGTGGATTTCCTGGCTGAGTTTTCCAGTGTTACTGCATCATTCCAATAGCATCTTCTGTCAGACTGGCCTGTGTTCATATACTACTTCTTTTAAAAAATGTTTTATTGGCATTTAATTCACAGATCATACAATCCAGGAGCTCTATCATATTAAGACATTTTGTGTGACCATCACCCAAATAAATGTTAGAACATTTTCTCTTTTCATTGCTGTTAGCTCCCTGCCAGGCCCCTAGCAGAACCAATACACTGTCCAGTCCTGCATCGTCCTCACAATTGTTAAGTTTGAGCTCACTGATGCAACCACTGTGCCAATCCATCTTGTTGAGGGTCTTCTTTTTCATTGCCCCTCCAAGTTACCATCTTTTCCAGGGATTGTCTTTCCTCGTAACGTCCAAAATAGGTGAGATGAAGTCTCACCATCCTTGTTCTGAAGGAGCATTCTGGGGCACTTCATCCAGCACAGATTGGTTTGTTCTTTAGGCAGCCCATGGTACTTTCAATATTCTTTGCCAACACCATAGTTCAAATGCCCTGACTTTTTTTTCAGCCTTCATTATTCAATGTCCAACTTCCACATGTATATGAGGCGACAGAAAATGCCACGAGTCAGGTGCACCTTGGTCTTCAAAGTAACATCCTTTCTGTGTTAGTCTGGGTAGATTAGAGAAACAAATCCATGGACACACACATATGTGTGTCAGAAAGAATTTTATATACAAGAGGAATTGAACATTGAGAAAGCATCCCAACCCAGTCCAGCCCAAGTCCATATGTCCGATACCAATCTATCAAGTCCTCTTCAAACTCACAAAACACATGCAATGAAGCCAAATGCAGGATGGTCACAAGCCAGTGGGTAGAAAGTCTTTGGGTCCAGTGGCGTTGTAAGCATCTCAGTGCTGGCAGGGGTCTCTCTGTGGCTTTTCTGGCTTCAGAAGTCTGGTTGCATCCATGTGGTTTGTCAGCTGCTATGACTCCCAGGGAGTGGCCTTGTCAGTAGAGTCTCCAAGGGAGTGACAGAGAGAGAAAGTGTCTCCTGCTTCCAAGAAGGTAGAACCAGATTTCCCAGAATTCTTAGGAGAAGGCCATGCCCACATAAGTCTCCTTGGCTATTTCCAGATTGATAGCCTAGACTCCAGCCCTACACTCTTAATCCTTAAATTGACACCAGATTAGGTAACTACCACACTTTCTTTTCAACATTTTTAAGAGGTTTTGTGCAGCACATTTACCCAATGCATTGCTTTTTTAAATCTCTTTAAGTTCTGTTTCCATGAAAATTGATTGTGGACCCGAGAAATGATATCCCTTTTTCCAAGTCCTCTTCTGAACCAGACCTGAATTTCTGACAGCTCCCATCAATGTACTGCTATGACCTTCAGTAAAAGTCTACCTGCAGGTGCTATCAATGATACTGTTCTAAAATTGTAATATTCTGGTGGGTCACCTCCCTTTGGAATGGGTACAAACATGAATCTCTTTCAATCACTTGGCCAAGTAGCTGTCTTCCAAATTTCCTGGCATTGATGATTGAGTGTTCCCAGAGCTGTATGAGCTTGTTGACATTTTGAATTGGTACTCCATCAATTCTTGGGGCCTTATTTTTGCCTAATGCCTTCAGTGCAGCTTCGCCTCCTTTCTTCTTCAGTTCCATTGGCCCTTGATCATATGCTACCTCTTGAAATGGTTCAAAGATGACTAGTTCTTTGGGGGATAGTGAATCTGTATGCTCTTTCCATTTTCTTTGGATGCTCCCTCCATCATTCAGTATTGTTCCCATTGAATCTTTTAAGATTGCAACTCGAGGCTTAAATTTTTCCTTGAGTTCTTTCAGTTTGAGATATGCTGAATGTGTTCTATCTTTCTGGTATTCTAACTCTTAGGTCTTTGTTCATTTCATTATAATACTTTACTCTGTCTTCCCGAACTACCCTTTGAAAATTTTCTGTTCAGCTTTTTACTTCATCGTTTCTTCCCTTTGTCTTAGCTACTCTACGATTAAGAGCTTTGATCTTGTCTACCGTCCTTCTCTTTTTAATGAACTTTTGCTTTCCTTATGAATAATATTCTCGATGTCATCCCACAGCTCATCGGGTCTTCTGTCATTAGTGGTCAATGTAGCCCATCTGTTCTTGAGATGTTCTTGAAATTCAGTATGAAGCTCATAATTTGGCTCTCATGGACTTGTTTTAATTTTCCCCAGCATCAACCTGAACTTACATATGAGCAATTGATAGTCTGTTCCACAGGCAGCCCCTGGTTTGGTTTGAGGTGCTGATGTTGAGCTTCTTCGAGGTCTCTTCCCAGAGCTGAAGTCAATTTGATTTCTGTGTGTCCCATTAGGGGAAGTCCAAATGTTGTGTGTTATTGAAGAAGGTTATTTGCCACGAGCAAGTTGTTGGTATTACAAAATTCCATCAGGGATCTCAAGTTTCGTTTCTATCACCAAATCCATATTTTATAACTACCACACTGTTCCTTCCTCTTTGTTTCCAACTTTTGCATCCCAATGGGCAACAACTACCGATTATTAATAGATGTTTGCAACTGTTCTCATTTTGTGTTGTGCCCCCTCAGGTCCCAAAGGCTTGCCTCCGTCCACGTCACCATGGTTGATTCTGCTTGAAGAAAGCAGCTCTCTCTCAGTTATCTCTGAGTGCCCTCTTACCCTTTTGTCTCCATCTCTCACAATGTTGGCTGCTGTGCATGAGGCTTTCGGTTTCTGATCAGGATCAGCCACTATTCGTGAGGTTTTCCGTGGCTAATTCCTCAGACGTGGACAGTCTATTCTTTCTTCAGCATCTGTGCTTTGTCTGGGAGGTCTGTGGAAATGTGTGGACTCTGTGTGACCCTGCTGATATTTGAAATACCAGTGACATCACTTCCAGCATCACAACCACACACAGCCACCCCAGTGAGACAGACTGACAGACAACTGATGTCCTGTATGATAAGAGCGTCTTCTAATTTATTTGTGATCTTTGGTACATAACAGTTCTTTCTAAAAGTTTTTATCTATAGTCATCTTCTTCCTTATAATTTCTACTTATGTGTTTTTTTCTAAATGAATTTCTGTCCTATATCCCAAAATTCACTGCTATCAAGTTAATTCTGATCCATAACAACCCTATACGACAGGGTACAACTGCACTGTGGGTTTCCAAGATGGTAAATCTTTACCTTACCAGGTAGAAAGACTCATCTTTCTCTTGTGGAGTAGCTAATGGTTTTGAACTGCTCAACTTCCAGTTATCAGCTCAACTCATAACCCACGAGGCCAGCTGGGTTTATACACTTCTTATACACTTCTCATAAATGTCTCTAACTGCTAGTCAATATTGCTTGTGTATTTAAGACTTCAATCCATTTGAGAATTATTTTTGTATATGTGTCATTATAATTAAAATTATATTTTATTTTCCAATATAGAAAACCAAGTGTTTTAATAACATGTATTGAATACATTACCCCTTTTCATGGATTTAAAATACGACTTATGTTATTTATCAAGTCCCCAGATATATGTTTTTGTTTCCCAGTTCTCTATTTTATTTCCATTAGTTGCTTTAATTAACTTGATAGGAATACCATAATTGAAAAATTACTCTAATTTACATTAAGTTTGAACATCTTCTAGAGTCACTTATTAACACCTCTTTCTTTTCTGCATTTTTCTACTTCTTTTCCTTCCTTCTTCTTTAAAATTATCTTGACTACATATAGAATTTTACTCTTCCACATGAGCGTAAAGTTCAGCTTGCTGATTTCCACCATAAATAAATAAATGCAAAGCCTTGTGGATTTTGTTTGGAATCCAGTTAAACACATAGGTGTATACAGAGAGAATAATTATTGCTACAAAATTATGTTGTTCATTCATCAATATTACATCTCTTCCTTTAGATTATGGAACAAACCATGGATTGACAGAAAAATGAACAAATAAATCTGAGAAGGAATACAACCAGAATGTTGAAAGTGAAGACAGACTAGGGACATCATGCTTGGCAGAGGATCGGTGAAAATGAGTAAAATCCTCTATGGTTACAACACTAGACAGCAATCGTCACACCAAATACACAAACAATCATGAAAATAGTACATAGGTTGTTCTCTTCTACATGACGTTGGCAAGAGTGGGCGATGAATGCTGACTCAATGGTAACTGAGAGCAACAATCACAGCTTACCCAGAGATTCATATGTATGTCATTTGTTTACTTTTGCAAGTGTGTATTCCTAAAAGGTGGAGGAAACCTTTTGATTATCTTTTAGTTCCATTTATCTATGAACTTTTGAAGCTCATTCACACACACACACACACACACACACACACACACACTGCACAGAGTTTTTTATGCAAATAACATATACCTTCTCATTTGTTTGCCAACTGCTGCCTCCCTATAATAGGCATTTTGGCAAATGTGCTAGGTTAATTCCCTTTTTTTATACCAACATGTAAAAAAAAACCAAACCAAAAATCTAACATCGCCTCCCTTGTACGATTAGCTTCTGCGGGGAAGGAAGCAGTTGGCAAACAATCACAGACCTATAGTATTTGTATAAGAAATTATGTATATGCAGTATATATGCGACCTATACATAGATTTAATAAATAAATAATAAAGGATGTGGAATACATTAAATATGTAAAGATTTATAATCAACATCCTTTTAGCAGTCTCTTAATTTTAGAAAGGGGTTCTTTTGATTAATTACTTTGAAGGGAATTTAAACATTTTAATTTTTTAATAATTTCATGTTTCCTGTGTAGACAATGTAATAGACTAACTTATTCCTAAAGCTCTTCCTCTTGGTAATCTTGCTAAAATTTGTTTCTCTAGGATCTCCAATGCAACATCAAAATGAGGAGGGTTAGTATCCTTACTGGTTTTTCAGTGGAATCTTTTATGGGTAATATCATATTTGCTTACAACCCATATCAAATTTCTTTTTGATGCATACTATCATTTCAACTTTATATATTTTTTTCATTAATACATGTCTGATAATTTTTTTAAATAATAATCATTTTATTAGGGGCTCATACAACTCATCACAATCTGTACATACGTCATTTGCATCTAGCACATTAATACATATGTTGACTTCATCATTCTTACAACACCCACTTTCCACTTGAGCCCCTGGAGTCAGCTCATTTTCCTCCCTCCCTCCCTACTCCCCACTCCCCCCAAACCCCTGATAATTTAGAATTTATTATTATTTTATCATATCTTACCCCATCCCACGTCTCCCTCACCCACTTCTCCACTGTCCATCCCCCAAGGAGGAGGCCACATGTAGACCTTGTCCTCTGTTCCCCCTTTCTCCCTCTCCTTCCCTCCACCCTCCCACCATCGCCACTCTCTCCACTGGTCCTGGGGGGGGGGGTTCATCTGTTCTGGGTTCACTGTATTTCCAGTTCCTATCTGTGCCAGTGCACCTCCTCCAGTCCAGCTGGATATGTAAGGTAGAATTGGGATCATGGTAGTGGGGTGGAGGAAGCATTTAAGAATCAGAGGAAAATTGCATATTTCATCGTTACTACACTGCACTCTGATTTGGTCCTCACCTCTCCACAACCTTTCTGCAGGGGCATGCCCAATTTCCCCTGGATGGGCCCTGGGTCCCCCACTCTGCACTCCCCCTCCTTCACAGTGTTATGATTTTTTTTATTTCTGGTCTTTGATGCCTGATACCTGACCCTTTCGCCGCCTTGTCATCTTACAGGTTGGTGTGCTTCTTCCATGTGGGCTTTGTTGTTTCTCAGTTAGATGGCCCTTTGTTTATCTTACAGCATGTGGGACCCAGATTCTGTGTAATTTGACAGGTTGGCAACATCAGTTTTCTTCACTGCACTTGCTTATGTACCCGCTTTGTCTTCAGCATTCGTGTTGGGGTAGGCTGGTGTACTCCTTCCTTGTGGATTTTGTTGTTTCTTAGCTAGGTGGCCATCTGTTTGTCTTCACGCCTGTAAGACCCCAGATGCTGTATCATTTCATAGCCAGGCACCATCTGCTTTCTTCCCCACTTTTGCTAATGCACCCCCTATGTCCTCAGCGATTGAGTAGGGGTAGGCTGGTGTGCTTCTTCTGTGTGGGTTTTGTTGTCTCTCAGGTAGATGGTGCTTGTTTATCTTCAGGTCTTTAAGGCTTCAGGTGCTATATCTTTTGGTAGTTGAGCACTATCAGCTTTCTTCACCACACTTGCTTGTGCAACCATTGTCTTCAGTGACTTCAGGTGTTATATCTTTTGGTAGCCAAGCATCATCCGCTTTCTTCACCACATTTTCTTGTGCACCCATTGTCTTCAGCAATCATGTCAGGTAGGTGAGCATCACAGACTGCCAAATTGTTAGAACAAAGTGTTCTTGTGTTGGGGGAGTACTTCTGTAGGGACCCACTGTCCATCTGTTAATTATACTGAATTAATCTTCTAGGATTATTACAACTAACATATTTTTACTCCTTTAAATCTGCTTATATGGTAAATTAAAAAATAGCTTTTCAAATGTCAAATCTGTGACAAATCCTACTTCATAATGATATATTTTTAAATAAATGATTTTGTTTGTTAACATTTTATTTGAGACATGTTATTGATGAATGATTGTTTCTTTTAGTGATGGTGTTCTTATAATTTCTCTTCCACTTACTGTACTCCTCTGACTGGTAACAAGCTTGTTCTAGCCGCAGAAAGCAAGTTGTCAAGTTTTCTCTCTCCATTGTTTGTCTGGAGAAGTTGTATGAAATAGGTGTATCTATTTCATGACAATTTACTAAAGTTAAGTAGTATCAGCTGATAACTGTGATTATTTTTATGCGGAGACAAATGAATTAAGCTTCTTTAATTGATTTAATTCTATGTTTTCTTTATCTGTTTGAGTCAATTTCTATCATTTTTATTATTCTAGTAAAACATAAGTTTTCAAAATAATTGGCATGAACTACTTGTATGGCTTTTGGTTTATTTTTAAAATGTGATTTAAATTAAAAATATATATTATTAACTGGCAGTTAAAACGTATATCATATCATTCCATAATTCCATCACATCAAGAAATATTGTAAGATTGCTACCAAAATCAGTTTCCATTCTTTTTCTTCCTGGGCTCCTTGACATCATCTCCCTTTCACTCCACTCCCATCACCGCCACTGTACTCCCCGCCGCCACCACCGGAAACCCTAGTCTACTTGCTGTCCCTACAGGTTCATCACTCCTGAGTTTCACACACCGAAAAATGGAAGAACATAGAACACAACTTCAAGAGGTGACCCCAATGACATGACACCGCTGAGATAAATGTAAGACATTTATAATTGTTTTAAAAACATTTTATGTTTACTTTTATTCCTACTACTGATTTTGTTTTTCTATATTTCTTTATCATAACAAATTATGACAATGGTTCCTTTTTTATAATCAATCATTTTATTAGGGGCTCATACAACTCATCACAAACCATACATACATCAATTGTGTAAAACACACTTGTACATGCATTACCCTCATCATTCTCAAAACATTTGCTCTCCACTTAAGCCCCTGGCATCAGCTCCTCA
>NW_022111372.1:30647088-30676398 GCF_000313985.2 Echinops telfairi | reverse complement strand
CTAGTTATTTCCTCTATTTCCTTTTACTTTCCTATTGTCCCACTATCATGCTCAGCCTTCATTTGGGTTTCAGTAAATCCTCTAGGCTACATTACTCTTGATCAATCCCAACCAGGCCTCCTACACCCTCCCCACCACAGATTTAGATCACTTGTTTTTCCCTTGTCCATGGGTTTGTTAACACCACTTCCTTTCCTCCTAGCTCCCCCTCTACCATGGCCCCCAGAACTGTCATTCCATTGTTTTCTCCTCCAGATGTCTATGGCTTCTTGATTTTTAAAAATATTTCATAGACTGGGTTTTTATTTTTGCTGACTCTATTATTTTTTATTTGAGATTTATAAATTTGTGTTCTTTGTTATTGGTTTTCTTTTATTTCAATCTATTTGAACTTATTTCATTGATTTGAATAATTAATAATCTTCTAATTACTTATCTTCATAGAAAATATTTTGTTTGAGGTGATCTCTTCTTTTTCACTCCAGGTATTTTTTAAATTTCTATCATAACTTTTTCTTTGACTCATAAACCATCTCTGTATAGTTAAATAGTTAGTTACAATTGGGGCATTTTTGTTATTGATTTATAACTTTAATTCCATTTGTAAAAAATATTTATGTAATATAAATTCTTTCATAATTTCATTGAAACCTTGAATGTGGTTAGCTTTTATAAATATTCCAAGAATTCTGGAATAGACTATATAATTTATAATTATGGATGCAAGGTACTATACTTGTCTATTGGGCCAAAAATGCTAATTATGTCATAAAAATCTTATTTAACCATCTTTAAAAACATTTTTACAATTCTTTTCTTTTTCAGAGTCTTCATGGAAAGTAAAACCCACTTTCTTCTCTAGAAGGAAAAAAGATCAGATCCTCATTTTTCCTTTGTAATCAGGGGACAGTCACATTAGGAAGGCTCAGCCAATCAAAGCCGGCCTGTGGGATGTGAAGATGGCACTAGTTAGTGACACAAAGCAGCAAGACGGAGTATTCTATGCCACAGTGGTATGGTGTCAGAATCAGCCAGAAGCTGGGAATGCAGTGTTACAGCATTGGCTTCTTCCCCATTGTCTAGTTCTGGCCTCTAGACCTCTTTGATGGGCGTGTGGTGTCATCATCGCTGTGGTTTCAGCTTTGCAATCTGTGTGTTTGTTGTCACCTGTGTGTTTGTTGTCACCTGTTTCTAAGTCTTGCTCTGTGGTGTTTATTGCCACTATGAGACTTTCTCCTCCAATCAGCCACCAGGGCTAGCTTTTTGTGGCCCTTTTTCTGTGAGAAGAAGCCTAGTGTATTAGTCTAGGTACTTTAGAGAAACAAATCCACAGAAATTCATATGTAGAAGAGAGAGTTTTATATAAAGGGTAAGTGCACATCAAGAAAACATCCCAACCCAGTGCTGCCCTAGCCCACAAGTCCAACAATAACCCGTATGTCTGACACCTATCCACAAAGACTTCCATTTCACAAAACATGCACAATGTGCCAACTGCAGGAGAAAAGCCGAGTCAGTGAATGTGTAAGCATCTCAGCACTGGCAGGGGTCTCCACATGGATGCTGCAGCACCCAGGGCTGCATCGGGGTAAGTCCATGTAGCTTCTCCCCAGGGATATCTTGCAAGAAGTGAGCCTTGCCAGCTGAAGCAGGGAACTGGCTAAGGCAGCTGCAACCTGGTCAGACCATCACAAAGCAAAAGACCCAAGAACTCCAAAGGCAGGCTGACTGAGCCATTTATCTCTCCACCCTTCAATTAACCCCACATGTGTTTATCGGCCAGGTTGGCACAATAAAATAACTACCTCACCTAGGTTCATAGAGGTTATGTGTTCATTCTTCAGGAGAAAGGTGAGACTTTCTATTCCCATAAAGATTTATAATCTTGGAAACCCACAAGGGCCATTCTACCCTGTCCTATAGGATTCCATTGTGTCAGAATCCAATCCATGGTTATGAGTTTGATTTGTGTGTATGTAAAAGAGAGTTCAGATTCTTATTCTTGTTTAGACCAGATACTTCATTGTGTTTTCCTGAATGATCATTAAAATTCAAGACCCCAGGCCCAGGGGTCTACATCCAAGTCTAAATCCCCTCCAGACTCAATAGCCTCAGCTCTGGCTTATAACTTCTGGTCAACGTTCCTTTTGTTCAGTTCTTACACTGAAAGAATTCCTTTTGTTGTTTAAGCTTCTGTTATCTTAAAAATGTTAAATTATACAATGCTGTAAAATATAAAGGCCTAAAAAAAGAATTGATGCATTTGCATTATGGTGCTGGTGAAGAGTATTTAATACACTATGAACTTCCAGAAGAACAAATACATCCATCTCAGTCGAAGTTCAGCCAGAACGGTCCTTAGAAGCAAGGATGGGAAGCCTTCATCTCACATGTTCTGGATGTATTATTAAGAGGAACCAATCCCTAAAGAGGGACATTGTAAAAAAAGATCTGGGCATTGCCTGACCTGCTCTGACTTCACAAAGGGGAAGAAGAATAAAACTGAATATCAGCGGAGGCTGAGGTCAGGCATGCCTCTCCCCTCTAACCTTCTTTTCCAATTTCAACACTAACTAACCCTCACACGGAACTCTCTGCTGCTCAGCTGGGTTCCCAAATTCATTGCAATGGCCACACAGAACTCACAGAGCATACTCAGGAGTATGAGCAAATTGACAGATTATAATTCAAGTGGAGTTCCTTCCTGCATTGAATAAGGTTCCCTTTTATTCCAAGAGGATAATATAAAAATAGCTGTGTGCTTTCCATAGCTAGGTCATAAAAGGCACTGCGGCTTTGATTTTATTCCATCTTAGCTAACTTGCTCGAGGGGAAGTCACCTACCCTAAGGACACTGAAGTAGCCCTATGATTAGGTGTATATATTGAAGAACAGAGGCCTCCAGTCAACAGAGATGTAGGGAGGCCATCCTCTAGGGTCAGTGAAACCTTCCGGTCGTTGTCAGCCTGGTCAACAGCTTGACTAAAACCTTACGAGAGACCTTGAGGCAGTCAATTGTTCATTCTCCTTAAGAGTCTCTGGATTTTTGATTCACAGAAACTGTAATAATAAAGGTTTGCTTTAAGACATTAGTTTGGAGGTAGTATGTTAATTCAGTCTGAAATAATATTTTAAATAAACCATAAAAATACTTATGTCATGCATGTTAAATAACTGATAATGTAACAGATTTAACAGATCTGTAAGAAAAACAATACAACTTGGACATAAAAAAATGAGAAGTGTACAGAAATAAAATAATTCAGGTAAAACAAAGTGCTAATTACCATGTACCAATACACTGTTATGCACCCAAGGAGCCCTGATGGTAGTGCTTATGCCTACGGCTGTGATCCTTAAGAGAATGTTGTGGCTTTCTCCTCCTGTACAGTACAGTCTTGGGAATTCATAGGCGTAGTTCGACCCTGTCCTGTCTGGTCACTATGTGTGAGCATCGACTCAATGGCAGGGAGAACAGGTACCCACCACTGTTACAAGTGTGAGCCATTCACCTGCCCTGGGGGTGTCCGCGGAATGAAGGCTCAGCACAGTCCTGTGGCTATCTCAAATCTTGTTAGCTGCCCCTGCGTTGGCTCCACATCCTGGCCACCCATGTGCCGTAGAACGGAATGTCCCCTGGTCCTGCTCCATCTTCAGGAAAGCTGTTGTACGGGAGTCCATGGTTGGGGCCAGCACTACCCCAGACAACATTCTGTTGTGATTCATCGGGTTCTTATTGGGTCCTTTCTAGAAGTACATCCCTGGGCCTTTCTTCCTAGACATCACCAGACATTTCAATGGTTGTGCTAGTCTGGAAGCCGCACTGCAATGTGGCCACTATGGGTGACCTTGCTGGTATTTGAAATCCTGGTACTATTGTTAATACTCATAATATCACTGTAGCACCAGAGCCATATGCATATGGACAGTGCAGTAGGCCAACATGAGAGACAGGTGGGGGATCCCAAGATGACATCATTTGATAGAAGCTGAACTGAAGCTGACCTCAAAGCCTTGACATCTAAAATCTGAACCATAGGCCCTCTGGAAAGCAGAGGTCAGACTCACCTGCACCCTTGATCCTGCAGGAATGGCTCCCATCTGTATCCAAGAGTGGCACAAGTCTGGGTGTTTTGCTTCAGAACAGACACATCAACCTGGCCTGAAATCCACTTATTAAAACCACCAGCCCCTCCCACTTTATAAACCGTCCAGATTTTTCCCAGCGTCTTCAGACTGCTGATGCTATTTTTGCACAGAATCTTCATTCCTGCCCCCAAGTTTGATGCCTGGTTTGAAGCATAGCTTTTGCTAACTGGGATGTGACCTTGAACAAACCATAGGATACTGCTAGGATCCCTAGGGATTCCTCACACCCTGGGCACCTTGCCTTCCCCTCCACGCTTGGGTACAGGAGGATTTAGGGTTTAGCTTTTTCTAATCATCACCAAGTTTCATTTTGTGGTAGTTATATAATCATTTGTCAATTTGAGGACTAAGAGTGAAGAGGTAGAGTTCAGCCTATCAATAAGGTTGCAGTTTGATTGGAAGGCAAAGAGATATATAGCTCGCTGGAGGCAGGACACAGACTCCCTGTAAGACATGTCTGAGGAGAAGCCACATGAAGCTACCCTAAGCCAGTCAGAGTTTCAGGGCTGAAGGAACCAGGTGGAGGCCCCCCGCCAGCGCTGAGATGCTTGCAATGCCACTGGATCCACAAGACTTCCAACCCACTGGCCTATGATCTTCCTGCATTTGGTATCACTGCATGTGTTTCATGAGTCTGAAGAGGACTTTATAGATTAGTATCAGACATATGGGCTAATATCGGACTTATGGACTTGATCTGGACTGGCTGGGATTGTTTTCTCAACATTCAATTGCTCTTGTATATAAAGCTCTTTCTTATACACATATGAGTGGTTATGAGTTTGTTTCTCTAGCCTACCCAGACTAACACACATTTGTTTCCAGGACTTTAATGGTCTGCAGTAGGTTCAGCAAACTTTTGAGACAGAAGAGCCAATCCTGTCCTTCACAACTATTTAAACATTATTCATGAGTCAGAAATACATTTTAAAAAACAAGGTCACTATTATATAAATAATATCCTTGAAAAAACTTATAAATGAAACTATGAGAGTTTTCTTTTCATATTCAATTTTACTTCAGAGTAAAAAGTAGGTACCAAAAAAGCCGCCTAGGGCCCTCGAGCTGCAGTTTGTCGACCCTACTGTAAAAGAACAAGTACTAACCCTTTTCCCCAGATTAATAGAGGAGATTGTGCCCAGGGCTTCCTTTTCTTTTCACATGTATACACGTGCTCAGCCACATGTGTGCACGCCTGCGCACCACACACACACACACACACACACACACACTATGATGCTTCACTTTACTTAGCAGACAGAATCAACGGGCACTGGTTTCCTGGACAGGTAGCTCTTCTCCACAAGCCTCCGAGTATTTCTACTGGAAAAAGCCCTGCCAGAGTAGAAAGCAGAACATTTCCATGTCTCACCTTGAGCCCTTACCTAACACTATGGGCTTGTGGTAATGTTTCCTAATAGTTACTCAACAGCAACCACATAATTACATATTAGATTCCCAAATCTAATCTCTGTTGCTCTGTGTCTTGATGCTTAAACCTGTTCCAGAAGTGCTTGCAACCTTGAGAACCCCAATTTCCTCCAGGGACCACAAGGAGGTCCAGACTAAATGATACCCCATCATGACCTCAGTGCAGACATGATATTGGGAAAGGCCAAGGGCTTGGTCAACTGAGAAAGACCATGGGTAAAAAGTGTTCTGTGTACCCTGATAGATAAGGGGGTGTATATAAGACATGTGATGGACATTAAGTAGAAAATTAAAAAGGCCTAGGGTCTACTTCCTCATGAAAACACCATGGATCAAAAATTAGCTCATAAAAACTCCAATGAGTAGGTACCTGGGCCCCTCAGGGGCCTCTGTGAAGAGCATCATGAAATATTGATGTATTTAATTCCATTTCAAAAAAACCAGGCCAGAGGAAAATCTGATTTGATTAAATGTGTGCAATATAAAGTAACAACCCAGAGAATATGCAGAAAGCAAGCTGCACCCCCCCCCCCAAGCATGACTGCTTCTACAGCTTGTCCTTTGCCACAGAGTGATTCATCTGCCACTTGATGCCATGTAAAGGCCAAGAAGTATCAGCAGGTGCCTAAAGATTGTGTGCTTTTGAGGGAGAAAAATGTACAAGGCAGAAAAGTTGACCTCTTGGCTTCTACTTTTTCTGTGAATTGATACACGTTCATGTGTAATGAAGGCCCATCTCAGCCCAACTCCCTGTTGCCAGTCCTGGAGGACCATTGCTCTTGTGGAAACCATCCTCCTCAGAGCTCTGAAATCATTGCATGGAGATTCTAGCAGGATATTAGTTTTCAGCATACAAATAGGCACATGCATTTTTTAAAAGTACTATTAGAATTCTCAATGGGACAAACCTTCTAGTTTTTGCTCCTGTGAAAGAATACTTTAAGGGTGCTATCTGAAATTAGGCAATGAAAGTCTTAGGCCTGAGATTAATTGAAACACACACACACACAGAAAAAAAATAGTTGCCAATTAGCCCATTCCAGCTCACGGTGATGTAAATTCAATGCTGACCTGCATTCCACAGGGTTTTCAATGCATATGATCTTTTAAAAATAGCTCTCTAGCCTTTCTTCTGAGGCATCTGAGTGGACTCAAACTGCCAACCTTTGGTTAGTTAGTAGCCAAGCATTTAATCATTTGTGCCACCCAGGAACTCCACGTGGTTAATACCCATAGCGGTCCAGTTGATTCTGATTCATGGTGACTCTATATAAGGTTTCTGAGGCTGTAAATCTCAATCTATGGGAGCAGATGCCTCATTTTTCTCCCCTGGGGTGGCTGATGGACTCCAACTGCTGACCTTGTGGTTAGCAAGTGGGTAATGGGTAACCCTCTACCACACCAAGGCCCCTTCCCTAGGGCTAATGCTGTTAGGTGCCACCGAGTTGGTTCTGACTCAACAGAATGAGACATTGCCTGGTCCTGCACCATCCTCACAAGTGTGAGGTTTGAGCCCAGTGTCGCAGCTCCTGTGTCACTTCATCTCATGAGGGTCTTCTTCTTGGTCTGTGACCCTCTATTTTGCCCAACATGAAAGCTCTTTCCAGGCGCTTGTCTCTGCTGATAACATGTCCAAAGTACTTAAGACAAAGTCCCTTCGTCTTCACTTCTAAGGAATATTCTGGCTACACACCTTCTAAGACAAATTTGTTTCTCCTTCTGGTGGTTCAAAAATGCACCAGATCTTCTTTGGTTTTCTCTGTCCTTTGCCCAGCTTTCACATACCTGTGAAGCAATTGAAAAAAAGCCTGGCTTCATGGTTTAATGAACCTTAGCCCTCAAAGTGACATCCTTGCTTTTTAACAGGAGAGTTAATTAGGTTTAAAAACTAAGCCCTTAAAGGGGACCTGGAGATTGCTACTTTCATCTACTTTGAACTAGATTGATTTTATTTTAATCAATGTTTTATAGGTGTATGTTCTATAATTTTATTTTACATTTATGCACAGTGTATTTATATATCTATGATGCATTTATGGGTTAAGTGTTCAGTTTTGAACCCTAAAGTCAGCAGTCTGAACCCAGATTCAAGGGTTGAGGTACCCTGCTTCCATGGAGACTTACAAACTCAGCCACTCCCCAGGAGCAGTTCTATTCTGTCCTAAGGGGTCATTAGAAGGTGAATCAATCTGATGGCAATGGGGGACCATTTTTGTATTTTGTCTATATACTATGTATCTTGTATTCAACTTCAAGCTTTTAAAGTGGAATGAAAAATGTATTCAGCTTTAAAAGCTTGTAGTTGAATATAAGATACATAGTATATAGCCTCCTCCCTGGGGGATGGACAGCAGAGAAGAAGGCGGGGGAAGATGTCGGACAGTGTAACATATGACAAAATAATAATAATTTATGAATTATGAAGGGTTCATAATCACCAAAACACGAACAGGAAGCAAATAAACAAACAAAATATAAAAAATGCAACAACAATGACAAAACAAGACAGAGAAACACCTCAATCAAAAAGCAAGCAGAAAACCTTAAAAATGAAACAACTCTTAAAAGGGGCAAAAAGGAGATCAAGTGACATATGCTACATTTTACCCTGACTATACCTACCACAATCCACTTTTAAATTCTTTTAGTTAAAAGAGCATTTTATTGGAGGCCCTCACAGCTCTTATAACAATCCATACATCAATTGCACCAAGCAATTTGTACATCTGTTGCCATCATTCTTTTCTAGACATTGACTTTCAGCTGAACCCTTGGTACCAGCTCTTCTTTCCCCCCTCTCTCCCCACCCACTCCCTTGTGCCCTCTTGATAAATTATAAATTATTATTCTTTTCATATCTTACACCGACCACTGTCTCCCTTCCCCCACAGTTTCTGTTGTTCGTCCCCCTGGAGGGGTGTGTGTGTGTGTGTGTGTGTGTGTGTTTATGTGTCCATCATCAAGATTGGTTTCCCCTTTTTCCCTTCCTCTCCCCACCTTACCCTTACCTTTCTGGTATTGATACTCCCATTCCTGTTCCTGGATTCCGTGTGTCACGGGCTCTTATCTTTTAGTTGTACCTGTGCACATGCTCTGGTCTAGCCTGCTGTGAAAGGTAGTCCTGGGGTCATGAGGGGGTAGGGTGGGGGGCCGGTAAGGAAGCCTCAAGAAACCAGAGGAGTATTGAGTGTTTTATCGGTGCTTTACTGCACCCTGATTGACTCATCCCTGCCCTGTGAGCCTTCTGTGAGGGGCTGTCCCATTGTCAACAGATGGGCTTTGGGTCTCTGTCCTGACCCCCTTCTTTCTGAAAAATATGGGTTTTTATTTGTTTGTTTGGGGTCTTTTGATGCCTATTACCCGGTCCCGGTGATACCTCATGATCTCACAGACTGGTGTGCTTCTTCCATGTGGACTTGTTCCTTCTCTGCTAGATGGTCTTTAAGACCCTAGGTGCTATATCTTTTGAAAGCCAGCCATCATTCACTTTCTTCTCCACGTTTGCTCGTGCACCTATTTTGTTGTCAGTGATTGTGCTGGGAGGGTAAACATCACAGAATGCCAGGTTGTTAGAACAAAGTGTTCTTGCATTGAGGAAGGGCATAAGCAGAGGCCTGAAGTCTGTCCACTACCTCAGTCTATTGCCATATAGAGATATCTACATAGGCCAATACCTCTATTTTTATTCACTAATGTATTTACATATGTACATACCCATGCTTATACCTCTATCCATAACTCTACTTCCTAGATCATTCGTCTGTTTCCTTTTACCTTCCTCCTGCCCCACCATCTCCCTCTCCCTACTTCGGCCTCTTAGTACTTCTCAGCTAGACTGCTGTTGCTCCCAAATGCTAAGGATCTCTACATCCTCCTTGTTGTCGAATTTAATTCCCTAGTTGTTTCCTTATCGATGGTGCTGTTTCCTTACCACTCCCTTCCCTAACATCCTTGCCTCAGTCCCTCCATGACCATTGGTCCCATTTCTTTTTCCTTAAGCTTGCTTCCCTCCCTATCTCATATAAGTAGGCAACCCAGCATTAACAGAGACAGCACAAAAATGAAAGATTGAAATAAACCCCCCAAACCAAAAGAACATACATAATTCCAGGTCTGTCTGCTGACCTTTATGACTGTCTCCCCACTGGTCTTGGGGAAATTCCAGGAGCTGCCCCTCCTAGTCTGAAGTCTTTTGGGGACTCTTCAGGGGCTTTGTGGCTTTTCTTTGCTCCTGTTGCTGATCTGCCCTGTGTCCCCAGTATTGACCTCTGTCGGGGTCTGATTCAGTGAGGGGACATCATGCCTCAAGCTGTTGTTGGCTCTACACTCCTCTGTGTTTTAGTAACTCCATGCAGAAACACTGAGCTTGATGTGCTGATGGGGTCTAGACCGCCCCTTTCTCTTTTACCTTCTTGCTTTGTTTCTGTGTGGGCATGGCATGCCGGCCTCTCTCCCTGACCTGTAGGTTTAGTGTTCTCTGTAGCACATGCTTCTAGGGAGGGGGTCAGTTTGGTTCTTATTTGGGCTGGCCCTGTAGCCCAATATTTGCGTGCATTTCTCCATGTGTTACATTGCCCTCAACGTTTGGTGCGACATGGTGGGGTCTGCCTGCACACTCCCAATTCTTTGGAGACAAACAATAGTCCCCCCTCTGGGTGAGTTAGTGCCTTGCTTCACCCCCTGCTATCATCTCACCCTCCCTCCTTTTCTCCCTCTCCCTTCCCCCTTTCCCATTCGTTGTGTTGGAAGAACACGTATCTCCTTGGGTTTCTTCTGACCTCCTCCCCACTGCCTGTACCTCAACCCGTGTAGTGTGAGAAGAGTGACCTTCCTCGTATACCTGCTGTGATGATTACACTGCCTCAGGGGACTCATGTTGTACTTGTCCTTTTGTGATTGGCCAACTTTGCTTAACATACTTTTCTCCAACTCTTCCCACGGAATGACATGCTTCATGTGTTCATCAGTGCTTTTTAGTGATTCGTAGTACTACATTGCGTGTATGTGCCAGAGTTAACTAATCCACTCGTCTATCTTTCAGCGCCTCTGTCTGAGAGCAAGGCTATTCACATCCCTGCACTATGCTGAGAGTGCATTGACCAGAGCCAGGATCCTTTAAATGGACTTTGGACTTCCTCTGTCATCCCTTGCCTTCTGCAATCCGGTATGCACAATTTAAGCTTTGATACCATTCTCTCCTTTGGATTTGGATTTTATTATTCAGAATCCTTGGATCCCATCGACTGGTGTACTTCTTCATGTGCTCGTCACTGACCCCTCACTTAAATATCTGCTTGTTTGAAGAGAAGTCTTTAAGACCCCAGATGCTATCCTTTCTAATGTCAGGGCAACATTCGTCACCACATTTTGCAATAGCACCCAAAACTTCCGTGATCTATTCATGAGATCGAGGATTGAATAGGGCCATATCATAAGAAGGATGAACCAACAGAAAAGTTAGTGAAGGGAGAGAGCAGTCAGTGTAAGACATGAAAAAAATTAATAAATTATCAAAGGTTCATGGGGGAGGGAATGTGGAGGAGGGAGGAAAAAATGAGGAGCTGATATCTAGAGCTCAAGAAGAAAGAAAATGTTTTTTAAACGATAATGGCAACATATGTACAGATGTGCTTGACACAATGGATATATGTGTAGATTGTGATTAGAGCTGTAAGAGCCCCCAGTTTAAAAACCAAAACCAAAACTGAATTGTTCTTCAATTAGGGTTAGAATTGTGAGCTCATATTCATTCATGTATCTATGAGTTATATTTGTCTGTGATTACCTTTAGACACAACATTGCCATTTAATGATAGAGAACATTCTAAATCATCCCTCTGGGCATAAGTGATTCTATTGCTAGTGTCAACTTAGCCAATGGTATAGAATTTAAAACACAGCGGAGAGGAGGAAATTATACATGTGCAGCCTGACTTTTCAGACTGAACTACATGAATTGTTGACTTGAAAAGATTAAGTGCTTAAAGTGACTGGGCACTATTTAAACAGACACTAGAGGTTGGTGACAGGGCAAAACTTTCAATAACACTCATTCACGAAGACAGAACAATACCTACCAGAATAACAAATGCCATAAGAAAGCAAAGGGGCAATTGGACACCCCCTTACGGAAGGGTCGCGGGGAGGAGACGAACCAGTCAGGGTGCAGTGTAGCAGTGATGAAACATACAACTTTCCTCTAGTTCCTAAATGCTCCCCCCCCCCACTATCATGATCCAAATTCTACCTTACAAGTCCGGCTAGACCAGAGGATGTACACTGGTACAGATAGGAACTGGAAACACAGGGAATCCAGTGCGGATTATCCCTTCAGGACCAGTGGTGATACTGGGAGGGAAGAGGGAGAGTGGGGTAGAAAGGGGGAACCGATTACAAGGATCTACCTATAACCTCCTCCCTGGGGGACGGGCAACAGAAAAGTGGGTGAAAGGAGACATCGGACAGTGTAAGATATGACAAATGATCATTTATAAATTATCAAGAGTTCATGAGGGAAGGGAGAGCAGGGAGGGAGGGGAAAAATGAGGAGCTGATACCAGGGGCTTAAGTGGAGAGCAAATGTTTTGAGAATGATGAGGGCAATGAATGTACATATGTGCTTTACAGAATTGATGTATTGTGATAAGAGTTGTATGAGCCCCTAATAAAATGATTTTTAAAAAAAGCAAGCAAAGAGACCATTGAAATAGTCAATATATGGTCACCGTGGGCCACCGTTCGGTCGGCACCTTCAAACAAAAGAGCAGAACCAAAGTCCAGTGACAACCAGTTCTGTAACCACGGGAGAGCAGTCATCTCACTAGGGCAGTTCCGCCTTAAGTCCAAGGGAGCTTGTCAGTTCTTTAAATCTGCTACAGATGAACTTCAAGTCATTGCTTTGATGGGTTTGCTGAACATTTTCCCTCAAAATTACTTTACCTGTTGAGTCACCTTTGACTTATGGAGACAGGATGTGTCCCAGGAGAACTGTTCCATAGGGTTTTTCAGGCTGTGATCAAGCAGACACAGGTGTCTCTGGGTGGGTTTAATCACCAACCTTTCATGTAGTATTTGAGCTATGAACAGCTGGTGCTACTCATGGATTTTTGACACTCTTATCCTTGTTCAGTGTCACCAAGTTGTTTTCAACTCTTAGGAACCCATGTGGCAGAGGACAATGGCACCACAGGGTTTTCTTGGTTGTAATCATGATAGCCAAGCTTTTTAATTTCTTCACGCAGGGCTACTGGATAGGTTCAAAAACTAACCTTTTAGTTATCAACTGATTTTGTAAACATTTGCATGAATAAGGCTTCTTTATGTGTCATCAGGGAATTGTACATTAAAACAACAATGAGACATGACTGTAAACTTATTCAAACTCACTGTATTGAGTTCATTCTGATGCATATGAGTCAGATACTCCTATTGGCTAAATTGAAAACACAAGACAATACCAAATGCTCGTGAAGGTGTGGAATTATCAAAATTGTGAGGATGTGAGAATTAGCCAAAGCCACGCTGTGAATATATAGCACTCATGAAATTCAATTTGAGGTATGTTTTGCTCTAAAATTTATTTTTCACATGCAGTGCTATTTTGCTTTTTATAACTTGCCTTATAAACACAAGTAAATAAAGAAATGGATAAACAGATGAGAAAGAAGCTACCCATGGAAGATGATTAAGTGGTTTTATTTCACGTAGATTAAATTCTGCTCAAAGACGAGTATGCAAACATCAGTTGTGCATGGGACCAAACTGCATCATTGGATGGACTAGTCCAAGGATGCCAGCAGAAACCTCGTGTCATCGTCTATAAATAAGGATGGAAGCTGACGTGCCCAGTTCATACCTCATGACTCTGCAAAGCTCTCCTGAGACCAGGCATGAGACAGAGGTTTTCCAAGAGTTATTCTAAAGTATCAGAGTTATTAGTAATATCATCGCTGTTTTTACAAAGTCTAGCCTTTGCGTAGGTGTAACAAGAAAAGCAGCCAGATTTTCTTCTACACAACTGGAAAGCAAAGGAAACCTTTCATTTATTTCCTCTAGAGAAGTAATCCTAATTGACAAGGACCCAAAATACACAGTCTGGATTTTCCCAGTTGATCAAACATGCAAGTAATTAACATTTCTTTATCTTAGAGCCAAAATGAGAATGATGTTGCATAGAAAATATCCATCATTCCTTGCCAAGTCATAGAACTCCAGTATTTAGAGATAACCTGGGGGCAGTCAACTCAAATTACCCTTGATGATGATAGTGTCACAAATGAAGACCAAACTCACTGCCAGGGGCTTTCCTGTGTCCATATTGACTCTATAGGACAGAGTAGAACTGCCCCCTGTGTGTTTCTAAGCCTCACCTTTCTACGACACAGTGCAACTAGTGGTTTTGATAGACTGACATTGTGGTTAGCAGCCCGGTGTGAAACCCCCAAGAGCTCCTGATGGTGACAGATGATTATACTATAGCCTCACCTGATGGAAACACTCAGATCTTTTGATTGCCAGCGTCCGGTGTAGAGTCTGCATATGGGATACGTAATACACTTAACTTACCTTGGTCCTGGGAGCCAGGGTTAGGCAGGAGGTGAAAAATCATTGGTCCCTGTAAAGGATCCTTGGTGTGATTCTGCAGAGCGGGTGTTGCCTTACCAACTTCAAGACCGGGGCTTCAAACCACCAGCCATTCTTTAGAAAACAGATGAGATTGTCTGCTCCCAGACAGATCTCGTCTCGGAAACCCTCTATGCTGATGAACTGCCATTTATCTGTTGGTTTGTTGTACTGTGGTGGGTTTTATTTTGCTGTGAAGCTGGAGTGGATTTAACCTGAGTGGATTTAATCACCAACCTTTCATTTAGTATTTGAGCTATGAACAGTTTGTGCTATTCAGGGATTCTTGATACTCTTATTCACTTATATTTCAAATACTAGTAGTGTCCCCCCAAAGGTGAACAGGTTTAATCAGAGCTCCCAGGCTGAGAACAGAGTAAGAAGAAGGAATATGCCATCCGTGTTAGAGAATTTAGACACTGTAAACCTTTTGAACAAGAATAGAATGTTGTCAGATATAATGCTGGAAGATGAACACACTTTTATTAATAATAGGAACTTTGTATGAAGTATGAATCTAGGAAAATTGGGAGTCATCAAAATGAAATGGAGCACATAAAGATCAATATCCTAGGCACTGGCGAGCTGAAATGGATGAAGTTTGGCCATTTTGTCACAGTAAATTATATGATTTACTCTTCCAGGAATTACAATTTTATGACATCATATTCATCGTGAAAAAGAACATTTCAAGATCTCTTGCAGTACAATACTGTAAGTGATAGGAAAATATCTGTACTTATACAAGGAAATCCAGTTATCACAACTATTATTACAATTTGCACACTGACCACTAAAGCCAGTGATGAAGAACTTGAAGAATTCAAGTTGTTTAGTTTAAAATGTATCAAACATATAGGCAAAATCCATTAATAATTATTGTTTATTGGAATGCAAAATTTGGAAAGAAAGAGACGTCCTCTCTCAACTAGCTGCTCCAAACAGGAACATCACCCTCAGGACTTGGTGTGCCAGAATGTAGTCTCCTATCTCTCTCTCCTGCCCTATGATTTTGTTCCCATGTGACTGGGGTCAACCAGCTACTCTCCCCGTCCCCTGACTGTATTTTCAGTACCGTTCTCTGTATCGCTGTCATCTAGGAAGGGGGACATGATGTACTGAAGCTGGAGCTGGACTTGCAGTCCTCTCTGTTACTGGGCTGCTCCAGGCAGATACGTTGCCCTCAAGGATTGGTGCACTGGAATGAGGTATACTCTTTCTCTCTCTCTCTCTCTCTCTCCTTCCTGTGGAGACATAAACAATACCCTCCCCATGGGTGGATTAATGCCCTGCTCCTCCTATGCCAACTTTTTCCTTTTTTGTTGTTTTACTTTTTAAAAAATCATTTTATTAGGGGCTCATACAACTCTTATCACAATCCATACATACATCAATTGTGTAAAGCACATTTTTACATCCATTGCCCTCATCATTCTCAAAACACTTGCTCTCCACTTAAGGCCCTGGCATCAGGTCCTCATTTTTCCCCTGCCTCCCCGCCTCCCCCTCCCTCATGAACCCTTGATCATTTGTAAATTATTATTTTGTCATATCTTGCCCTGTCCGACGTCTCCCTTCACCCACTTTTCTGTTGCCCGTCCTCCAGAATAAGCAAATGTGGTGAAAAAAGCTGATGGTGCCCGGCTATCAAAAGATTTAGCGTCTGGGGTCTTAAAGGCTTGAAGGTAAACAAGCAGCCATCTAGCTCAGGAGCAACAAAGCCCACATGGAAGAAGCATAGCAGCCTGTGTGATCATGAGGTGCTGAAGGGATCAGTTATCAGGCATCAAAGAACAAAAAAATCATATCATTGTGTGCTCACCTCCCTGATAAAATCGCTGAAGACAAATGGGTGCATAAGCAAATGTGGCGAAGAAAGCTGATGGTGCCCGGCTATCAAAAGATATAGTGTCTGGGGTCTTAAAGGCTTGAAGGTAAACAAGCAGCCATCTAGCTCAGAAGCAACAAAGCCCACATGGCAGAAGCACACCAGCCTGTGCGATCATGAGGTGTCGAAAGGACCAGGTATCAGGCATCATCAGAACAAAAAATCTTACCACAGTGAATGAGGGGGGTTGTGTGGGGGGGGAGTGTGGAGTGGAGACCCATTTGTAGGCCACTGGATATCCCCTTACAGAAGGGTCTCGGGGAGGAGATGAGCCAGTCAGGGTGCGATGTAGCAATCATGAAAAATACAACTTTCCTCTAGTTCCTAAATGCTCCTTCCCACCCCCACACCCACTACCATGATCCCAATTCTACCTTGCAAGTCTGGCTAGACCAGAGGATGTACACTGGAACAGATAGGAACTGGAAACACAGGGAATCCAGGACGGATGATCCCTTCAGGACCAGTGGTGTGAGTGTCGATACTGGAAGGATGGAGGGAGGGTGGGTTGGAAAGGGGGAACTGACTACAAGGATCTACATGTGACCTCCTCCCTGGGGAACAGGCAACTTTTTTCTTCCTTCCTTCCTCTGTGGGTCTGAAAGGCATAAAGGAAGAGGCAAAGATGTCTTTCAGGCCTGGTTCTATCTGCACCCCCCACTTCCCTTTTTTCCCCCCTTCTTTTTATTTTTGATGCCACGTGCATCCTTGGGTTTGGTCTGACCCCTGCTGAAGTACCTGGTCCTTAGCCTGAAGACTATATGGTATGTTCATGTTCTGCTATACCTGTTATGTTGTTTGAACTTACCTCAGTGGACTCATGTTGTACTTGTGCTTTTGTGCTTGGCTAACTTCACTCAGCACAATTTCCTCCAACTCTTTCCACGAGACAGTATGTTTCATGTATTCATTGCTGCTTTTTAGGGATGCATAATATTCCATTGTGTGTGTATTCCAAATTTTTTTAAATCCAATTGTCTATTGGTGGAAATTTAGGTTGTTTCTAGTTCTTTGCAATTGTGAACTGTGCTGCTATGAAAATTGGCACACAGATGTCTGGTCGTGGCTTGTTTCTTATGTCTTCTGGGTATATGTCCAGTAGGGGAATTGCTGGATCATAAGGTATCTTGATTTCCATTTGTTTTAGGTATCGCCAAATCATTTTCAACTGTACCTGTATGTATCTCCTAGAACACCAGCAGAGGATGAAAGTTCCCATCTCACCACACCCCCTCTAACCTTTGTTGCTTTCTGATTCTTTGCATCGGGCTGTCTTTGAGGGTGTTAGGTGGTATCTCATAGTTGTTTTAATTTGCATTTCCTGGATGGCTAATGATCAGGACCATTTTCTCATAAGTTTATTAGTCATTCAGGTTTCCTTACTTGTGAATCTTCTGCTCAGGTTTTTTTCCCACCTCCTTGGGGCAATTTATTTTTTTCTTATTATGGGGTTGCAGACTTTTGTAGATTTTAGTAATAAGCCCTTTGTCTGACATGTCATCCTAAATATATTTTCTCAGTCTGTGGGCAGCGTTTTATTTTCTATTAGTTATCTATTTTTTGAATTATTGATATGTGTACTTTATTAATTCCTTCTATTGAAATTGAGTTAATTTTCTGGACTTTTACTAGCTTTTTAATGTACAAACTTAGATAATTTACCTAATGTATATTTTTAAAGCTATGAAATTCCCTCTATAAAATTCCACTGCTTAGAAATGGATCCCATGCATATTAATATGGTGTATTTTCATTATCATTTTGTTTGAAATATTTTCTAATTTCTTTTTTGTTTCCTTCTTTAAAATTCATGAATTATTTAGATGTATCTTTTTCATTTGAAATTATTTGGAGCTTAGAAAAGCTATCTGGAAAAATATTTTGTTATCACTTAAATCTAATTTAGTTCTATTGTAATCATAAAGTATGCTCTGTAAGACTATAT
The DNA here is from genome assembly GCF_000313985.2 of Echinops telfairi. Taxonomy (NCBI): domain Eukaryota; kingdom Metazoa; phylum Chordata; class Mammalia; order Afrosoricida; family Tenrecidae; genus Echinops; species Echinops telfairi. The sequence continues at coordinate 30,658,363 of NW_022111372.1, read as the reverse complement.
TCTTTTGAAATTTATTGAGACCCGTTTAATGACCTAGTGAATGATCTACTTTTGTGAATTTTATGTATCTCTGGAAAGAATATATTTTCTTCTCTTGTTGGGTATAATATTTTATATTCAATTAGGTCAAACTGGTTAATAGTGTTTTCCAGCTAATCAATGTCCTTAATGATTTTTTGCATACTTTAAAAATAAATTACTGACTTTATAACTCATTAGTTTTTATTTCATGTATTTGGAAACTATCTTATTAGATACATACCCAGAACATATTTTCCTGCTTTTTCTGATGAAATGATCTTTTATCATCATGAACAATAGCTCATTATCAAAAGCAAAACTGCTTATCTTGAAGCCATTTGTTTGATGTCAATATAGCTTCTTCAGCTTTCATATACTCTATTTTGTGGCATGCTTATTTTTTATCCATTAGCTTCCAATCTATCTATTTTTACACATTCTTCACTTAAATATAATTATAACAATTTAAAAGATAGTATGTGTTTGAATCTTTTATTTTTGTCCAATCTGACAGTCTCTGCATTTTAATGGAAATGTTTTTCCATTTACATTTAATGCAATTCATTATATGATTGGGTTTTGCTATGTTTCCTATTTGTTTCATCTATTTGTGAGTCTGCTGTCTTCAATCTACTCAATGTAAGCAATAAGTATTTAATTACAGATACTTTTGTCTCCATCCAAGAATTTACATGCAATATGCTTCTTTTTTTCTATCAATATTCATCACTGGCTCTCTCATTATGCCCTCTTCTCCTCTCAATCCTCACACTTAGTTATTACAGACGCTTTGAAATCCTTGTCAGATAATGTCAATGTCTGAGTGGTCTCGGGATCAGGTTCTAATGCTTGCCTCCCCCCTTTAGTATGAGTCCTGGTTTCCTGTGTCTTCACATGCTTTGTTTGATCTAGGACATTGATATGGTTATGATGGAGAGACTCTATCAAAGATGGAATTGTTTTCTAACAAGAAAGTGGCGAAACAGGGAGGGTAGAGGGAGAGTGGGTAGGAAAGAGGGAACCGATTACAAGGAACTATATGTGACCTCCTCCCTGGGGGACAGACAACCGAAAAGTGGGTGAAGGGAGACGTCGGACAGGGCAAGATATGACAAAATAACAATTTATAAACTATCAAGGGCTCATGGGGGGGGGGATGAGGACCTAATGCCGGGGGTTTAAGTGGAGAGAAAATGTTTTGAGAATGATGTACGGATGCGCTTTACACAATAGATGTGTGTATGGATTGCGATAACAGTTGTATGAGCCCCTAATAAAATGTTTAAAAAAAAAAAACTTAAAAAAAAAAAGAAGTAAAATTGGTTGGATTCAAATTCTAAACTCATTCTTCCCTGTGGTGCATTGAAATTGGTATCCTTTCTCAGTTTTCATTGCCTCCTCACTGATACCTCCTGCCAGGATCCCTGAATAACTCCACTTGCATATTTGTTTTCGGTAGGTGTTGTCAGTCAGGATTTGGGCAGGGTTTGCACACAGATTTGGGGGTCCGCTCATAGCCTTGCACCTCTCAGCCATCGTGCCACTCATTCCCCAGCAGTTTGAGCAACTCAGGATTTCATCTTCCACTTCTCAAATACGTAGATTTCAGCTTTCTGCTGAGATCTAGCTCCCTCATGTTGTGCAGACAATGGAGTGGCCCAACTTAAGAAGCTATATAGGATTTCATCCCACCCACTTCAGTTTCCTTCTGTGATGGGCTGACTCACTATCAGATTGTGTCTACATTTCTTCATTCCTTAGTGTATTTATTTTTAAATTTTGCCCATAATTTACAATTGTTATTGGTGAGAGAGATACCAGTAATCTTAATATAAACTTATCTTCATGTGTGCTTATCTGCAGATTTTAATTAAATCTTCTTTTGATTTCTGCTTAAAATTAACTCTAATTTTCTCTCACTTTTTAATTAGCCACCTGCATACTGTCTTGTAGACTCCAGCATCCAGAGTTAGGGATGTAATGCCCAGGATCATTACGAACCCCAAAGCAGACTTTGCTCTTGTGCACTTCCACAGGAAGCAGAAAAAACAATGAAATGTTAAAGAGTATGTGTTCTTCCTTGTATCACAGCTCATTTGTCTTTAAGTGAAACAATAATAACATATTTGGTTGTGTTAAATCTTTGGGTGACCTCAGACATTTTAGGCTACACTTACAAACCTAACAGAAAAACAATAAAACAACAAATTGTTGTTTTGTCCAACCTTAGAGTATAAGGTAGTGGTTAAGAGAATGAGCTTTGAAGCTAAGGTTCCTGGATTTTCTCTTCTAGTTTCTGAGTAGTGCAAACAGTTCCAGCACTAGCAGAAAGACTGGAGGTTCAAGTCCATGGGAAAGCTTAGAATTTGTACAAAGCAAATCAGCCTTACCAGACATAATACTAAAGGGAGTTCTTCAGATTGAGAAGAATGAGACCACAATGTGAGGTTCACATACATGAAAATGCCACCCCACAAATAACTCAGATGTACAAGAGTCTAAAGTAAAGCAAACCTACAAGACTGAAAACTGGGAACCAGAGACATCAATTTATGATAGAGATGAATACAAAGTAAAATGAGCGAACTGTGCAATTAGAACATCCAAATGGAGAGGAAGTCAAGTAGATTTCAAGAACTTGGATGATGGGAAAGACAACATATAATAAAAGAGATTGATAAAAATATTGAAGCAGAGGAAGGCATCAGGAGAAGTACAACTTTAAAGGAAACAGAGATAAATACTGTGATGTACACAATCCTGCAATAACAATAGTCTAAGAGTAAATGCATGGATACACACACTAGCTGAATGGGTGTGGGAGAGAGAGTGAGGTATACCCATGAATATGTTTAGATTTGATAGATGACTTACTTCATCTACATCTATGATATAGAAGACAGCTACCTGGCCCAGTGTCTGGAAGAGATCCAAATTTGTATGGATCCAAAGAAAGTTACACAAGAGAATACTACAATTATAGAACATTATCACTAATATCACATGCAAAGAAAATATTGCTGAAGATCATCCAACAATCGTTGCAGCAGTCCACTGACAGGCAGCTGCCAGAGCTTCAGACTGGATTCAGAAAAGGACATGGAGCAAGGGATGTCATTGCTGATGTCAGATGGATCTTGGCTGAAAGCAGAGAATATCAGAAAGAGGTTTACTTGTGTTTTATTGACTATGCAAAGGCATTTGACTGTGTGGATCATAACACACTACCGTTAGCCTTAAGAATAATGGGAATTCCAGAACACTTCAGTGTGCTCATGCAGAGCTTGAACTTGTATATGGATCAAGAGGCAGTTGTGTGAACAGAACCAGGGTACACTGCATGATTTAAAATCAAGGGGGAGAAAAAGATAAAAACAAGAAAGGTGTGCGTCAGGGTTCTATCCTTACACCATACTTACTTAATCTGTGTGCTGAGACAGTCATCCATAGCTGGATTGTGTGGGGAAGAAAGCCTCACCAGGATCGGAGGGAAGCGTATTCACAATCAGAGATGGGCAGAGGAGGCACCTTCCCTCCTGAAAGTGAGGAGGATTGAAGCACTGACTGTTCAGGATCACGGACTTCAGCTTTTGGAATGTATTACAACTCAAAGTACAGAAAACCAAACTCCTCACAACTCGACTAATGGACATATCATGGCACGTGGAGAAATGAAGAAGGTTGTCAAGGACTTCGTCTTGCTTGGATCCACAATCAATGCTCATGGAAGCAGCAGTCAAGAGATCAAACAACACATTGCAGTGGGTAAGTCTGCTGCACATGACCTCTCTAACGTGTGGAAAAGCAAGGGTGTTCATTGAAGGACAAAGGTGCCTTTGACCCAAGCCACTTTCAGTCTTCTCATATGAGTGAGACACATGGACACTGATCTGCTCGCTAAGCCTTCACGCAAATAATAAGAAAAAGTATTTCAAAACCCCCAAACTCACCTTCTGGGCAGTTCTACTATGTCATTGGGGTACCAAAGCTCCCTGCCTCTACCTATCTAATTTGTAAATATGTATATGCTTTGTATATAACTATTGTTACTGTTGTTAGGTGCCATTCAGTTGGTTCCAACCCATAGCGACCCTACTATGTACAACAGAATGAACACCACACAGTCCTGTGCCATCTCACTATTGCCTTCTATATTTGAGCCAGTTATTGCGTGTCTTCCTCTCTTTCACTGCACCTCAACTCTACCGAGCACAATGTCCTTCTCCAGGGACTGATCTCTCCTAAGGACGTATCCAAAGTAGACGAGAGGAAGGCTTGCCATTCTGGCCTCCAAGGAGCACGGGCTGTACTTCTTCCAAGTTAGATCTGTTTGTTCTCTTGGCAGTCCACCATGATACGTTCAGTATTCTTTGCCAACACCACCGTTCAAATGCATTGCTTTTTCTCGTCTTCTTTAAGTTGAGGTGATTGAAAATATCATGGCTTAAGTCAAGCATACCTCAGTCCTCAAAGGGACTACCTTGATTTAACACTTTAAAGAGGTCTTTGCAGCAGATTGACCCAATGTGATGCGCATCCTTGGAGCTTGTAAATGTTGCTTCCATAGGTTTTCGCACATTTTGTTCTAATATTTGATTTTGTTTTCTCAAGCTGCCCTTTGAAAATTTCTGTGCAGCTCTTCAACTTCATCGTCTCTTCCATTTGCTTCAGCTGCTCGACAATAAGAACAAGGTTTAGAGTCTCTTCTGACATCCACTACAATATATATTTTTGTTCCTCTATTTTTAATTGAGTGTACATAGTCTCTCTATAGATACATCATTTATATATATATATATATAAAGGCTGTGTGTAGATATATATTGTGTATATCCTCTTATGAGAGAGTTTCAAAAATTCATGGAAAAATTCATTCTCTTTTCATTCTTTTTTGGCATGAATATTTTGAAGGCACACACACACACACACTCCTTGTCACTTGGTGTACCTGCAAAGAAAGGAAAACCAAGATCACATCAGAGAAAGAGTCTCTGTTGGCACCTGAAGCCAAAATGTAGAGGCTACTTCGTTCCCAGCAGGCAGGAGCTTGATGAAGTGTCTTTTTATCCAGATCATTACAACTCAATCCCCAGTGATCTCTCATGACAGCCATTAGGGGCAGGCAGAAGCTGCCAATGCTTCTGCTCTCAGAGGACACAACGCTCCATCTCGATTGCTGGGGATTATAAATGGAGATAGCAATCTAGGAGTCAGCACTTGGCAACCCTCTCAGCTGATACACAAGTACCTCTGAGAACAAAAAATAACATGATGGAAAGTCCCAAAAGTGGCATTCTACTTCCTCTCCACAACTCTCGTCATGGTATTAGTCAATTACAAAACAATTGCTGGCCTACAGCATGGATTCTTGTCATTACTCTGAAAATTTTAATTTATTTCTCATAAAAAATATTTAACATTGTTTGGGAAAATTCGCTATGAGAGAAAAACCAAGCAATTCTGTTGAGGAAGAAATCACATTATATGCTTTTCAGACATTGGAAGAAAAAATATTCCTCAGATTTTTCCCTGCTGGCACGTTATCCCATTGAGTCGCTGTGGTCTGGGTTTTGGAAGTGGTCTGATTTAAAATCTAAAGAGACCTGTCTGTCTGTTCCGACATATGGGATGGACTCAAGACAATGTAGAGACAGTTTTCTAATGATTTCCTTATGTTTTATTTTATGTAGAGGAGGGTCATGCTCTTCAATTAAGAGTTGAAGAAGTCTTCATGTTAAAGTTTAACTTTGGCCATATTAACTGAATAACAATATTGAGGTTATTTCTTGGTTTATTTATTCATGATATCTCTCGTTGTTGGTTGCTGTTGAGTTCATACTAATTCCTGGTGCTCCTATACAACAGAAGGAAACATTGTATGGTCCTGCATCATCTTTAAAACCATTGGTTTGCTTAAGCCCATTGCTGTAACCACTGTATAACTCGACAACCTTCTAACCTAGGAGCGTATCTTCCAACACTCTATTGGATAGTACTCTGCTGTGATCCACTGGGTTCTCATTGGTTGATTTAAAGATATAAATTTCCAGGATTTTCTTCCTGGTCCATCTTAATCTGGAAGCTCCACTGTAACCTATTCAGTATCATAGCAACATACATGCCTCCACGGACAGCTGGATGGTGGCGACACTTAAGGAACACAGGACAGGAATTCATATAAATCTCCGTGATATTGTTGGTAAGTGCCACTGAGTGAGATCTGATGCAGGACTGCCCTGCACACAACAGGATGAAACACAGCACAGTCCTGCTTCCTCCTCCCACTGGTTCCTGGGCTTGAGCCCATGACTGCAGCCACTGCGTCCATCCATCGAGAAAAGGGCCTTCCTCTTTTTCTCTGGCCCTCCACTTTGCCAAGCACAACGTCCTTTTCCAGGGACTGGTCTTTCCAGCCAATATGTCCAAGATATTCAAAACAAAATCTTGCTATCCTTGCCTTTAAGGAGCCCTCTGACAGTACTTCTTCAATTCAGATCTGTTTGCTGATGTAGCAGTCCACGGTACTTTCAATATACTTCTCCAGCATCATAATTCAAATGCACTAATTCTTCTTTGGCCTTCCTTTTTCAATGTCCAACTTTCACATGGATATGAGGCCATGGAAAATACCACGAGTGGGTCAGGGGCACCTTAGTCCTCAAAATAACATCCTTACTTTTCAATATTTTAAAGAGTACTCGTGCAGCAGGTTTACCTAACACAAGCCATCATTTGATCTCTTGACTGCTGCTTCCATGAGCATTAATTGTGGATCCAAGCAAGGTAAAATCCTTGACAACTTCAACCTTTTCTCCATTTATGTTCATTATTGGTCCAGTTGTGAAGATTTTAGTGTTCTTTATATTGAGTTGTAATCCATACTGAAGGCTAAGCCCTGGTGGTGTAGTGATTATGTGTTGGGCTATTAATTACAAAGTCAGCAGTTCAAAACTGCCAGCTACTCCATGGAAGAAAGATCGGGCCTTCTACTCCCATAAAGAGTTACAGTCTTGGGAATTCACAGGAGTAGTCTGCTCTGCCCCACGGGGTCACTATGAGTTGGGATTGACTTGATGGCAGTGAGAAATCTCCTTGATAGGAGTAGCTGGCAGTGGTCTACTAGCAAAAAGGCATTGCCAATTTAATAGATTTGAGGAACACACACACACACACACACACACACACACACACACACACACGCAAATTCAGCCCCAACCAACATGTCTATACATATCTTCCCTTTCTATGTATACGTAATACTTATGGAGCATGTGTTTACTTATATCTATAGCAGACAAACTTATTTTACAATGATTTTGTCTGTAATACCATTATCTGTAAAAGACATATTTACCTAATGTTTATCCTAACTGGTTTCTAATATATGCCTCTTAGAAAAAGTATAAAATATTAAAATAGCTATAACTATTAACTTAAATATAGGACTTGTAAAGGAATGGGAAGTTGGCAATAAAAGAAAAATATTTAGCTGCACTTTCTTTATACGAGACCCCTTTCATATACAAACAAGAATGGGTGGTGTTAGATCACTAGCCTAATTATTATTGGTTTCCTGAAAGGAAAACGCTTAAATCACTAGTAGGAAAAGGAGTTCACGTCAAAAACAAAACGACACAAAACAGTAAAGGACCTTTGTATGTATCTAGAATTTTCAGGAAAGTAGAGATAACTGACCTTAAGCAGTGGTTCTCAACCTGCCTAATGCCACGACCCTTTAATAGAGTTCCTCGTGTTGTGGTGACACCCCAACCATTAAATTATTTTCGTTGCTACCTCATAACTATAATTTTGTTACTGTTATGAATTGGGCGACCCCTGTGAAAGGGTGGTTCAACCCCCAAAGGGGTCGCAACCGACAGTGAGAACCACTGTCTTAAAGTATCAGATCATTGAGAACACTCAGGGGTGTGGTGGGGGCATTCTGGGATAAAATCTTTATGAAGGTATTGACAAACTTAGTGTGTGAAACACCATCTATTTTTGCTACATCTGTGGAATTTTCCATTAGATAATATTGGCTGCTTGCATCAGTCAGGCATTTTCATGGACCTCTGCCTATTTTGTTTTGCCTGGCAAAATCTTCCCCATCCTTCGATTTCCCATTTAGTTTATACTAAAAATCTGTAACAACGGACGGAAGCCAAGAAGTGCTGGATCTCCTTTGTGAAGGAATTATTTTTAATGCTCAAAACTTTTTCTTATTTCAAAAAATATCCAGTGGAATTCAACCACCAGCCAAGATTTTATCATCTGCATCTCACATTTACATGTTTGAATCAGAGCAGAACATATAGAAAAGAAAATATAAGTGAAATGACATCAATATGTTTAGCAGCCAAAAAAACACACAAAGGTATATTACCTTTCTACAACTACATAGCAAATTGCTATGAATTTGTGAGCTCAAAATAACCTACACTTATTGTCTTATAGTTTCTGTAGATCAGGAGGCCACGCATGTATAACTGGATCATCTGCTCAGAACTTCATCAGGCTAAAATCAAGGACTTATAAACTTAATTGAGACGTAGGATCCTCTTCCAATTTTACTGGTTATTGGTAGAACTCAATTTCTCATGATTGTAGGACTGAGCATCTTGATGTATTGTTGCTCTTAGCTTCAAGAGAGCACTTTCAGTCCCAGCTATTTGGTTCTCTTAGTAGACATTTCAAGCATAACTACTGGCTATTTTCCAGGTCAGCAGTAGCACATCTTTCTTCTTCTGTCTCTAGACATGCAGAAAGCACCTGATTAGATTAGAGGACTCAAGATAGTTTCTGTTTTAAGTAACCTAGCAGTTTGCTATTACTGTTGGGGCCACTCACAGTGTTCCTACTCACAGTGACCCTGTGTATCCTGCCCAGTCCCCACAATCTTCACAGTCATTTTAATGTTTGAGCCCATTCGCAGCTCCTGTGTCAACCGTCTCATTGAAGGTCTTCCTCTTGTCCCTCCTTTATCAAGCTTGATGTCCTTCTCCAGGAACTGGTCCTTTCTAATAATATCTCCAAAGTGTGTGACGCTCAGTCTGGCTTTCCTTGTTTCTAAGGAGCATTTTGGCTTTACTTCTTCCATGACACACTTGTTTGTTCTTTGAGAAATCCATAGTATATTCATATTTTTTGCCAGTACCATAATTCAAATGCATCATTTTTTCTTCAGTGTTCTTTGTTCATTGTGTAGCTGTCAGATGTCTATGAGGTCATTGAACGTGCTCTGACCTGAGTCAGGCACAACTTATTCATTCCTCAAAATGACATCTTTGCTCTTTGACACTTTAAAAAGTATGATTTTTGCTTTTGTTTTTTGGCAGCAGATTTGACCAATGCAATACATAGTTTGATTTCCTATCTACTGTTTTCATTGACATTAGCTGTAGATCCAAGGAAAATGAAATCCTTGACAAATTCCACATTTTCTTCATTTCTCATGATGTTGATTCCTGGTCCGGCTGTGAGGATTTTTGTTTTCTTTATATGGAACTGACATTCATACTGAAAGCTGTAGCCTTTGTTCTTCCACACTACATATTTCAAGGCCTCCTTGCTTTCAGTCAGCAATGTTGTATCATTGGCAAGCCACACGTTCTGAACCAACCTTTCTCCAAACCGGATGCCAGGTTCTTCTTCACAGAGTTGAGCTTCTCTGATGATTTGCTCGGCACACAGATTGACTAAGGATGGTGAAAGCCCACAAGCCTGGTCACACTTCCCCTGATCTTACACCATGCAGTGTCCTCTGGTGCTGTTCCAGTGACTCCCTCCTGGTTTATGCACAAGCCCCGAAGCATGCACTATTTCGATAGTTCCGGAAGCTCAGCTTGCGGTGATTATTAACTGCCACCAAGTTGGCCTCAACTTCATGGAGATCCCACGCACAAAGTGATCAAACCACGGTGGGCCACTGGTGACTTTTTTCATTGGCTGATTTTTTTGGTGCGTAGATCGTCAAGGCTTTATTCCTTGTCTGGTTTGATACCAGAAACCTGCTAAGCAGCATAGCAACCTGCAGGCCCCAGCTGTCAGCTGGGTAGTGGCTGTCCTTGAGGTGCATTTGTTGTGGATGAGAGCCTGAAATTTTACATGAACGATGAGAATCTTACCACTGACTTATTACTGCCCTCTGAAATATATCTGCAAACATCCCTTTTGTGACATAAGGTAACATGGTCATAGAAGTGCTGCGCTCATATTCAGAGGTCCTTCCCAAGCTCAAAGGAAAAGCATAATTAAGGATGTAAATCCTTAGGGTCATCTTAGAGTTCTGACTACCACAGAAAACAAGGTCTCCTTTGCAGACAAAATTGAAAACAAGTTATCAGAAAGATTTTCTCTTTTCCAATCGGGAGGTTTCCCATATATTTGAAATGGGCTTGTCTATTGAAATTTACCATCAAGCGATTTTAACCTAAGTGATTTCCCAACACAGGGAATGCATGCTACTTTTGAAGAAATAATTGACTCCGATGACAGACTCATTTTGGGGTCTGGTCTTCTTGTTGCTAGGTATTGGTGAGTTGACTTTCAAATCATAGTAACCATGGGAAAGAGTGAAATTTTATGACTCAGAATTAACTCGACAGTACTGGGTCCTCTCCTGCAAGGCCACTGGATGAGTTTGAACCCCCAGCCTCTCAGTTAGCACCCAGGGACTTCATCATGGCACAGCGAAGGCACACACAATGCACATTAACCAACAGTTACTGAGCCCCCTTTGGAAAGTTAGCCCAATGACTTTGTGCAAATGAACATTAATAATTTGAGCAACAGCTGAAATGTTCTCGAATCAGGGAGTTGGATGCTGAGAGTGTGCCTTGTGGAATAGACACTAGGCAACATATGAGACGTGGATTATATACTTCTGATGTTCCTAGACATACTTTCCCAATTTCTAAATTATCTGAACTCTGGGGCTTTGATAGTAAGTTATCATGAGCGCAGAGGCCAACTTCTGAGAATGCCTCACAGTGGCAGGAGAGGAGAGTGGAAAGGAATGGTGATGATAAGGTTCTGCCCATGTCTGCATTGATTGTTCAGAAGATTTTTATCTTTCTCAGTTTGTTCCTCTTTCTTACCTGGGTATAAGCACTCAAAGCATAGGATGTTATTTCTGGTTGTTTCTGAAATAGACTCTCATAAAGTGCTGAAATCCTGGTGGGGACTGAGCATGATAGTGGGACAGGAGGAGAATCAAGGGAAATAGAGGAAAGAGCTGGGAGGCAAAGGGCATTTA
>NW_022111372.1:30633368-30646106 GCF_000313985.2 Echinops telfairi | reverse complement strand
CAATGAATGTACAAATGTGCTTTACACAATTGATGTGTGTATGGATTGTGATAAGAGTTGTATGAGCCCCTAATAAAATGATTTAAACAAAAGAATATTGAATGCAGTAGAGAAGAGCTATGCTTACTTTTGAGGTACATTAGAACAGTGGTTCACTCTCCTCTTGAGCCAATCTGAGCAACCGAATTTTAGAGAGAACTTTAAACAGTTGGGAGAAATTATATCAGTGTTGGGTCCAATCCAGAAGGTTTGGTCTTGTTTGGGAGGGTTGAACTTAATTCTAAACATATTTATTGGTTCAAGAGTCATCAGGCTAGCCCTGTGTTTCCCAACTAGGAGTGATTTAGTCCCCACAAGAGACATTTGGCAACACCTGGAGACATTATTGTAGTTACATAGTTTCATTTCAACTTGATAAATAGGTCTAGGGGTGGAGTCTAGACTGTCAATCAGGTCACAGCCTGATGATGCCTCCTTGTGGGTGTAGCCTTATCATGAGGATTCTGGGAACTCCCTCTCTATTGATTCTCTCTCTCTCTCTCTCTCTGCTTTCACTCTCCTCTGACAAGCCACGTGGAGCCGCATGGAGGAGCCACATGGAGATCCATGCCAGCATGAGATGCTTCCACTTCCACTGGATCCACAAGATTTTCCACCCAATGTGATCTTCCTGTGTTCAGCATCATTGCATGTACTGCATGAGTCTAAAGAGTAGTTTATGGATTAGTATCTGACATATGGGCTAATATTGGAATTATGGACTTGATTTGGACTGGGCTGGGATGTTTTCTCAATATACAATTGTTCTTTGATATAAAGCTCTCTTACACACATATGAGTATCTGGATTTGTTTCTCTAGTCAACTCGGACTAATACAAACATCTGGAGCAGTACTGCTGATATTTATTTAGTGAGTAGACGTCAACGATTCTTGTCAACATACTTCAGTGCACAGGAGAGCCTGCCACCACAGAAAATTATCTGTCCGAAAATGTCAGTAGTGCCAAGGTTGAGAATACTGGAGCGAAACCCAGTCATCAGACATGCCCAGTGTTACTTCTGTCAAGACAGAGCTCATTCCCATAATGCCATCAACAGGCTGAGGGTCTTAGCGCTGCAGACACTGCATCTCTTTAGTTCCTTCCCACAGCAGAGTGCATATACTTCCTGTTCCTTGACCTCACCTACCTGGTAGAAAACGTAAAGTATTATCTATAGGAACCCAGCCCTGCATATGCACTACAGGTAGGACGTGGACAAGAGTGGGTTGGATACTAGGAGGTACCATTGCCAATTCTGCCCTGGGCCTATAGACCCTTAGGGGTAAATGAGCAGGAAGCAACATTCCAGCGGGAGGTGATGGAGCTTCTTGTCATCTCTTCAGGACCACGCTCATGGTGACTCCATGTGTATCCGTGTAAAAATGTGCTCTGGAGGATTTTCTGTGGTTAACGTTTTAGAAATAGATTGGCAGGCCTTTCCTCAAACGTACTGCTTGGTTGACTTGAACCTTGCATCTTTTAGCGAGCAGCTGAGTGTGCTAAACTTTCCCACAATTGGTCCCAGGACTGTGGTACTGAATATCCTGTCTCAGGCAACTCCTGTCAAAGAGCAGTGTGCGTTCCAGGTGTTTAGGGCCAGGGAGAGGGGAAGGGCAGAGACAGATGAGGGCTCTGGGGAAAGCAAAGGAAATATACCCCTAGGTCACACCAGGTCATTCAACCACAAGGTCTCAGCTTGAACTTAATTGCTCACAGACCATCCTGTTTTGTACATTGGTGTAAGGTAAATTCCAGATAAAGATTAAAAAGGAAAAAAGATCTTAAAGTATTTTGCTTTTGTTTGGAGGAGGCTGTGGGTGGAAAAAGCAAAATAAATGCTTCTGGTTACTGGCACCTCTGGGTCAAGGCAACATTGCTTCTCCACCTTGTTCTGACCCTGTGGTGTTGTGGAATGGGTAAGTGCCTGGCTCTGGAGCCTGATCAAGTGGGTGCGATTCGTTATCGCCTGTGGGTCCTTTGGCATGCTGCTTCACCTTTCTATGCCTCCTTCTCTTTATCTGTCCATTTGAGATAATAGTCGCACCTAAACTAAGGGTTAGGAGTCCTTGGGCTAAGCAGCTGACTATATCAGCTGAAAGGCTGGAAATCTGAACCTACTCAAAGGCACTTGGATGATCTGCTTCTAAAAGGTCGCAGCCTTGAAAGCCCCGGGGGAGCAGTTCATGCTGCACACACCGGGTCACTGTAAGCAGACATCACCTGGATGGCCACTGTCCACAACACCATAGCACAGGGCGGCTTTGAGAATGAAATGAGCAAATATTTGTAGGTAAGGCGCTTAGAACCGTACCTGGCCCTTGGTTAATGCTGTGGGTCAATGTTTGTTGATAAATCCGGTCTTTTATTGTGGTTGTTCTTAGCTGCAACACCCCAGGAGTCAAGGATTCTTTTCTGTTGCTAGCTTTGGTTTTATGTAATAAAAGTTCCAGCCCCAAATCCTGACCCAGGGAGGCACGCTTCCCTCAGAACCAGCAGATAACAGTACATTATACCCACTTTCTAAGCCACAGACACCTTGAATGGATTTTCATCAGCAAGGAGTGAGACACAGAGGTGCTTGGATTTCGTCAGAGATTCGATCTGTGGCGTCCCCGTTGGGGGCAGCATCATTCTGGCGAACTGAGGTTTCCCCTCGAGGTTTTCTCTGTGCTTCACTAGATGGCCTGGGACATCTTTCAGGCGTGCTTTGCTCATCCCCACTGATTCCGGGGAGAACTGAAGGCCCTTGTGTTTTCAAGGGGAGGAGGCTGATGTCATTGAAGAGTCTGGGAACCTCAGCAATATGTAACCGTGAACTCTAACGGCACTATTTAACTTCTAGGAGACAGGGTCTGGCTGTGCAGGGACTTGTCCAAGGACAGGCCAGCCTGAAGTGGCACCAACCATCTTTTTCATTTCCAGACTAAAATAAGCGCAAAACAAAAACCCTCCTGTCATCAAGAAGTCCATTCTGGATCACAACAACCTGATAGACGGTTTCCAAGGTTTATAAATCTTTGTTGGCACCAAAGGAGCAGCGGGAGGGTTTGAACTGTTGATCTTTGTTAGCAGCCCCAGTGGTGCTGCTGGGGATTTTCTGTCAAACTCTGGGTCTCAGAGCACTGACAAGAAGGTTGTGACTCTCCGAGACTACTTCTCTCTTCCTTCTGAGAAGAAAGTGGCTCCCGGGTGACCAAGGGGGATGCAATTGGCAGCTGGAAGAGAAAAAGAGCAGCCACTTTCTCCTTTCCGTCACAGAGGGGTGTGTGAGGGCTGGGGGCTTTCAGACTCCACTGCACAACCACAGACCAAGATCTGATCTGGCTCCTTGATGAATATTCAGTGCCTGCTCTTCCTTCGACTTCTTGTCTCACTGCCTCCTCTGTTGGTGGGCGGAGACAGGCGTGTATGGAATTGGTTGTTGTCAGCTGCCATTCCAGATCCGTGGGGGTCCCGTGGACAACGGAACAAAGGGCCACCCACTACTGCACTCTCCCTGGGGTCAGTTGTGATTGGACTGTTAGAAACCCCAGGATTTCCACTGGCTGCTGCTTCTCAGAAACCGATCTTGAGTCCATTCTTCCTAGTCCGTCTTTGTATGGAAGTTTTGTACGAAATTTGCTCAGCACGCTGCTGTAAAGCAACTTCCCCTGACAGATGTGTGGTAAAGACAAAACAAATGGCATGCCTGGTGGATTGCCAGCACCTTTGCTGGTTTGTTACATAACAGTCTACATTAACACTATCATGACAACTATGGTGAATGTGGGTTCCGGGCCTTTGAGCGGTGGTGGCCGTGACAGAGGCCCCACAATGAGGAACAAACACACAGGTTCCCGCAGAAGTCTTCTGTCTACAAAGAGGAGAACATATCACTGAAGCTTTGGTCCTGAGTCTTCATCCAATGTCTTTCCAAGTGCATGTGTGCAAAACAAGGACCCTCTTCAAACCAGCCACTTACAGTCGCTGCTTTCCAAGGGTGGATCAAGTTCCAGGAATGAAACACACCTTTTGCCTTTATAGTCCTGCCCAGGCACAAGGGTCTGAAGGATGGGCATTCCCTCTAGGAGCTCCACGGAAGGAAGGGCAAATGAGGGGAAGAGAGGGCAAAGACAAACTCCAAACTCACCGGGAGGAGAAAGGTGCGTCCTCAGACACAGCTCTGAGGCCGAGGGTTTGAACCAGATAACTTTTCTGTGGCTAGATACAATTACATAGCACGCTATCTTTTTAAATTTTCCTCTTCCTTTTCCCTGCAGTAATAATTGGGATTGGAAGTATTGGTGGGAAAATTGTATTTAATGTCTACAGTCTCCAAACAAACCCAACTCCCACGAGGACTGCTGCTTGGTAGGGGCTAAGGAGAATTGCAGGGTGTCTGGAAGGGCCAAGAAATGAGTGTCTCTTCGTGGAGCCTGCCAGGGCAGAGGTGTGGGCTCCCGCCGAGAGGGGATAGGTGAGTTGCCCTGAAGAGTCAAGGTAGGTGTGTTGGGGTCTCACTTGAGTCAGCACAGCACAGAGATGAGGTGAGGCCGTGTTGTGACAGTACACTGGGGAGGAGGAGAGTGTTGAGCTCCCCGCACCACGGTCAAGAGATCCCACACAGACCAGGGTGAGGGCTGCCCCTTTGGGTACCTATTAGGTCTTCCTGGAGGCAGCGGTGTCAAGATTGGTTGTAGGTGACAACCAAGACAGTAGATGACAGGAACATGAACACTGTAGGCTCAGAAAAGGATGTGGTCTCCTCCAATAAAGCCATAAGATATGCATATCAATGTAATATGCACTATATCAATAGTATAATGCGTAGTGTATACTAATGTGATGTGTATTATTGTAATATGTTTTATCAATGTACTATGTAGTCTTACTATAATAATAGATGCACATTAATTTGCTATGTAATAGGCTTTTGTGGCTCACATTATGTATATGAGGGGGTTACTCCCCCAAACAGAATATTTTTTCAAAGTTATGTATTTACATTTTTTTTAACAAAACAACCTCATCATCTTCAAAGTACTCTCCATTCTACTTAATACATTTGTTAATGTATTTGCCTGTGATTCCATTCTTGGAAACATTTTTCAAACTCATCTGTCTGGGTGGCTTACAGCACCCCCTAATTTTTTTTTCCACCTCTTCTACATTGTCAAAACGTTGTCCTTTCATGTTCCCCTGTATTTGAGGAAACAAAAAGAAGTCACATGGAGGGAGGTCAGGTGAGTAAGATGTGTGGGGCAAGAGAGGCATGCTATTTTTCACCAAAAACTGGTGCACTGAGATAGCTGGGTGGCAGGTGCACTGCCATGTTGGCAAAACCAGTCTGAGTTAATGCACCCATCTGACACAAATCAGGCCTTTTTTGTTGCACACTGTTGCTCAATCTTTTCAGAACCTCTACATAGAAAGCTTAATAAAGAGTCTGACCTGGTGGAACAAACACCAAATGCACTACAAGTCGACATTTCTGTCTGTTCGGGAAGTTCAGGGACATCCAGAATGAGGTTTGTCACCAATTGACATTTCACCTTTTTGAAACAAGGAAACCACTCAGAGACTTGAGTTTTTCCCATAGTGCTGTCCTTGTAAGCTGTGTTCAACATCATAACAATTTCTGCATCATTTTTCCCAAGCAGAAAACAAAATTTCATAGTCCCACACTATTCTCTTAAATCAGCCATCACAAAAAATGAGGTTTGAGCAAAACTGCTTTTATGAAATAAAATTCACCATGACCAGAAAGAAGCTTCCTAGGTGATGCCACTAGGTGCACTAACTCAGAGTGAGTTACTCATGCTTGCCTAGCAGGAATAATGTGGACTATTAAAGTTCTGCTCTGCCCAGCACAATTCCAGGGCTTTTGGGGTACCCCCTCGTATTAGACTATTAAGTAATATATTAATAAAATCTGTGATGTGCATTAATATCACTTGGAATGTGTGTTCATGTAATATGTACATAGTGTACTAGACTGTATATTAATATACTGTGGAATAAGTTACTCATGTAATATATAAAATGTGGTATTAGTGTACTGTTAGATGCAGCCAGAATTAGAGGCTGTGACCAGATGACCTTTGCTGGATCAGGTCTTTTGTCAAAGTTCAAGTGGGTACAAGGTCTTAGGAAAGATCTGGACTTTCCAGAGCTACAGGGAAAATCCACAGGAACTAAAACAGGAGCCAACCACACACACACACACACACACACACACACACACACACACACACACACGCGCGCACACAGAAATCATAGTTGATAACCTCACTTTATAATTCTAATGGAAAGTATCTCCAAAGTCTTTACATACATTAAAGACCCTTTAAAAGATTGCACCTCCTAGCTGTGCTTTCAGAGCAGAAGGGGGTAAATTAGAAGATAGTCGGTAGGCAAGTAGGTAACGAGGTAGGTAAGTGGACACATGAAATAGATAAGCAGATATGCAGACAGATGATAGGTTTACTGCCCATGTGTCTCTATACAAACAAGTATGTCATGTGCTTTCTTTGCATTAGGGATTCTTACCTCAGCGTTACTGGTATTTTGGATCAGATAATTCTTTGTTGCCAGGCTTAGGCTGTGCATCATAGGATGTTTAACAACATCCCTGGCTTCTGGCCTCTAGATATAAATAACACTTCTCCAACTGTGACAAATAAAATACAATCTGCCCCGTTGAGAACCAGTAAGCAATTGTTTAGGGGAGAAAACTCCAGTTCAAATCCTGAGTTTCCACATACAAGATGTACGGCCTTGGGTAAATTAGCCACTGAACTGCTGGGCCTCAATGTCTGCATCTGTAAAATGGACCAATGCTAGGAGGTCCAATGCCATGCAACTACTTTGAGCACCAAATTAGTTAAGGCAGCCCCTTGCATGAAGGGCCAAAGTCACAGAATGAAGAGAAGAGGAAAATGTGCCATGCACCCCTAAACAGGCAAGAAGAGAAAAGGCGAGAAAGACAGCCACTTGATGTGGACCTTGATGCTTAACCAGAAGCCCAGTGTTCCTGGAAAGTTGTGATCTGATGGTGTTCAGGTGAAATAGCACCTTTTAAGATCAGTATATGATTTATGAAAACACAAAGTATTTCAGTAAGAGAGGGTAGTTCCCAGATGATAAATGTATAGGGCTTAGAAAGCAGTACATTCCGTTTATGCTAATCCTCCCACACTTTTTAAGGTTCGTGAAGCTTATTGCAGGTTTCACTTCAACCCGAAAGTCCCCTCACTGTCCTGCCCTGGTGTCTGCTATCGACAGCTGCTGAGAATGGCCCATGGAATCCAGCAATTCTGTTTTCATTTGTCTTATTTTCTTCCAAGACATTGGAAAAGAGGGAAATCCTGATGACACGAGAGCGTGGGATCAGTTTCAGGGCCACGACGTTCTTCTGGTAACAATTGCTCCCATCTGGCTATACATTTGATTACCCCCAAGTGTCAGGCTGGCATGAACAGCTGGAGAGTCACACATGTGCACTCACTCCAAGAGCTGCTTCTCCTGCTGGTGTCACACACAGGGTCCCAACACAGCACATACAGCAGCACCTCTAGGGAGAACCAAGTGACAGAAATATTCAGGAGTGTCCCTTATGTAAAACGTTTACTTTTCAGCTAGCACACAATGACAGCGAGCAGGAGCTTGATGGCTTCATGGTAGAATGCTCTCCTTCCATGGTGGAGCCCCAGGCTCAATTCCCAGTCAGTGGGCCCCATGCACAGCCACTATGAATCTGTCCATGGAGGCTTGCATGCTGTAATGATGGTGAAAAGGTTTCAAAGGAGCTTGCAGGCTAAGATGAACTAGGAAGAAATTATTGGAGATCTACTTCCAAAATTCAACCAGGGGAGCCCATGGGTTTCTATGGGCAGATACACAACTGATCATGCTTATGGCATAGAACCATAGTAGTGATTTATTCTGCAGTACTTGGATAACCTCCAGCCAGGGCTGATTAGACAGCAGCTAATGACAACAGCAACAACAACCATAAGAGCAAGCAGGTTGGTTCAGGCTATAATTGTGTGTGTGTGTGTGTGTGTGTGTGTGTGTGTGTGTGTATGTGTGATAGACAGATTCAAATCAAGATCCCCAAATTATTGGTAAAAGGTTTCACTTTTCCTTGAATGTGCAATTCCTAGGAAGCACAAAGATCCCAAGAAAGGACTGTGTCACCATCTGGTCTCCACCTGACTTGGCAAGTGACATGTATAAAGAATGCTCACCTTCCGTGCAATTGATTGCTTTTGGTGGACAGATGGAAATGAATTAAATGAATTAAAAATAGCCAAATTTTGTAACTGCGGGTATATCTTGGTGACTCCTTTTTCTGTACTTATCATCTTTTGTCATATTCTGTTTCTTGTGTTTTTGGAAAGTTGGCCAAATGTAAACCAAGCTGCAACCATTGAGCAAGTGAGAAACAGATAGCCATGCAAAGAGAGAGGGGTGAGGCTTAAACCAGGCCTGCTCAGAGCCTCTAGCTACAAGCTGTCACCCAGCCCCTAAAACCAGGCAGACTCTGGAGATTGTCTTACCCCTGAGCTCACTTTGTCCCTGTTGTCATTATCAAGGGCAGGTCACACACCAGGTTTGCTGATCTAGGGAGATTGACTGATAGGAAAGAGAGAGACCTACACAGTAGGTCTCTAAATTCAAGCATGCATTCCAAGGGCAGAACAAAAGTAAATGTGAATCTGCTCTTCTAAAACCTCTGCACCTGCCAAGACAGCAAGTCCTCTCTGCTTGTTGTCTGTGTCTATTATATAAAGAGGGATGCTATCCTAAGTCATCCCCCGATCTACTACTCCCTTCAAACCCATTGACAATAAGTGTGGAAGTACGTAGATACTCCTGATCATGATGGTGGCTGCTGTCGCATGACACCCATCCATGCTGACCTTACGCACACCAGAATGAAACATTGCTCAGTCATGTGTCATCCTTATGATGGTCAGCATGAAGATCTGAGCCAGTCCATCCCATCGAACATCTTTCTCACCGGACCTTTATGTCACAAAGTTGGATAGCCTCCTTCAGTGCTTGGTACCTCCTGATGAGGTATTCAAAATAAGAAGTCAGAAGATGTTCTGCAGTGATCCTTTTTTTTTTTGCTTGTTTGCTTGTTTTTATTAATCATTTTATTGGGGGGCTCTTACAAATCTTGTAATCATCCATCATTCAATTGTTTTAAGCACATTGTACATATGTATCCATCAACATTTCCAAAATATTTTCTTTCTACTTGGGCCCTTGATATCAGTTCCTCTTTTTTCACATCCCTTCCCCACCCTCCTACCCTCATGAGTCCTTGATCAATTATATATTATTGTTATTTCCTGTCTTATACTGTCTGTTATCTCCCTTCTCCCACATAACCATGGTATTTTAAAAAAATCATTTTATTGGGGGCTCGTACAACTCTTATCATAATCCATCCATCCATTGTGTCAAGCACATTTGTACAATTGTTGCCAACATCCTTCTCAAAACATTTGCTTTCTACTTAAGCCCTTGGTATCAGCTCCTCATTTTTCCCCCTCCCTCCCCACACCCCCCTCCCTCATGAACCCTTGATAATTTATAAATTACTGTTATTTTTAATGACTGATTTTCAGAAGGGCATCACCAAACATTTCTTTCTAGCCTGTCTCAGTCTGGAAGCTCTGCTGAAATTTATCTATCATTAGTGACCCTGCTGGTATTTGAAATACTGGTGGAATATCTTCAAGCCTCACAGCAACACATGCCACCAGACAAGTGGGTGGTGGGAATGCAATCACAGCAAGGCAAAAATTCATATTTGTTCTCATTCTCATAAGCAAGTCACAAGAGGTCCTAGTGGAGAATGAAGGTGCAAGAGACTCACGTGGCAGCTGCAAACTGCTGTTTAAGGTCTCAGTAAAACATTGATTTGATATGCTGTTTTCAAATTTGATACGCTGATACCATCCCATCAGGAAATTTTGATTTTGATCAAACTAAATTAGGACACTGACTTGGGGAAATATTTTGAAATCCAAAACTGAACCCCAGTTCTTTCTGCTCTGCTAGGACTCCTGCCTTTTTACTGAGAAGCCCGATGTTCACTGAGGTTGAACGAAGCAGCTCAGAAGTAGACTCATCCCATTCAAGAGATTAACTGTCTTTCTTTATGCTGTTTCCTCCTGCTGTGGGGAGGCAAGAGATGCTTTTAGGTTTCCAAGGTATAGTAGATGCTTCAGGTGGAGTGCACTGCAAGAAAGGAGAAGGAAGCAAGAGGGGAAAGAGGACATTCAGAGGTGGATCCAAGAGAAAAATGAAAGGGAGGATAAAGAGGAGTGAAAGCTTAGTCACAGAGACACAGAGCACTGTTCTGAATGCCTCCTATCGAGGGAGCAGACTAGAGGCTGGATCTTCGCCCTAATATCAGCTCAAGAGTTGAAAGAATGGACACAAACATAACAATGGTCGTGGAGATCACAGGTAATATTTTGCTCTTTATTTATACACAAATTCACTATGAGTTGAAGCAGTCACAAAGACCACAAACAATAGCAATTAGCAGCTCTGTTACTTCTAAATGATGGAAACTTAGGAGCCCTGGTAGTGTCGAGGCTACTGGCGAAAGACTGGGCTTTCTACTCAGTAAACAGTTACAGCCTTGGAAACCCTCAGAGATTTTCTAAGGAGTCAACATTGACTCAATGGCAGTGAGTGAGTTAGGTTAATTTCTTAAGCGTTCTAAGTTTGGGCTTTAGAGTGAGGGATTCCTGGTAATACAAATGGTAAAATGCTAGACTGTTAACTGAAATATTGATGGTTGGCACTTGAATTATTCTGGGTAGACAAGAGAAGCAAATTCTTATGTATAGGAAAGTGCTTTATATACAAGAGCAATTGAATATTGAGAAAACATCCCAGCCCAGTCCAAATCAAGTCCGTAAGTCCAATGTTGGACTATATGTCTGATACCAAGCTATAAATTCCTCTTCAGACTCAAGAAACACATGCAATGATGCTGAATGCAGGAAGATCATAGGCCAGTGGGTGGGGAGTCTTGTGGATCCAGTGGTGCTGTAAGTATCTCAGCACTGGCAGGGGTCTCCACGTGGCTTCTCCAGCTCAGGGCACCAGTGTAGTTCCATAGAGAGTTTCTCAGAGAGTGAGGGGAGAGAGAGTGTGTGTCTCCTGCCCCCAAAGAGGAAAAATACAGGAGTTGCCAAAATTCTCAGGAGAAGGCCATGCCCACACAGAAGCCTCATTGGCTGTACAATGATTGACAGGCTAGACTCCACCCCTTTACTCGTAATTCTCTCCAGTCCCAAATTGACACTGGATTATGTAACTACCACAGCACTCACCCAGCAGCTCCATGGCAGAGAGACTAATGAACTGTTTCTATAGAGATTACAGCCTACAAGACTGAGGCAGTTCTACTCCATCCCATGGAGTCTACGAGACAGAATAAACTCAGTGGCAATTAACAACACCAGTACTGATGCAATGGCCACAAGGATGGATTCCCTATGCTGTGGTTATGAGGATGACACAAGACCAAACAGTGCTTCATTGTGTTGGGCATAAGGTCACCATGAGCGTTGACTGTTGCAGCTATACGCCTAACTGTATCTCTATCTCTAACCATCGACTTGTCTGTCTACATATGTCATGGCAGTCGAGGAAGTGACAGGCATATTTTGGCTGTTGAAGTGGCCATCTAGTGCTATACATATCCTAGGTTAGCAATGTTATCATGTTCTAACTCATTCAATGCCACTGAGTCATTATCAATTCATAGTGGCCTTAGAGGACAGAGTAGAACAGCCCCTATGGTTTTCTGAGACTCTAATTCTTTACAGAAGTCAAAAGTCCCGTCTTTCTCCTTAGGAGCGACTGATAGTTTCAAATTACTGACCCTTTGGTTTACAGCCCAGGGCCTCACCATGCTGGCACCAGTGCTCCGTGTTCTGAAGAAACCCCAAAACAAAAAGCTAAAAGGCCTTCAAAATAAAAATTGGGTAGTATATTTACTTGTATTTAAGTGTGACTTTATTTTAAAATAATTTCAGTAATACTTACAACTTTATGGTTTAAGTTTCATTCATGAATTGTAAAATAGAGGCAAAATGAGACAATACAACTGTCTTAAAATGATAAATGCTAATAATGTTAAAATAAAAAGAAGGAAGAGGAAGAAGAGTATTGGAAGGGTAATCTGTCTTCCATAAATTATAATAAGCTAAAAAAAAACCCACAGCCATGAAGTCAATCCTGACTCACAGCAATTCTTTGGGACAGGGTTGAACCATCCCACAGAATTTCCAAAGCTGTAAATATTTTCTTAAAATCATTTTATTGGGGACTCATACAGCTCTTATCACAATCCATACATCCATCCATTGTGTCAAGCACATTTGTACATACATTGCCATCATCATTCTCAAAACATTTTCTTTCTACTTGAGCCCTTGATATCAGCTCATTTTTCACTCCCTCTCTCACCCTCCCTTACTCATGAAACGCTGATAATTTATAAGTTATTATTATTTTTCCATATGTTACACTGACTGATGTCTCTCTTCGCCCACTTTTCTGTTGTTCATCCACCTGGGAAGGGGTTATATGTAGATCGTGGCGATTAGTTCCTACCTTTCTCCCCCAACCTTCCCCTTACTCTCCTGGTATCCCTACTCTCATTATTGGTCCTGCGGT
>NW_022111372.1:30603924-30633228 GCF_000313985.2 Echinops telfairi | reverse complement strand
TGGGGGGGTGTCAGATGCTTGCAGACATCCTCCCTGAGGGTGATCAGTTGCCAGACTGCATGGGCCTCACTCCCTGCTGTTAAAGACAATGGACAGGCCCCCAGTCATCAATTTGCTTCCTGTAGGTGGAGTTCACACCCTACCCATAATGGTCTCTATCAGTTGAGCCAGGGAACAGGACAAACCAGCTCTGTGACATCCAAAGTTAGGCTGCCATCCTGTATCTAGGATCTGCCATCTTGTCACATGTATACCCCCAATCCCTCCTCTTCCTATTGTGTGTATGTCCCTAGACCACCCTCTCTCACTGCTATATAACCTATAGTGCAACCCCTTCCTGTAACGTATGTCTTCACCTGTAATTAGTGGACTTGCATGCCCCAAAGGTATATAAGCCTGGATTAGCAATAGAGGGCTCTCTCGGCTCTCTCTTCCCCCTCTCCTCTCCTCTCCTCTCCTCTCCTCTCCTGTTTCCCTTCCCCCTCGTCCTCCTTCCCTTCCCCCTCTCTCCACGTGGACCACAAGCAGGTCTGAGGTGAACAATGCTACCATGTAATGTGTCTGACTCCATTATTGTAATATCTCTTTTATCTCTCGCTCTCGATGACTTTAATATATTTATAAATCTCAACCGTACAATTGTGCTAATTAAACCCATGATTCGTGGGGGGGGGGGGCTGGCTCCCCCACCTCATACTGCACCTGTGTACATGTTCTGGTCTATCTGGATTTGTAAGGTAGAATTGGGGTCAATGGGGGGTGGGGGGAGCATTAAAGAACTAGAGGAAAGTTGTATGTTTCAACGGTGCTCTACTGCACCCTGACTGGCTCATCTCTTCCCTATGACCCTTCTAGAAGCACATGTCCATTCACAATTTTTATAGGAACAGTCCAATGACATTAGTTACATATTTCACATGTGTTGTCATTTTCACTAGCTCTACCAATATTGTTATAAAGCCATTAATTTAGGTACTGTTCCCCTTACATTTCCCATCTGTGCTTTAGATGAACTATTATCTAATTAACTACTGAATAATTGTTTTCAAACACAATATGCTCCGAGCAAACACTTTTGATTAGTTGGGTTAAATTGCGGTGTCATTTAATGGTCGCTTCAGATGATAGTTTTATTTTAAGGTTTGAAGATTATTTCTGGGTATTAGTATCATCGATTCTCTTAGGCTCAAAGAATCCAGTAAATCTCTTTTCCATAGGACTTTGGAATTCTGCTTCACACTTTCCTCCTTATGGTTAAGAGCCATCTGTTTGGGTCCTCAATCAAAATGGTAAGTAATAGGCAAGCACCATGCATTCTTTTTTCTGATTTTATCACAATGGAGTTTGTAATTCATGAAGGCAATTAAGCCAAAAGTCCATTTCTTTCTCTAATTTCTGAGACTCCTTTCTCTGTGTTGTTGCTAGGTGACATCGAGTTGTTCAGACTCATAATGGCCCAATACATAATAGCGCAAAACACTGCTTAATCTTGCACCATTCTCACAGTTATGTTTGAGCCCACTGCTTCAGTATCAGTCTATCTCACTGAAGAGCTTCCTCATTTTCATGACCTTTACCAAGCAGGACCTCTCCCAAGGATTGGTCTTTCTTGACAACATGTCAACCATACTTCAGACGAAGTCTTGCCATCCTTGCTTCTAAGGAACATTCTGGCTGTACTTACAGGACACATTTGTTTGTTCTGGCAGTCCCTGGTACTTTCAATATCCTTCACCAACCCCATAATTCAAATGCATCAATTCTCCAGTGTTCCTTATTCATTGTTCAGAGTTAACAACTTTTATTTTTTCTCCATTTATCATGATATTGCCTGTTGGCCTACTTGTGTGTTTCTTTTTTTTTTTTTAATTAAAAGACCATTTTATTGGGGGCTCTCACAGCTCTTATAACAATCCATACATCAATTGCATCAAGCATCTTTGTACATATGTTGCCATCAGCATTTTCTAAACATTTACTTTCTATTTGAGACCTTGGTATCAGCTTCTCTTTTTGTCCTTCCCTCTCCCTTCCACCTGTGTGACCCCTTGATAAGTTTTAAATTATTTTCATATCTTACACCGACAGATGTCTCCCTTCACCCATGTTTCTGTTGTTCACCCCCCTGGTGTGTGTGGATGGTGGTTAATGGTCACATGGAATCCAGGAAGAGGAATGGAAGTAGTGATACCAGGAGAGTAGGGGGAAGGTGAGATGGGGAGAGGATTGGAAGAAGAGGGAACTGATTGCAATGATACATAACTGTTTCTAATCTATCAAACACAATGACTATTGTGTAATTTGCTTATCTCTAAAGGAATGTGATTGTACTTCTACACTAAAAAGTTGGTTATGGAGAAATCACACAGCCGATGATGCTTGAATAAAAGCAAAGACTATTGCGAGTGAGCATTCCAATCCAGAAGCACTATGGAAATATCTTAAATAAGAGTTTTATTGTTTTTTGGTCAGGTATTATTTAATATTTTCTCGTCAATATTTAAAAACTCTTTCCTAGAACATAATCTAGTTTTGTGTACCTCTTTCCTTGCTCTTATTTAAGTATTAACTGTATGAAATAATAAACTACCCTTTGGTATGTCTTTTTTTAATATTTAAAATGACCATGAGGGCAGCGAACTGGTGATTAAATGATTGGAAGGCCCCCACTGTCTACGTGCCCCCAGGTACTGGAGCACAAGTGTACAAGAGAGAAGACTGACAGTCGGGGGCCGTCTTTTGCTTGTTTTGACCAGGAGTCCTTGGAAGGGAGCCTGAGGAACGTTCTGCAGGTGACACGAGAGCAGCGACAGAGACCTTCAACAGCAACCACTCCAAGCGTTGTGGGGTTGTGGTTTTTAACATTTTAAAACATGTCATTTTGTTGTGTTTCGGTAAGAGTTTACATAGAAAATTAAGGTTCCCATTAAGCAATTTCTATCCATTTTGTTCAATAACATTGGCTACACTTTTCACATTATATCAACGTTCTTATTTTTTTTAGTAGCTTTAGGTTTTCTGTTTGCCCCCACCCCCTCCCCACCCCGCCAACAGTTGTATTGGCATGTAACTTACATATTATATTAGTCACTTGTTCAGTCAGCCAATCACACCACGGATAATTGTACAATCAGCCCCACCTCAATTTTAGGGCATCCCCTCCCCCATGATTAAATCAACTTTAAGATGATTTATGCAATCACAATCCGTTCGCGTGTTCCCCTCCCCCTCCCGTCTTCATCAGTTACTCCTGAAATCCCCTTTCCCTCCGAATCTCCCCCTCCCGTGTTCCCTCTTTCCCCTTATTATGGGTTATAATCATCATTTTTGAAACTAAATCACAGTGAAACCTGTGAGAGACGGAACTCGTGGCACTGGCTTGTCTCTCCAGGTCTCCCAAGTTCCCTGCCTTTGACAGGTGCTTATTCTCTCAGTAAGAACCTTACCCCATGAAGACCTGGCTGCTCCTTCCTGCATTTGTAGGTTTGTCTGTTGGGTTTTCTCCTCCTGCTGATGGTCTGAGGCCTCCAGCAGCCCTTTTCCATGCAGCTGCTGCCCCCTCGTGGTGGAGGGGACCCTCCCTTGGTGTGGAGGTGGAGGTTGCTGAAGAGCCTTTAGTGGCACTAACAACTACCCAGGATGAAGGTAGAGATGAAGGGCCATGAGTCAGGCTGAAGCAAAGCACACTTAATATATCAAGGGGTCACGAGGATGGGAGTGAAAAGAGGAGCTGATACCAAGGGCTCAAGAGAAAGTAACTGTGCACTTAAGCCCCTGGCATCAGGTCCTCACTTTTCCCCCTCCTTCCCTGCTCCCCCTCCCTCATGAGCCCTGGATCATTTATAAATTACAAAGACGCCCTGTCTGACGTTTCCCTTCACCCACTTTTCTGTTGTCCGTCCCCCAGGGAGGAGGTCACATAGCAGAGGAAATGTTTAGGGAATGATGAGGGCAATGAATGTACCAATGTGCTTTACACAATGGATGTATGCATGGATTGTGATAAGAGTTGTATGAGCCCCTAATAAAATGATTTTTTTTAAAGAAAGTAACTGTCTAGAAAAGAATGATGGCAACATAGATACAAAAAGGCCTGATACAATTGATGTATGAATGGTAATACGAGTTGTAAGAGCCCCCAATGAAATGATCTTAAAAACAACAGCAACAAACATGTGAGTGAAGTTTAGGCCTGGGGCCAGACTATTCTGGAGACGCATTTCCTGTGATGGTCTCCTTACAATTCTACCAAGCAGCAAGAGAGGCACTCCGTAGGCAGCACCTTCTACTTCTCTGCCGCCGCGAGGTGGAACCAGGTCAGTGACGGCTGGCTGTGCCGGTGTGAGTTTTGTTCGGCTGCTGAGTCAGTAGTGTGAGACGCAGCGTGGGCTTCTGCTTTCCCCAACTTCTTTCTGCAATGATCTGCCGGTGACACCCGAGGACTCAGTTCCGCCGGGGACACAGACACCGGCAGCGCTTGCTGACTTGGCTCCAGCAAGGGCGTTTTGCTTTCTGTGTTAATTCCCCCAGGCTGCAGAAACACAGCACAGGCAGGGTGATGCACGGCAGCAGACATGTGTTCCCTACAGTGCCGGAAGCCAGGCATCCAAATGAATGTGAGGGCAACGTGATGCTCCCTCTAAAATCTAGCAGGAAAGGTCCTCTCGTGTCTCTGCCAGCTTCGGGTTACCCTGTGCATTTGCTGATGCTCCTTGGCTTATAGATGGGTCTCCACACGGCCATCTTTCTGCTCTCTGTCTCACCTTGGCTTTTATAAGGACAGCGGTCAGATGGGATTAGCACTGAGTCTACTCCGGTTACTCTAATTGATAACATCTTCAGAGGTTCTATCATTAAACAACATCATGTTTACAACCACCAGGATCTTTTGAGGAAGATACAACTCAATTCTGAACACCCTCCTTCTAGGAAAAAACCCACCCACACTGAAATTGTTCTTTTTTCTATATGGTGAGTTATTCCTCGTGGGCTTACCCAGGGTCCTTTGAGAGTATTGGTCAAAAGTGGACTTGATTTTTGACACTGAGACCTGAACCAAATCTGTCCTAAGGGCTGTGGATACCACCTGCAGTTTGACTTGAATTACTAACCTGAAATTAGAGGGAACTGGGAATCTGATAGATAGCCCCACACATCCCACTCTGATAGATGGGGTACAAACTAAGATGCTTCACTCCGTTACACAGGACATAAGTAGCTGGAAGGGCCTAACCTGTGAGAAACAGATCCAAATCACCACTGGTCTGGGAAGAACCCCGAGGGTGGCTGTGGAGTCCTTTGAAATGCACTTCCATGAGAAAATATAATTTCAGAGGGCAAATGCCAGTAAATGAGCCATTTCACTCCATTTTCATGAGACTAGCATATTGTAGGCTGCGAACTTGATGCCCTAAGCCCCTTCTTTGACGGTGCCAGGAAACTTGGTTGGGTCTACTCTCGGCAGTGTGGAGGCCACTACGAATCTGAGAGCTGATAAGGGGTCACTTGTCTGAGCATCCCAGTGAGCAACTGCAGGCTCAGAGCCCCGCTTCAGGAACATGCAGAGGAAATAAACCCCTCTGGGGTGTTGTTCCTTTGTTCAGTTGCACCAGGCAAGTTTCTACAGTAGTTAGAACCCTCTCCAAAGACTTGCTTGAAAAGGCACACTGTAATTTCAGAACATGCCAGAGCGAACCAAGTGTCCTAAATGGCTTTTTCTTCTGTAGCGGAAACACCACCAATGGGCAGGTTTAATAAATAGAAATTTATTTTCTCTTAGTTCTGGAGCTGAGTTCTAATCAGACACTTTCCCATTTCTATTCCCTCCTGTTTCTAGCTCTGGGTGTTGCCTAGTTCTTTGGCTTGTCGACCGACCATCCCCACATAGCATCCATCACACACTACAGTCATTTTATAATTCAGAGTGATTGTGTTTAAGACCCACAACGGTTTATACTACACGATCTCATTAACATAAAAAAGAAATCGCATTCGCAAATAGGATCACATCCATTTCACAGATGTAAGCATTTAGAATCTGATGCATGATTTTGGGGTGGGGGATACAGTTAATCCACAACAAATTCTAAGTAAATCATAAGACGTCTTTTCTATTGTATGATTTTTTTCAGAGCAGACACATCTGCATATTGATAAGTTATCTTTCATGTAATGATTTTTGTCGAGAGCCCTGTGGCTGTCAGATCCTGGGACAGAGGCAAAAGCCATCCTAAAAATGCACAGCACACAGAGAATGAGGCTGCAAAATGATGGAGTCAGAGGATGGAAGAAACAGCGCACGCGGGCCTAAAATTTCAACTGGAGGAGTTGCTGACTGGTCCCTGACCAACTGCCCATGCAAATTCCATATAAACACCTATCACTACAGAACGTTGTCTGATTTAGTCCTGGAAGACTAGTTCCCAGGTTGGAAAACACTTTAAAAACCACAGTGACCGCAGAAATGACCAAAGCACACAAATGATCACGATGCTGGCCCAGGGCCAGGCAGCACCTCATTTTGTTGTGAATGAGGCGCTGGAGCCAATTATACAGCAACCCAAACCAAAATGTGTCACTCAACCACCAATCGAACCAGGTCTGAAAAATAAGATTGCTCACCAACAGCAAGAATAAAGCAGCAAGTACCACACCACAAGTGACTTCACCAGAAAAGAACCAACAGTCCCTGCATTTTCTCAACCACTGGCCATGGCACAAGACGGCAACGTCAAGACCTTCCTATAGCTGCGCTGGGCAGACGTGTGACCGCACTTGCAGTGCTCAGAGGCGCAGCAGATTTTGCCCAAAGAACCCCAGTCTTGGTGTGGGATCCCCTGTGATTGCTGTTGGGTCCCATCGAGTCAGCTCCAACCCATAGCAACGCTACGCATAACCAAACATAGCACTGCCCGGTCCCGCGCCATCCTCACAATTGTTCCTGTGCTTCAGCCTGTTGTCGCAGCCACGGTGTCCGTCCATCTCCTTGGGGGCCTTCCTCTTTTTCCCTGTCCCT
Source organism: Echinops telfairi (assembly GCF_000313985.2). Taxonomy (NCBI): domain Eukaryota; kingdom Metazoa; phylum Chordata; class Mammalia; order Afrosoricida; family Tenrecidae; genus Echinops; species Echinops telfairi. The sequence goes on along the minus strand of NW_022111372.1, from coordinate 30,626,213 downwards.
CCACTTTACCAAACATGATGTCCTTCTCCCGAGGGCTCACATTAACTAAGTATGCACAGAATTCTAAATTGCATTTATTACAGAGGAATATCCTTTCCTTTTAAGGTACAGAAGTTTCCTTGCAGAGCTCTGTGGACAGTGCATTTAGGCTCTCTTTGCTTTCATATTTTCTACCAGGATCTTTCTCTTTTAATCTCTCTCTCTTTCAATCTACCATCCGCAAATGTGTGTGTGCACTGATTTTCCATATAGTGTTATCCTATATTTCATTGGAGAAATAAATGGAAGTTTTCAATGATTTCATTGTATTAGGATCAAAAATATATGTCCATGGAAGCAACAGTCAAGAAATCAAGCAATCTATGGCACTGGAAAGGTCTACTGTAAAATATTTCTTTAAAGTATTAAAAAAATGCAAAGAGGTCATTATGAAGACTAAGGTGTGCCTGGCTCAAACCATGGTCCTTTCAATCTCCTCAAAACTGTGTAGGAGCTGGACAACACAAGAGAAAGACAGACAAAGAATTGGTGCACTGAAGATGTGACGTTGGTAAAGATGATTGAATGGGCTTGACTTCTTCAAGAGCAAGTGAATTTTAGAAGAAATTCAACCAGAACCCTTCTTAGAATTAAGAATGAGGAGACTTCAGTTCCTTTATTTTGGATGCATCATCAGGAAAGACCAGTCACTAGAAAAGGCTATCATGTTTGGTAAAACAAGGGATCAGAGAAAACAAGGGGGGCCCTCAATTATAGCACAACGTAGATACCAACCATGGACCAATACTGATTGGAGATGGCAGAGAACGAGAACATGCTTCATTCTGCTATACCAAAGATTGCCAGGAGTCAGAGCTGAATCAAGAGCTCCTAACATGTCCCTCAGTAGGATTTAACAGTTTTTCCTCACCCTGAATTTGTATTTCTTTAGACATCACCAGTCACCTCTCCAAAACTGAAGTTTCCAGGAAACCTCATCCTCCAAGAAGTCTAATGAATTATGATTGTTTTGCCACAGAAAAATCTCACAGAGTAGAGAAGTTGTTCTTTGCCATTTTAGAGAATATAAGAAAAGGGTGAATATCGATTACCTTCTTGTTGAGCTCTTCAGTGCACTTTACAACCATCTTGGTCAGCAAACCACCCGGCTGAGACTCCACTGACCCCCCATGAGGTCTGACTTCCACATACCATGAAGGGAACCTGTGATGATGGAACACGGACATATTGGGATTTCCATGGTAATGGAAAGCGGAACCAAAGGATTATGTATCACATCTAGGAATATTACCTACAGACCATGGCCCTTGTAATCCTAATATCTGTGCAATCTTGACTGGAATACTTAAGTCGTGCCTTTGTTCAGGTCTCAGCATCAGTCTTCTTAATCTTGGAAGCATTTCCCAACCATCATCTCTCCCACCCTACATCCTAGTTTCCCCAAGAGTATACAGCACACAATTTCCCCCAGAAACACAGATGAGATAAACTGTTACAAAGCTACAAAGATTATTGTAATTTCCCAAAGTCTGTTTTGGTAGACAGTGGACAGCTGTAAGTCAGATGCCAAATTGTTAAGCTTTTAAAAATGTCTAGCACACATGAAAGACATTTATGTGATGAGGTGCTGTAAGAATTTTCATTGATGACAGCTTTGCAATTAAGTGTGTGTTCACTAAATACGGGGACAAATGAGAAAAGAAATGAAGAGGCCCAAGAAAATTGCCACAGCATGAACTGAACGGACTCACACTGGGCTAGTGCTTTAGGGAATGACAAGTGGGCAATCTCATCACTTCAAAAGAACGTCCTTGGTTTCCAAGTTTATTTTAAAAAGTTTTTAAAACAGGAATTGAAAAATGGATCTGCTAATATGGGGAAAATAATGTATTCCATAACCTGCAATAGTTAGCTTTTCTGTGCCAACCTGGCTCCTGCAGGAACATGTGTGCAGTTTAGTCTGTCAATCAGGTCACAGCTGCACTGGAGGGTTACTAAGAGAAATGGCGGTTGGAGGCCAGCCTCTTCTCTTCCTCCCTGGAGGTGGGCCACACCCTCTCTGCTTTACCTTCCTGTTCAACAAGCCATGTGGAGGCACGCTTATGAGAGCCTGGAGATGCATCCACTGCCTCTGGATCCACAAGGCTTTGTACCCACTGGCCTGTGATCTTCTTGCATTTTTTCATCATTCAATGTGCTGTGTGAGTTTGAAGATGCATTTATGAATTAGTATCAGACTTATGGGCTAATATTGGACTGCGCTGGGATTTTTTCTTAATACACAATTACTCTTTGACGTAAAGCTCTTTCTTATACATATTTGAGTGTCTCTGGATTTGTTTCGCTAGTCAACCTGGTCTAATACATCACCCCACTCAAGAACCTAGTAGCGATTTTCTGTTAGGTGGATTCTTTTTGCTCCTTGGGTAAAATTTAAGACCCCCAGACTATTTTTCAAGACTCTCAACTATAGCCTTGTTTCAACTGCCCCCAAACTCTTGGTGTTTCAAACATGTTTTGTTGATTCCTTATCTTTCATTAGTATAAAGTTATTGTACTCTGCTGCAGAAAAATTCTCACCTGACATTTCTCTGCATATTTATGTCCTTAATTTTCTTTAAGCTCCAATTCATAAGAAATTCCAAAGAGTGTTTTCTACCATCTCCATCATAATTCTGCATGCATTCTTTAAGCACTTCCTCTATTACCTACGAAAGGAGTCCTGGTGGTACCTTTTGGGTAAGCGGTGACCCGCTAACCACAAGACAGGCAGTCCTAGACCACCAGCTGCACCAAGGGAAGAAGATAAGGCTCTCTGCTGAAATAAAGATTTACAGCTTCAGACACGCTATGTGAGGTTACTGTATGTTACAATCAACTGGAGAGCCACTGCTTTCAGTTTGGGTTATTACCTACAGAAATAACGTATAATATGATGGAGTGGTTTGTCTATGTTTTATAGAAAATTGAAAATTGACACCCCCCACCACATATGTGTTTTGTGGCTCCAACCAGATAGTAATTTCTTTGAAAGCAAAGCCTGTGCCTTCCTTTGGAAAAAAATAAAAAGACCAAGTATCCTTGCAGGAGTTGACGAAGACTTTTAACATGATGACCATGACCTACACTGCTCATTCTCAAGCTGTCTTTCACAGCCATGGCATTATTCCAGCAGTGTACAGACTGTTTTACTATTAATTCTCATTAAAACTTCCCTCCCAGGATTTTCTTTTGATTCCTAATGGTAGTCAGGCCCGCTGATATCTTCATTTTATATCTCAACTATTCCAAAGAGTTGTGTAAAACAACTTCCTACTTTTCTGCTACAGTCTTTCTTCAGTCTGCTCCATTCAAGTGTTTGAAAATGGCTCTGCTCACCTGCAACTCCCATTTGACCAAACTCAGTGATACTTCATCTTACTAGAATTCTCAGCAATATTTACACACGAGTTGATCGTTCCTTCTTCTAGTTCCTGAATTGTAGAGGACCACCTTTGCCTGATTTTTCTCCTATCTTCTCACCCTCTGTGCTGATATCTCCCCTTCTTTCTGACCAATAAATAGCATTAGGGATTACACTGGAATATTTAAGCCATCCCTTTGGGCTTACTTTAGGATTCAATTTACCACTAATAATCCTAGAAGCATTTCCTGATTGCACTTTCCCTATTCTAATATCCCAGTTTTCCCCAAAGCATATTGAGTCAGTTCTTGAATCTCCTCTCTTCTCTATCCACACTATCCCCTTGGTGATGTTACTCAGTTGCATCCTGGGTTTATTTGCTATTTTTGTGCTGGTGGGTCTCCAAATTATGTTTCCATTCTCCGCCTCCAAGAATTGTAGACTTGCACTCAGATGCCTAGCTGTCTACTTGATCCTCCCAAGTGGATGTCTGACAGACACGCAAACTTACAGCATACTCATTTGAATTTTTATTATCTCCTCTCTAGCCCACAAGATTTTAATCCTTCCCTCATTTCCTGTGTTTTATACTTCTTCCTGACAATCAGCTGAGTGGGAACTTTGTCTGTCTGACTTCTCTGTCTTTCAGTTTCTGGTTAACAGCTATGTTCTGCTAATAGCGTAAGGTGCATTAGTGGAAGTTTAGAAGGTGGAAGAGAAACAGCATGGTCTTCTTCCCTGTACAGCAAGGCTGGATTTGTAAGTTTTTGCATGCCATGAGATTTTGAAGTGACCTCTGGGTGGTCCATTGCCATTTGTCCTTCAGACCTGTGGGGTGACTATGACCATTCAGTGTCTGGTTTTTATTGTTGTTTGCTTTATTTTGTATCATAGTCTTTTTGTGAAGGAGCCTGGAGGCTCTTGGTTATGCATTGGGCTGCTAACTGCAAGGTCAGCAGTTTGAAAGCACCAGCCTTTCTACGGGAGAAAGATGGGGGCTTTCTGCTCCTGTAAAGAGTTCCAATCTCTGAAACTCACAGGGTCAGTTCTTCCCTGTCCTAGGGATCAGGATTCTTATGAGTTGGCATTGACTCAATGGCAGTGAGTTAATTTTTTTGTTTGTAATCTTTGTGTGGTCCTAATAACTTATAAATTCACTGGAGCACAGCATTCAAACTCCAAACTCAGCTCCATGGAGTCATATGTATTAATGCCCAAGTTACAGCAAAATAATAATATGAATAATAATAAAGCATAGATCCAGGAATCAGTTCTGGGTACTCACTAAATCCTAGCTCCAACTTAAAAACAATTAGGTCTTGCATTATGTTCGTGCTCAATACTTACCTTCATGAAATGATCACAAAGATAAGGGTGCTACAGCACAGTGTGGTGAAGAAAGTAGATGGTGCCTGGCTAGCAATTGAAATAGTGACTGGAGTCTTAAAGGATTGTATTCAAATAAGCAGCCATCTAAGTGAGGAATCAACTAAGTCCACATAGCTTGTGTGATCCAAAGGTAACAATTACAAAACTCAAATATGATGAATAGAAAACATCAGAGCTAAAATTATGTATGCTCAATTTGTAGAAGGCTCTCGAGGACAATGGGAGCCCCAACACCATCTGCAAAGGATATAATCAGATCGAGTTGCCGGCAGATCTGCTATAGCTAAAGGCAAGAGTCCCAAACAGCCTTGTTATCAGGCAGAGACCATTGTAATCTTGATTTTGCTGGATCAAACTTGATACTTGGCCAGTCGACTTCCCTAAAGACATGATCTGAAATAGTACTGGGTATAAGCATCTCTTAGTTGTTCCAGGACAGAAATTTCTTTCCTTGCCTCTTGAATGTTGATGGGGGCCTTCTCTCACTGATGCATTGTTCGTATTTTTGTCGTTATACTAATATGTTTGTATCCTTATCACCTTAATGTGATTTGCTTTTCATTGTTTCCTGTGGGTTTTCTCAGCTGTGAAGCACGGGATAAATGGATGTATAATTATAATAGCTAATACAAGGTGATATAAGGAATGTAGGGGTGGGGGCTGGGTGACAGGGAGGGAATGGGGCAGGGGGTTGGGGGGGTTAGGGGTAAATATTGAAGGCAGGAGGAGAGAGGGAGCTCTAGAGCTGATCAAGATTTCACAGCTCATTTGGGGGGTGATTTAACCATGGGGGGAGGAAATGCTCTAGGATGGGTGTGATGGTGATTGTACAATTCCCCCTTGACATTATTGAGTTATTGAACTACTCAATTGTATGATATGTGAATTATGTGCCAATAAATCTGTTGGGGAAAAAAGGAAATGTCAAAATCTATCTTGAAGAACAATGTTGTTTCCACATGTGATAGGATAATATCTATTTACATATAAGGAAATCTAGTCAACACAAATATTATTCAAATGTATGTACAAGCCACTAAATTTAGTGATGGAGAAACTGAAGAATTTTACCAATGACTTAAGTCTGAAATTGGTTAAACTTTCAATCAATATGCACTGATAATTGGCAACTGGACTTCAAAATTTGTAAACAAAGAGAAAGGAACTGTAGCTAGAAAACATGGCTTTGGTTAAAACTGGTGATTGCATGATAACATTTTGCAAGAACAATGACTTCTTCATCTCAAATACCTTTGTTCATCCTTATACTTCTCCAGATGGACTATACAGGAATCAAACTGACTACATCTGTGGGAAAATATCATGGAGAAACTCAATATCAGCAGCTAAAATGAGGCAGAGCCAAGTGTGGAACAGACCATAAACTGCTCATATACAAGTTCAGGTTGAAATTGAAGAAAATTAAAAGTAAGTCCACAAAAACCAACTTAACAATCTTGAGTATATCCCACTTAGCTTTTGAGAATTTATCAAGAACAGTTTTGACACATTGAACACTAATGACTGAAGACTTAATGACCTGTGTAATAATATCAAGAACATCGTCCATGAAGAAAGCAAAAGGTCATTCCAAGGACAGGGAGAAAAAAGAAAAGATCAAAGTGGATGTCAGACGAGACTTTGAAACATATTCTTCATTGTAGAGTAGCTAAGACAACTGGAAGAGACGATAAAGCCAAAGAACTGAACAGAAAATTTCAAAGAGCAGTTGATAAGGCCAAGCATTAGAATGAAATGTTCAAAGAATTATAATTAGAAAACCAAAAAAGGAAGAACATACTCTGAATGTCTTCCTTAAGAAAATTAAAGAAAATAAATCAAGGCTTGAATTGAAACAATGAAAGACCCTATGGGTAAAAGTTTGAATGATGCAGGAAACATCAAAAGGAAGATGGAAAGAATACACAATCATTGTACCAAAAATAACTAGTTGCCATTCAACCATTTCAAGAAGTAGTAGATAATTGAGAACTAATGGAACTGAAGGAAGAAATTCAAGGTCCACTGAAAGCATTAGCCAAAAACAAGGCTCCAGGAATTGATGGGATACCTTCTGAAATGCTTCAACAAGCTGAAGAAGCACTGGAAGCACTCACTGGTCTATGCCAAGGAATTTGGAAGAAAGCTAGTTGGCCAACTAACTGGAAGAGGTCCATATTTGTACCTATTCCAAAGGTGATCCAATAGAATGCTCAAACTTTAGAACAATATCATTGATATCACATGTGTGTTAGTCTGGGTCGGTTAGAGAAACAAATCCATAGATACGCATATGTATAAAAGAAAGGGGTTTATATACAAGAGCAATTGAAAATTGAGAAAACGTCCCAGCCAAATCCAGATCAAGTTCATGAGTCCGATATTAGCCCATATGTCTGACACCAATGTATAAAGTCCTCTTTAGACTCACGAAACACATGCAATGACACTGAATGCAGGAAGATCATAGGGCAGTGGGTTGGAAGTCTTCTGGATCCAGTAGTGGTAGAAGCATCTCAGCCCTGTCAGGGGTCTCTACATGGCTTCTCCAGCTTAGGGCACTAGTGCAGTTCCATGTGTCTTCTCAGCTACAAAGTCTCCCAGGGTGTGAGCAGAAAGAGTCTCTCCAGACTCCAAGGAGGAAATACAGGATTTTCCAGAATCTTCAGGAGAAGGCCATGCCCACACAGAGGCCTCATAGGCTATGATCCAATTGACAGACTAGACTCTACCCCTTCACGCTTAATCTTCTCAAATCCTAAATTGACACCAGATTATGCAACTACCACAACATGTAAGTAAAGTTGTGCTGGCGATCATCTAACACCAATTAAAACAGTACATTGACAAGTAGCTGCCAAACATTCAGATCAGATTCAGAAGAGGTCTTGGAAAAAGGGATATCATTGCTGATGTCACATGAATCTTGGTTGGAACCAGAGAATACCAGAAAGATGTTTATTTGTGGTTTAGTGACTACGCAAATGCATTCGACTCTGCTGATAATAACAAACTGGATGATCTTGCAAAGAATGGGAATTCTAGATCACTTCTTTGTGGCTCTATGGAACCACTACATGGGTCAACAGAACAAGAGAATACTTGGTTAAAATCAAGAAAGGGGTGTGTCGGTGTTGTGTCCTCTCACCATTCTTATTCCATCTGCGTACTGAACGACTAATCACAGAAGGTGGATCATATGAAGAACAATGTGGCATCAGAATTGGAGGAAAGCTTATACGTAACCCTCAATGTGCAGATGACACAACCTTGGTTGTTCAACGTGAGGAGAATTGGAATAAATTTCCGGTGAAGATCAAGGATTATAGCTTTCAATATAGATTCCAACTTAATGTAAAAACAAACCAACCAACAAGAACCCAAACTCATTGCCATTGAGTCAATTCTGACTCATAGTGACTCTATCGGACAGAGTAAAATTGCCCCTGTAGGTTTCAGACACTGTACTGTTTACAGGGCTAGAGGTCCACATTTAGAGCACTGACTCGAGGGGAAGGTCTGTATCACCCTTCAATGTCTGCAGGCTTGGGGTTCCTTGGAGGTTTCCATGTGTCTTGTCACCAATCTTCCCTTGCGTTCTCAGCACATGGATCCTGGGTCCAAAGGACATGCTCTACTTCCAAATTTCCTTTCTTAGTAGTAGTGAGATTTCTCCTGTCTGCTCACTTCTTTCTCCTTTTAACTCTCTCTCTCTCTCTCTCTCTCTCTCTCATTTCCCATTTCCCTTCAGAGGTACATGGACATACTGAAAGAGCCATACAGGGCGTGAGCATGCCAGCTTGCCAATCCCTGTTCCAGCCTGCTGCTTGCTTCGTATTCTTTCCTGGTAGTACCCTCTCCCCCTGGCAATCACTAAGTCTGTTTTTTTTGGTGTGAAAACAGTTGCTTTGTTTTGTGGTCTCATACAGTGTTCATCCTTTTGTGCTTGACTCCTTTCATTCAGCACGATGTTCTCCCGGTCCATTTGTGCAATGAAGTGTTTTGTGCGGTCATTGGTTTTGTTTGTTTTTTAGTGAGCTCTAGTAATCCATCCATTGTTCTTATGTACCACACACAGACTTTTGCCATCCTTGTTGTTGTTAGCTGCTCTCCAGTTAATTCTCACTCACGGCAACCCTAAGTACCACAGAGTGAAACACAACTGGGTCCTGCGCCATCCTCACAATTGTTCTTATGTTTGAGCCCATGGTTGTAGCCGCTGGGTCTGTCCATCTCCTTGAGAGTCCTCCTCTTTCTTGATGCCTCTATATGCTACCAAGCATAATGTCCTTCTCCAGGGACTGGCATCTCCTGACACCACATACAAACAACATAAGATAAAGGCTTGGCACTCTTGCCTCTCGGGAGCACTCTGGCCGAACTTCTTCCATGACTGATCTGTGGGACTCAGAGTGTGTGACTTGAGTAAGGGTGGAACTTCAGAGGCACAGTCTCTAGCAAGGTTGTGACTCACAATATAAGCTGCCCTAATCCTATCTCATGAACAAACCATGTTGTTGCTGGTAGGTGTCACAGATTGGTTTCTGACTCCTCATGACTAGGTTAGGTTTGGAACACCCACCAGAACGTGGGGGAGCCCTGATGACACAGTGGTGATGCACTGAACTGCTCATCGGAAGGTCGGCAGTTTGAAACCACCATGGAGAAAGACTGAACTCCTGACTTCTGTAAAAATGTGCAGTCTTGGAAACTCACCAGGCCATTTCTACCCTAGGCTTACTAGGTCAGCATCGACTCGATGGCAGTGAGTTTTGTTTTTTCAATCAAGTGGAACATATGTATATCAGATCACAAAATGGAGGACAAGCATACAATCATAGGAATCATGATCGATATATTGGAGGGACAAAATATAATACATGACACTTATACAAAATGCAGATTATTTACCCAACACATACCCAACTCTTATGGACATTTGGCTGAAACAAAAGATCACCCATTTCTAAATGCTCCTAAATAACATTTACTCTCTGCATCGGTTTTAAGGAATTATTTATAATACCCCCTAAGTCCATTTATAGCATTCTTAAATTGTTAGACATGGCCCACAAGTTTCTGGAAAATCCACCTAATGGATCAACTCTCTGTAAGTGAATGTGTATCATGCACCAAGATCAATCAGCATACTATGTGTGTAATGGAACAGGCAACGGAAAGTCAATGGAAAACAGAGAGCAATGGAAAATTACAAGTTGAGAAATAAACTGATTTAAAAGCCAGCGAAATGCACTGGACTGCCAATTTTCTGCCTTGGCAGAATTGTTCCTGAAGAGCCTAAATTAGCAAGGGAGCTTTGGAAAGCATTCAGCAACAAGTTCAAAATGAAATGCACAAGGCATGACCTCCAAGAGTCGGTAACTAATGGTAGATTTACATGTTAACCATTCCCTACCATCCTCAAGGGAATGGCTACTTACATGTGAAAGCTCCTTCATATCAGCCCAAACTGCTAACTGGGGCCTAGCTGCTGGGAGAGGGTGATCTCATCACTCAGGCTGTAACTCCTGGAGGGCGGTGCCATATTCCTCTGCTAAGCAAGGCAGGGATGACACCTTCTAACAGAAAGCATCAATCAGTATTGAAAGAGATTCTTCACCCAGTGCAAGAGTGTAGGTGAAGTTGGCCACATAATATTAATAATAGTAACTCTGGAAGCTATTGATTCTAGTCACCGAATATTTAATTTCTCTTCTTTCGAAGCACAGTTGATTCTTTTGTAAATTTTATCGCTTCCTTTATGGCCCCACTGAACCATTTAAGTATTCTCAACAGTTCTTTGCAAAAATGATGTGTTCATTACTACAATAAAATTATGTATATCCTTAAAGTGGAGATGTTCATGGACTGCCAGAAGAACAAACAAAGTGGTTTTGAAAAAAGTACAACCAGAATGCTTCTTACAAGGAAGATGGCGAGACTTTGTCTTATGTACTTGGGGCATGTTATTAGAGAGTCTGGGCTCTGGAAAAGAACATTATGTTTGACAGAAAGTCAGCTAAGAAGAGGAAGGCATTGAAGGTCTTGGATCGACACAGTGGCTGTACCAATGGGCTCAAATATAGCAATAGCTGTGAGGATGGCACGGGACCGGACATAGGGTCGATATGAGTTAAGACCATCTTGACAGCAAGTGACAACAACAACACCCTCACTGAATAGTCCCTGGATGATGCACATGGTTTGCGTTAGACTGATCATGGAAAGGTTGACAGTTCGAACCCTCCCAGCAATTTGCTTCCATAAAGATTACAAACAAGGAAACCCTATAGAACAGTCCTCCTCTGTAATTCAGGAGCTTGCCATGAGGAATTGATTTGACAGCAGTGGGTTTGGTTTGCAAGGAAAGGGCCCTGTACTCCTTGCAGAATGCACTCGGCAGCAACGCAAAAAGTTGTCTTCAAGGAGACAAGCACTCATGGAGCGTCAGACACTTTGCTAAGTATTCATATGTATTAACAGGTTAATTTTCACAAGAATTGTCTGAGTCAGAACTACTACTATCCCCATTTTACTCATGAAAAGCTGAGACCCAGGGCAGTTAGAGTTCATCCAAGTTGGCCATGTACTGAGTGGTGGTGCTTGGATTTGAACCTGAGGAGTCTGACTCCAGCCCCGATCCTCTCAACCACTCTAATGCTGAGGGAAGTTATTTCCTTTGTGCAAGGAATCATGATGAATGGTCCATTTGGAGTGAAGCCTGTTTACGCATGATGATCAATGCCTCAACCCGGACTCCAATGCAGCAGTTTAGTTTAGAGTTAATAAGGAATATATTAAAGAGTTATGCTTTATAAATCTACCAGACATGTCAGTTTGTCATACTGTGGGCCTTGCATTTAGCTAATGATGCTGGAAAATATGCCACTGGTATGTTAAACACCAGCAGGATAGTCTATGGTAGATGGGTCACAGTGGAGCCTCAGACTAAGGCATACTAGGGGAAAAAAGGCCTGGCATTCTACTCCAAATCTTAGTCACTAGCAACCATATGGGTCACAATAGAACAATGCTTGATTTGGAGCAGGAAAATGAGCTCTTTCGGTGGGAAGACATTGCACGATGGCCACAGCAATGTGCTTGAATACATGCCAACCGTCAGTCATAAAGATGGTGCAGGAGCAGGCAACATTTGGTTCAGTTACATAAGAGCTTACGAACTATCCTAAAGCTCACAATCACAGCATTTGATGAATGACATACTGGACTAGAAAGGTTGGTAAGTAAGTAACCCAATAAGACCACAAAGCCAAGCCCAGAGCTCAAACTCCTGGTTCTTTGGCCAGTATGACCACAGAAGCACATCGTTCTCTATGAACTCACAAAGGGCTATCTGTCCCTGCCAGCGAAGAAAGAGGTGAGCCCCAATACACTGTTCTCCCAGCTCTGCACCGCAGCCTGTAAAAGGCACGAAGGAACTGCCACTCCTTCCTGTCAAGCCTTTTGTTAAGTTGATGCTTCAAATATAAGTTTTATAAACAACAATGCTCCTTTACTTACTGTTTAGCGGTACTGTGCTCTTTCTGCTAAGCATGACAGAACAGATGCTTGCTGACAGAAAGCATCAATCTGGGGTTGAAAGAAACTCTTAGCCCTAAGCAAGGAAGCCAACAATACGTATTATTTATAATAGTAACTGAAGAAGTCATTCATCTGGTTTGCCGAGCATTTAATTTTTCTTCTTCCTGACACATAATAGAAATGTCTCCCTGCTTCCAAAAAGGCCCCACAGGCTAAGCTTGAGCTAACACACACCAAACCCAAACCCACATTTAAACCAAGAAACAAAACCTAAACTGAAACCAAGCCCATTGCTATAGAGTTGATTCTGACCATGACGATCCCAGGTGTTAACGTCCAGGGGGCCTTACCTGGCTGTGATCTTCTATTGGTTCAAACTGCCTATAGGTAGGGGACCACAGGGGCACTTCAGTGTTTGCATTACTCATAGTACAGGAAGCACATAATAGGGCTTCTAGTTCATTAAAAATATATGGTTATCTTAAGCTTTATTGTTTTCATTTATGAGAACTCTAATTTTAAACTCCAATGAAGAAAGACTGGATCTAGCCCCTGGTGAGCAGAGGGAGACCCACTCCCTTTGAACTCATTGGAGGATTGGAGTTCAAGTGCATGTTTTCCTCCTAGGAACTCCCTGGCTTCTTCCTGAATCACGTTCTCCCTCTCCTCCCCTTCCACTACCCACCATACTTCCTTCGATTGTGAAAGCAGGTGTTGAACAAAGCAAGTGCTTGGTGTTTTCCTGACAATGAACTCAGATCCTCAGAAATATGACATTTTTTTCCTGGTTAGAGGCATTGTTTCACTGTGTATTCATGTAAGCTATGTGTAGACTTAAGCTGGACAGGCAAGACCTCAGAGCAGAAATGATCTGTGCAGAGATGATGTACCAAGGGAGAACGGAGAGGCGGTCCAAGCCCACTAGTTTTCACTTAATATTCTCATTGCCACCTACCTGTATGCCAGTGGCTGCAAAACTCTGCCCAGTGTTCTCCAATCATTATCTGCTCTCCCACATTCGTGCAGGGTTGGTGTGACTATGCCCAGTTTACAGATGTGATAAAATGATGGGCAGAGAGGTTAATTAATTAACTTATTTCCTCGCCCTAACGAGTAGTAAAACCCGAGTCATCTGAATCCCACATTATCAACATTCTCTTGTTGTCAGACTTCGTCAACTAGATTTCAGTCTCATAGCAATCCCCTGTAACAAAGTAGAATTGCTCCTTGGTGTTTTCCTGGCTATAGGACCTTTGTGAAAGCAGTTTGCCAAGTCTTTATCCCCGTGGAGCCACTAGGTGGGTTTGAAATCACCAACTTTTCTGTTACCAGCCAAGCACTTATTTTCATCAAGCCAGACACAAACCCAACGCCATAACCATGGCTCATGAGCAATTTCAACTCATAGCAATTCTATAGGCTAGGGTAGAAATGCTTGCTGGTGTTCCCAAGAATGTAAATCTTTACTGGCACAGATGGTCTTATCTTTCTCCTAAAGAATGTCTGATGGGTTTGAACCTTTGACCATGCAACCCACTGTGGAATCTATTGAGCTCTTAGGATTTCATCAGATCTTCTTTTGTTGGGACTGGTACATCAAGCACCTTATGTACAGAATCAGATAATAAACATTTTAGGCACAGTACCTGCTGCAACTCCTCAGTTCTGCTGTTGTAGCATGAGAACATCCATAAGTAATACATAAATGAGTAAGACATATTCCAATATAATTATTTATGGAAATTCATGGAACATAGAAAGACAAAAAGCTGGTTAGAACTGACCATGGCCCATAGTTTGTTAGACCCTGACCAAGACTATCATGGGGACTGTCTTGAGAGGAAATTGTCTAGGTTGACTAGACAAACAAATCCAGAGACACTTATATGTGTATAATAAAGAGTTTTATATAAAGAGTAATTGTACATTAAAAAAATATCCCAGCCCAGTCCAGATCAAGTCCATAAGTCCAATATTAGCCTGTATGTCTGAAACCAGTCTATAAGTTCCTCTTCAGAGTCACGCAACACATATAAATGTAGGAAGACGCCGAATGTAGGAAGACCATGGGCCAGTGAATGGAAAGTCTTGTGGATCCAGTGGCGGTGGAAGCATCTCAGCACTGGCGTGGGTCTCCACATGGCTCCTCTAGCTCCAAGGCTTTAGCGTAGCTCCATATGTCTTGTCAGCAGGAAGATGAAGCAGAGAGAGTGTGTGTCCCACCTCCGGGGAAGAAGACAGGATTTCCCAGAATCCTTAGGAGAAGACCATGCCCACACAGAGGCTTCATTGGCTATGACCTGATTGACAGACTAGACACCCCTTCGCAAGTTGACAGGAGATTATGTAACTGCCACAAGAATGAATACAAGAATTAGGAGTGAAGCCCATTTAGATGAATGCATTACTTTTCAGAGCCTATTTTAAAGCATTAATTACTGAGTGACAATTGAAAAAGAAAATCATAACTTCTATTTAAATGAATTTACCTATACCAAAGAACAAATAACAGAGAAGTTAGTCTGCAGAGGGAACAATGTAGCCTTGACCTTCATCCTAACATTCCCCAGAAAGACATGAGTGCTGGGAGTATAGGAGAGGTCTGAGGAAAGGATTGCCCCTTCAGAATGTCAGTGTGGCAAGATGCCCAGAGAGGAGTAAATACTCTTTTTGTCCTTTGCTTTCTCTGTTCTGGCAAGACAGATGTTACCTGTCACCTTGCCTATTTTAGGAGAGGAGAAGAGCTACTAGGTGGTCAAAGCCCTCAGGAGGGGCTGTGTGTGCCTGTGGGTGAGGAGGAGGGCAGCTCCATTGACATGGACAGGTGTCCAATCAGATTATTGGTGGAATCCTTAGGTGGAGCAAATGTGCACACACTCAGCTGTTAACAGAAACACTAGAGGTTCAAGTCCACATAGAGATGTCTCTGAAGAAAGGCCTGGCAATGTACTTCTGAAAAGGCACAGACACTGCAAAAATCTCATGGGGCACAATTCTAGTGTGGCATACATGGGTTGGCGTCGTCGTGAATCAGAGCCGACTTGATGATAACTAGTAGTTTGCACGGTCATACTAGCAAGTCCATATGTAGGAGTAGGGGGCTTGAGGAACATCAAAAGCTATCATTACATTGAGTGGAGAACTTGATAGAAAATTAGACTGGAACGGAATGCAAGTATCATGAACAGGCTTTATTGAGAAATGTGACCTGCCGGGTTTCTCCAGAGGGGAAGGAAGGAGAACGGGAGAGCAGAGTGGAGAAGGAGTGTAGAAACAGAGAGAAGGGAGAACCGAGAGGCAAGGTGTAGAAGCAGAGAAAAGGGGGTGATTGTACAATTCTCCTTGATATGATTTAATGATTGAACTATTGAATTCTATGATAGGTAAATTACTTCCCAATAAAACGGTTTAAAAAGTGGCATTTGGAACTTGAAAAAATTACTTATTGTTTATGCCTAAGTACTAAGAAGCATAATTATGAGTAGGTTGTTTTTATGTACCTTCTAGTTGGTCTGACTCATGGACACCATGTGTACAGCCAAACAAAACACCACCCAGGCCTTGGCCATCCTCACAAGTGCTGTCATGTTAGAGCCAAGTGTTTCATCCACCAAGTCGATCAAGCTTGATAAGGGTCTTTCCTCTTTTTCACTGCCCCCCTCTTTTACCAAAGATGATGTCCCCATCAAGGGACTGGTCTTCCCTAATGACATGCCCAATGTCTGACCTTCCTTGGTTCTAAGGAGCATTCAGGCTATACTTCTTCCAAAACAGATTTGTTTGTTCTTTTGGCAGACCATGGTAGTTTCAATATCCTCTCAAGCACCTGATTCAAATGCATCGGATCTACTTCAGTCAACCTTATTCAATGTCCCAGTTTTATATCTATGAGGCAATTGAAAATTCCATGGCTTGGGTCTTTCACACCTTCGTTCTCAAAGTAACATCCTTGCTTTTCAACACTTTAACGAAGTCTTGGGCAGCAGATTTACCCAATATAATATGTCATTTGATCTCTTGACTACTGCTTACGTGAGCATTGATTGTGGACCTAAGCAAGAGAAATCCTTGACAACTTCAAACTTTTTGATATTTATCATGTTACCAATTGGCCTCGTTGTGAGGATTTTTATTTTCTTAACATTGAGTAGCAATTCATACTAAAAGCTGCAATCCTTCATCTTCATCAGCAAATGCTTCAAGCCCTTCTCAGGTTTCTCCAACAAGGTTGCATCATCTGTATATTAAAGTATGTTAATAAGCCTTCTGCGGTTGTTACATAATCTGGTGTCAATTTGAGAATTCAGAGTGAAGGGGTGGGGTCTAGCCTGTCAATCAAGTAGTAGCTTGATGACCTCATTTGGAGGTGCTAAGGATATAAATAGCTCACTGGAGGCAGGACACAAGCTCATTCCCTGTGAGACATGTCTGAGGAAAAGCTACATGAAGCTACACTGATGCAGTCAGAGTTTTGGCATTAAAGGAACTACATGGAGACCCCTGCCAGCATGGAGGTGCTTACAAAGCAGCTGGATCCACAAGATTTCCAACCCACTGGCCTGTGCTCTTCCTGCATTCAGCATTGTTGCATGTGTTTTGTGAGTCTGAAGAGGACTTTATAGATGGTATTGAACACATGAGCTAATATTGGATTTATGGACTTGATATGGACTGTGCTGGAATATTTTCTCAATAATCAACTGCTCTTGTATATAAAGTTCTTTCTTATACACATATGTGTGTTCATGAATTTGTTTCTCTAATCTACCCAGACTGACACACCTTCCTAGATCCTGATGGCTATCCAAAATCTGGATGGTTTGAGAATGATGGGAATTCCTGAGAACACTCAATTATTTTCATCTAGAACATGAATAAGGAGGCAATTGTGTGAGAACAAGGAGATCGTTGTTATTGTCCGGTGTCACTGAATTCATTCTGAATTATAGTTAGACCCTGTGCTCAAACCCTGCCCCATTCTGCACCATCCTCACAGTTGTTCCTATGGTTGACCTCAGTATACAGATTGAATAATTATAGTGAAAGGGGACAACCCTGATACACACCTGTCCTGATTTCAATCCATGAAGTATCCCCTTGTTCTGTCTATACAACTTCCTCTTGATCCATGTACAAGTTCCATAAGAGCATAATGAAGTACTCAAGAATTTTCATTTTTCCCAAGGCTATCCATAATTTGTTATGATCCATAGAGACAAATCTCTTGGCATAGTCAAAAAAACACAAGTAAACATATTTCTAGTAATTTCTGCTTTGAGCCAAAATCCATGTGACATCAGCAATCATATTCCTCGTGCCACATCCTCTTCTGAATCTGGCCTGAACCTCTGGCAGCTTCCTATCAATGTACTGTCGATGTGCTGTTGGATTATTTTCAGCAAAATTTTACTTGAATGTGATCTCATTGATATTGTTCGATAATTTGAGCTTTCTAGTGGATCCTCTTTCTTTAGAATGGGCAGAAATATGGATCTCTTCCAGCTATTTGGCCAAGCAGCTGTCTTCCAAATTTCCTAAAATAGATAAGTAAGTACTTCCAGTGCTTCATCTTATTGAAACTTTTCAATTTATATTCGATCAATTCCTGGAGGCTTGTTTTGGGGAATACAGCATGGTTTAAAATGGAGAAAAGTGTGTAGTAGGGTTGCATCCTCTTACCGTAATTATTCAATGTTGTGCTGACCAAGTTATCAGAGAAGCTGGATTATATGAAGCAGAATGCAGCATCAGGATTGGAGGCAGGCTTATTAACAACATGCAATATGCAGACGACACAGTCTTGCTTGCTGAAAGTGAGGAAGGCTTAAAGTTTTTGCTGATGAAAATCAAGGATTTTAGCCTTATAGATTACAACTCAATGTAAAGATAACTAAGATCCTTACAACTAGATCAATAAGTAACATCATGGAAAATGGAGAAAAGGTTGAAGTTGTCAAAGATTTGTCTTGCTTCAATCCATAATCAATGCTCATGGAAACAGCAATCAAAAGATCAAAGGACAGGTTTCATTGGATAAATCTGTTGCATAAATCCTCTTTGGGGCACTGAAAAGCAAGGATGTTATCTTGAGGATTAATGTGTGCCTGGCCCAAGTCATGGTATTTTCAATTGCCTAATATGCATGTGAACTTTGGAAATGAAATAAGGAGGACTGAAGAAGAATCTATGCATTGAATTGTAGTGCTGAAAAGGAATATTGAAAGTACCATGGACTGCTAAAAAGGCAAGCAAATCTGTCTTGGAAGAACTAAGATCAGAGTGTTCCTGAAAGGTAAGGATGGCAAGACTTCATCTTATCTACTTTGGACATGTTGTCAAGAGACAAGTCTCTGGACAAGGACATCATGCTTGCTAAACTAGAGGGGCAGTGAAAGAGAGGAAGACCCTTGACAAGAGGGATTGACATGTATGTGAAAGTTGGACATGCAAGGAAGATAAAAAAAGAATTGGCACCGTTTGAATATTCATAGCACATGAATATTCAAAGCACATGAATGATCAAAACAAAGTTGGTGGAGGGTAAATGTATTGGAACAAGTATAGCTAGAATGCTCTTTAGAAGCAAGTATGGTGGGATTCTATCTCATGTACTTTGGGCATATTATCAGCAGAGACCAGTCCTTGGAAAAGGACATCAAGCTTGGTAAAGTAGAAGGACAGGGAAAAAGAGGAAGGCCCTTTACAAGATGGACCGATTGACACAGTGGCTACAACGATGGGCTTGAACATCATAGCAGTTGTGAGGCGGGCATACGACTGGCAGTGTTGTCTTCTATTACAGGTAGGATCGCTATGAGTAGCCACTGACTAAAGGAACAAACGACAGGAACAAACAACAATCTTGATACTCTGTTCTCATCTTGTCCAGCTTCTCTAATTGCTCAGCATACAGATTGAATACATTTGGTGAGAGGATGCAACACTGATGCACAATTTTCTCGATTTTAATCCAACAATATTCCTTTATTCTGTTCACACAGTAGACTCCCTCCTGGTCCAGGCACAGGTTCTGTGTGAATACAATGGAATGTTCTGGAATTCCAGTTTTTCTCAAGACTATTCCTAGTTTGTGCTGAGCTACATCAGCGGTTCTCAACCTGTGGGTCGCGACCCCTCAGGGAGTCAAATGACCCTTTCACAGGGGCCGCCTGATTCATAACAGTAGCAAAATTATAGTCATGGAGTAACAACGAAAATAATTTGATGGTTGGGGATCACCACAACATGAGGAACTGTATTAAAGGGTTGTGGCACTAGGAAGGTTGAGACCCACTGATCTACGTAGTTGAATGTCTTTGCATAGTCAATACAACACAAGTAAACATCTTTCTCTTATTCTGTGCTTTCAGCCAAGATCCATCTGGCATCAGCAGGGATAGACCTCACTCCATATCCTTTTCTGAATCTCGTCTGGACTTTTGGCACCTCCCTGTCAATGTACTGCTCCAATTCTTGTTGGATGATAATCAGCAAAAAATGTACTTCCATGTAATATAAATGATATTGCCTATAACTTGAGCGTTGTTTGAGTCACTTTTATTTCTAACAGGCACAAATATGGATCCCATCTGGTCAGTTAGCCAGTTAGTTGTCTTCCAGATTTCTTGGTATAGATGAGTGTTTCCAGGGCTTCCTTAGCTTGTTGAAACATTGCAATTGCTTTATTATCAATTCCTGGAGCCTTGTTTGTTTGTTTTTTAATGCTTTCAGTGCAGCTTGGACTTCATCCCTCAGTATCATTTGTTCTTGATCATACGCTACCTTTTGAAATAGTGGGATGTCTACTAGTTTGTTTTTTGTACAGTGACTCTGTGTATGCTTTCCATTTTCCTTGGGATTCTCCCCACACTGATTTCTGCCTTCAGTATTTTGCTTCTGGATTATTTCAGTATTGAAATTTTTGACTTAAATTTTTCTTGAGTTATTTCATTTTAAGATATGCTGAGTGTGTTCTTTGCACATTTAATTATAATACTTAACTTTTTCTTCTTGACTTTTCCTTCGGAATTTTATGTTGAGCTGCTATGATTGAGGGCAAGTTTCAGAGTCTTTTCCGACATACACTTTGACATTTTCCCTATCTTTTTAGTGGCATTTTGCTCTCTTCCTGTGGGATGCCCTCCCACAGCTCATTGGCTCTTCTGTCATTTGGGTTCACTATGTCAAAACTGTTCTTTTTGTTATTATTGCAATGACTTGAGATATTCTTGGAATTCAGGGGGGATAGACCCAGGTCATATTGGGGCTCTCATGGACTTGTCGTTTTTTCAGCTTCAACCTGAATGTGCAAATGAGCAGTCTTTTCCACAGTCAGATCTTGGCCTCATTTCAGCAGCTGTTATCAAGCATCCCCATTGCCTCTTCCCACAGATGTTGTCCATTTGATAATGTAATACCATTTCTGGGTATTACATCTGGACAAGTCCATGTGTAAAGTCGTGGTTTGTGTTGTGACAAAAAAGAGTCTTTGTGGTGAAGAAGCCATTGGTCTTGCAACCCCAAAGCACCATGTAACAAGCTGACAGACAAGTGGAATCATTATTATCGTCTTATTCACTTTGTGCTGCTATAATAGAAATACTACAAATGGAATACTTTAACAAACATACATTTATTCTGTAACAATTTAGGAGGCTAAAGCTACAAATTTAGCATGCTGGCTCTAGGGGACTTTCTCTTTGTGTTGGCTCTGAAGGGAGGTACTTTGCTCCTTAGCTTCAACTCCCCAGTCCCTTGTCGAACTCTGTGTGTCTTCACATCTATCTTCCCCTGAGTCTACTTGGTTCTTAGCACAGTGACCTAGGGTTCAAAACACACTCTGCTCCTAACTCTTCATTCTTGGTAGTACTAATGTCCTTCTCCTCTCTGGTTGCTTCTCTCTTCTTTTATCTCTTATAACTAAGAGGTATGCCCCTCACACAAAAAAAATGTGACTTGAGTAACGTTATACCTTAAGTAAGGGTGTGTTATTGGATTAAAGGTGGGACACAGCCTCTACAGGACTGTGTCTTATGACACATTCCATACTCAGCTTACCACATTGACATAGAGAGACTAGGATGTATGACCCAGAACATGGAGGGTAATCACACCAGTTCACAAAATGAGGACAACCACATAACATAGGCATACTTCAGGGATAATGTTGGTTCGGTTTAAGACCATCACAATAAACAAAAATTATAATAAAGTCAGGCACATAAATTAAGATAGGCTGTGCATATTCTTTTTTGGGGGGGTTTCTAACTCTGGGTCTTTGCACATTTAATGATAATGTTTTATAATTACATACAGCAGTTACTAAATGTCTTCTTTTATGCATTCAATAGGATTATGAAAAAATGTTTAAAATATTACAAGAATTGCCAATGTGACACAAAGATACAAAATAAGCACAAGGCTTTTGGGAAAAAATGGTGTCAATCGACTTGCTTCATGCATGCAGGGTTACCTACCCCAAGCCACCAATTAGTAAACAAAGGGCCCAGCATCTGCAAAGTGCAATAAAATGAAGCACTGTGAAGCAAATTATGCCTGTATTGAGAGTCATTGACTAGCCAAATGGGCTCAGATTTTTAGGGGACACAATTGTATCATGGCAGTAGTTACAATCACTAAGCAGCCTATTTACTCTGGATTTCAGGTATCATTGGTCTGCAAGCCTACCTCATTGACTGACCACGAGGTGCAGAAGGGACCAGTTATCAGACATCAAAGAACTAAAAATCAGATCAGTGGGTGCCCACCTTCCTGATACGATCACTGAAGACAAACAGGTGGATAAGCAAAGGTGGTGAAGAAAGTTGATGGTTCCAGGCTATCAAAAGATATAGCGTCTGGGGTCTTAAAGGTTTGAAGATAAACAAGTGGCCAACTGACTCAGAAGCAACGAAGCCCACATGGACGAAGCACAACAGCATGTGTGACCACGAGC
>NW_022111372.1:30586719-30603525 GCF_000313985.2 Echinops telfairi | reverse complement strand
AAGAATCTAAGTATTGCCTCCTCCCTGGGGGATAGACAGCAGAGAAGAGGGCGGAGGGAAACATCGGACAGGGTAACTTATGACAAAACTATAATAATTTATGAACTATGAAGGGTTCATGAGGGAGGGGGAGTGGGGAGGGAGGGCGAAAATGAGCAACTTATATTAGGGGTTAGAGTGGGAGGCAAATGTTTTGAGAATGATGAGGGCAACAAATGTGTACATGTGCTTGACACAATGGATGTATATATGGATTGTGATGAGAATTGTACGAAACCCCAATAAAATAATTCACATTATTGCTTGATGATCCTTCTTCAAGGATGTATTGTTTCTTTTTCTAAAGGCAAGCACACTGGTCTCAAAGATGACGATCCAGCCCAGGAAGCAGAGCCTGTGTGTGTCAGCCCTGGTCTTCCAGGTCCTCTCCCCTGAAGCTGTGCAGGCGCTCATGCTAGTGAGGAAGTAGAAAAGGAAGCAAGCTCTCATACATTAAAGATTTTCCATTGTAAGTGTATAAAGACATGTACCGAAGGTGGGACACTGACTTTTGATTCTGATTCCTGGAATTTGAAAGTGGATTCTGCCACCACCCTCTGGCTGGTGGTCTTCAGCAAATTACTTGTACAACGGAGGTTCCAATAGGACCCAGCTCCAAGGATTCTCTGAATTGTGAACCTCCACCTAATTCACAAAACAAACAAAACTCACAAAAAAAGTGCGTATGTAGGATGAACATTCAAAACAGTTATTATTTCTGATTTTTGCCTTTTTATTTATTTTATTGTTTTTTTAATTAGGCCTCTTACACATTTTATAACAATCCATCATTCAATTGTATTCAGTACAATCGCACTTTAGTTGCTATCAAAATTTCCAAAACATTTTCTTTCTACTTGAGCCCTTGGTATCAGCTCCTCTTTTTGCTCCTCCTCAAAGTCTTTTAAATTTAAGGAAATGGCTCAATGCTAAACTCTTCTTTCCTCTTAGTTTATTTTTCATACACTCCTGACGTCACCTTTATTTGTGCAGATGTTTATCACATAGATCCGTTTTCTTGAAAAGCTTTTCTCTGTTTTCCATTAGTCCAGAAGGTTTGCAGAGGTTAGTTTTTGTTTTGTTTTTTACGGTTGCTGCCATTATTTTTTCTCAGTATGTGGTTATCTGGATTTTGTGTTTGTTTGTTTCACACTAAATCTGGGGCCTGTGGCGTAGTTGTTATGTGTTGGACTGTGGTTGGAAAGGTCAGCAGTTCGAAACCACCAGTCAACCTGAGGGAGAAAAACGGACCTGTCCAATCCCCTTTACAGTGACAGTCTTGGAAACCCATAGGTGCAGTTCCACCTTATCCTGTAGGGTCACTGGAAGTTGGCATTGACTCGTTGGCACTGAGTGCTTGAGTTTGAGAGACTAGATCTGCAGTCCAGCAATGGCAAACGGTTAAGCTCTCTGCTGTTAACCAAAAAGATGAAGGCTCAAGTCCAGAGAGACCTGGGGAGCGAAGCCTGGCACCCTCCTTCAGAGGGAGCACCCACAGAGAGCCCTGTGGAGCACAGTTCTACTTTGGCCAACATGCGGTCATCGCGGGTCAGAATCAACTGGATAGGAGCTCTTTTTGTTGTTTTAATTTTGTATTTTTGCTCTTTTTTTAAAAGGCTAAACCTTATCTGAATAAAGATTACCACTTACCTTTTTCATCAACAATTGTTTTAAATGTTTGATTTGTATATGGTATTTATATTTTCATATGGTAATCAGGAGCAGAGACTTAATCACTAAGCCTTTAAAATTTGGGGGAAAGAACTTGGCTTGAGTCTAAAATAGGTTTTCTCTAGCTTGATAGCCTGGAAGTCCAAGAAAATCTATGTAGTTCTCAGTTGGATAAATACTGTATTTGAAAATTATATGCTGCCAATCAAAGAAATTTACTCGGTAATGACACAATCATAAACTCTTAAGCACACAAGAGCCCTAAACTATCATGGCAATGGGTATCGTAGCCAGGTAATCCATAAAAAACAAAACCAAAAAAAGCTAAACTCACTGCCATCAAGTCAATGAGTACTCAGAGCAACCCTATAGGACAGGGTAGAACTGCCTCTGTGAGTTTCCAAGATTGTAAGTGTTCATAGAAGTAGAAAGTCTCATCTTTCTCCCACAGAGTGGCTGGTGACTTTAAACCGTTGATCTTTCAGATTGCAGCCCAATGCTATGATGCTACCAGGGCTCCCTCAGTAGTTCATACATTTTATAAATGTAAATGCATAAACATAGATTTATCCTAACTAAAACCACATAAGAAAAATTGTTCTCAAAGAGGATGCATGTATCTTCAAGAAGTGTAATTATAAACCCTCATCAAAGATCACCTTGTAGAGCCCTAGAAATTGAAGGTGAAACCTTCTCCGGAAATAGTTTTCTTCTGGAGGTAAAACATCTGTTAAAGACCAACCTTCTGGCCTGATATTGTATACTAGTTGCCACTTGGCTACTAATTTTTCACATTGAGGTTTAGGCACACTTTCCAGGACATAAAGGCCTGGCGATCTTCTTTCCCAAACTGGGAAACTGCCAGTTAAAGTTCTATGGAGCACAACATCACCCTGCCCAACTGTCTTGCTTTGGACACAGCGTACGGAGGGGTCAATCTTTGGAGGAAGACATTATGTTTGATGGAGTAGAGGCAGGAGACTCCTTAATGGCATGGTATCTATGGTGATGGGCTTGAAAATACTGTTGATTTCATGATGTTATGTGTGGGGTCACGATGAGTCACAGTTACGCGTATCAGCTATCTCTCTATCTCTATTTCTATCTCTATCTCTATCATCTCTATCTCTAGATATCATCTGTATCTATCTATCTTAATCTATCTATCTATCTATCTATCTATCTATCTATCTATCTATCTATCTATCATCTAAAGTATAACTCTCCAAGTCTTGGATGTGATAACTTGCTAAATTATGATTTAGAAAAGATTTGGGGTTCTTTTACTCACTGAAACCACCAGGGTCAACTTCACAGGACGGGGCTTGTGCAATTTCTCACGTCCCCATGCTCAGTAGGACCTTACTTGACTGACAGGCCTGCCGTTGCTGCACTTCGGAGTTCTTGGATGACACGCAAAGTGAAGTGCTGGGCTACTAATTGAAAGGTTGGCACATTGGAACCCATCCAGAAGCAAGCATCTCAGAAGGCAGGTCAGGAGGTCTGTTCCTCCAAGGTCACAGACTTTAAAATTCTCTGGGGCACAAATGGGATTGTCAGGCATTGGTCTTGAACGTTTTCACACTCTTTGAACAAGGTATCCTGCATTTGCTTGGTGGTGGGTCTCAAAAACTTGTGTAGCTTGTCTCAGAGATCACCATTTACTGCCCAGTGTTTAAGGCCACAAGCCAGCCTTGTGAGCCCACCTGGAAAACTGTGCCAGCCCAGGGAGAGCTCTGGGACTCTGTCAGAGTGCCAGAATGTGGCAGTGCAGCTGTTTCACAACCAGGCATTACCATCGTGGCACCCTGACAGAAACCATCCCCTGGTAGAAATACAACAAGCAAATGTTAATCATTAAAAATGCAGTACATATCAACTTAGAAAAGATCAAACGATTCCATTGAAAAGTGAAAAACACCAGCTTTCTTCACCGCATTTGCTTATGCACCCGCTTTGTCTCAGGGATTGTGTCAGGATAGGCTGGACCAGTGGTGAGAGTGGCGATACCGGGAGGGTGGGGGGAAGGTGAGGGAGAATGGGGGAACTGATCACAAGGATCTACATATAACCTCCTCCCTGGAGGACAGACAGCAAAGAAGTGGGTGAAGGGAAATGTGGGTGAAGGGGATTGTGTAAGATATGACAAATTATAATAATTTATAAATTATCAAGGGTTAATGAGGGTAGGGAGAGTAAGGAGGGAGGGGAAAAATGAGGAGCTGATACCAAGGGCTCAAGTAGAAAGCAAATGCTTTGAGAATGAGGAGGGCAACAAATGTACAAATGTGCTTGACACAATGGATGGATGGATGGATTGTGATAAGAGTTGTATGAATAAAATGATTTTTTTAAAAAGAAAAGTGAAAAACAAAAGGAAAATGGCTTGCACTTCTTTTCTCTTCTTTCTCCAAATCCTACCAGGTAGCTGCTCCCTGTTGTTTATCTTGGCATTTCATTCTTTATTTCATAGCAAATTAATTTGGGTAGTGATCCCTATGGTAAGTCCTGTGCTTGGTTTAAAGGGCTGGTTTTATTACAAGAGGCTAATGCTTTGGTGCCAACGACCATTGGAGAGATCCAGAGCTGGCATGCAGCAAAGGCTTCCTATTCTCTAGAAGGTTAATGGTCTAGGGAAACTGTTTTGTAATCAAACAAACAACCGAGGTGAGTCCCAACCCAATACATTTCCTCTTTGTGAAAACAGTGAACTGGATCTCTCTGGAAATCTTTAATCATCCTGGGAACAGACACAGAGTTGGATTTTGCCCTTAGCACGCTCCTGTCTTTTTCTGGCCCCCAGTTCCCTTGTCTCTAACTGCTAGTTCTTTCCTAAGACAACGCTAGAGGCCCTCGGATGCTTCCTTCCTCGGGTGGGATATGTGACTGCTCTTTCAATCTATTTCTTGTCAACTCTTATACATTGAAACCTCAGGCTTTGGGCCTCAGCCCTTTGCCCTTGTAAAAGATTGAAGCCAACATCACAGTGGATGATGTTACTAGAGGAATATTTCCAGATTATAGAAGAGGAGAGTTCTAGGTGTGTAACGTCCCAAACTACAGGGCATATCCTGATGGTCATCTGGGGTTCTTCAACAACTAGCAAACCTCTGGTCCAGAATGAAGATAGGTTGTGAGAAAAGCTATAGATAATAAATGTGCTTGGAAAAATAATATTGCATTTGGTATAAATATGACTTTGGAGGAAACAAAATGGTTTCTTTAGGTTAGCCTGTCTCTATACATTTCCTTGCATGATATTTGGTAGCAATTTAAGTGACCAGAGTCACCAGGAGTGTGGTCCCAACTTCCTAAATACACATCAAACCTACATTGAACTACTGCTCCACTGATTTCTTGTTTCAAGTAAAAATAAGGCAAGTAGATCTCTTCATTAAGTTAGGCAATCAGAAACATCAAAGAATGAAGATTATTCCCAAACCAATTAATTAAAGGAGGTCAACAAGGCACAGCATAGATTGTTAAGAAAAATGGTAAAAGACTTTGAAATCAGTACTCAGGATGACTGGGCATTCTATTTGGGTCATCTTTTTGGGAGAGCTCTGCCTTTCATTGTTGTTGAACTATTTTACAATACTGTAAATTGTATAAAACAAAATACAATGCCATTAATTCTTAGGTATGGAAATGCATACCCAGGGAAGCTGCAGCAGAATATGGCCTTTATTTGTGGGTCCTTTACGCCTCTCTGATTGCCACCACTCATATGTCTTGGTGGAGGCCCTGTGCTGAAGAAATGGTTAACTTACTTGACTGCTAATCAGAACGCAGGAGGCTGGAGGCCACCCTTTCTTTTTTCCTGGAAGAAGAACAGGCGATCTACTCTGGGAACCAGTCGTCAAAGACCCTACAGAGCCAAGAAAAATGATAGGGACCGGCAAACGCAGAGAGGAGGGGGGAAGAGTGCTGTTATATTGCGGAGATCGCAATAAACGCCACAGAACAAACATGCATGAGTTGTTGAATGGAAAATCAATTCGTTTGATAAACTTTACTCAAATCACAATTTAAAGGATAGAGAAAGAAAACACAAGAGAGAACAGTTCTGCTCTGACACACACGGGGTTGCCATGCATCAGTACAGACGCAGCAGTGACTGGTATATTCAAATTAGAATGGCCGTAATGTCCAAAGCCTTGCAAAGGACTGGTGCCTCTTCAGAGTCATCCAGTACAAAGATCCTGTACTTCTTCATATGCACATTTTGTGTGTGTTCATATGCCTGTTTTGTGTGACTTTTGTTTTTGTTGCTACTTTTTCATCAGATTGTTTGAATCCTCGCTGTTTCTATACTGTTTTAAGAAAAAATAAGAATTATCTATTGTTCTTTCTCACCATAAGCATTAGATTTTATAATCTGTTTTACCATTTTGGTGATGATCACATGGTGTTTCTGCATTACTCTACTAATGTAGTAAATTGCATTAAAATATTTTTCTGACATTGAGCCAGATCATGATGCACATAGTTTTTCAAATAATTAATTTACTAATATTTTATTTCATGTAAGTTATAAAGAGAATTTTGTCTGTAGTTTAAAAGATTTAACATGTTAAACTTTTTTCCCCTGGCTACTAGCCTAATAAAATGAGATTACGACTTTTCTTTATTTTTTCTAGACTTAGAACACACTTGCATATAATATCTTAACAATTTGCTATTTATTGCTGTTTTCTATGTATTCTCCAATTTTGTTAAATTATAATTACTGGTTGTTGATTTACTTTTATATTCAGATTTATTGAATTGTGTGATAATAAAAATCTCTGCTATACCTTGTATGTATATATCCTTTTTCATTCTTAATATTGACTCTTAGTATCCTCTATATTTTCATTTAAACAATATCATGAAGACTTTGTCCCTTTTATTAATCTGCTCAAAAAACTAGCTTTCTCTTTTCTTGATCATTTGTCATGGGTCATAAGGCTTTCTACTCTTTCTCTCTGGCCATTCCTCTAGATTTTGTAATGCTAGACAGACTAATCCATATGATTTTCCAACTAAAAGTGGCCAGTAGCAGGCCATTTCAACTCAACAATGTCTAGGACAGTGATCTTTATACGTTCCATTTCAATTTTGACAACATTCAATTTCTTAGATTCATACTTCAGACATTCCACATCCCAACCATTCATGGATCTTTGCAACTATTTCTTCTCATTTTTAATCATGGCCATTAGCAAGTAAAGGTCCCCAAAGCTCTACGCTATGCACATCATCAAGGTTGACTCTACTTTGACAAGGCAGCTCTTCCCCAATTGGATTTAGAGTGTCTCCCAACTTGAAGGGCTCATTTTCCAGTACTGTATCTGACGATCTTCTGCTGCTACTCATAAGATTGGCTAATTCCTCAGAAGTGGGCCGTCTGTTCCCTCTTCGTGGTCTGTCCTTAGTCTGGAAGCTCAGCTACTACCTATAGGAGACCCTACTGCTATTTCAAACACTAGTGGGTGGCATGACTTCCAGCATCAAAGCAACAGGAAAGCCTCCACAGTACAACAGACTGACACACAAGTTGTGGAGAAATGGCATTGCATTCATTGTCAAAAAGAACATTTCAAGATCTAGCTTGAAGCACAAAGCTGTCTTTAATAGGATAATATTTATAAGCATACAAGGAAGACCAGTTTATACAACTATTATTTAAATTTATGCACAGGCCCCTAAAGCTAATGATGAAGAAATTGAAAAGTTCTGCTAACTTCTTCAGTCTGAAATTGATCAAACATGCAACCAAGATGTATTGATAATTATTGGGCTCAGTTGTTGGAAAATATGACCTTAGTGATAGAAACAAAACTAGAGATGGAAGGATATAATACTGCAAGATCAATGACTTCACCATTGCAAGGACTTTTTTCAACAACATCTACAGTGACATAAACATGTGGACTTCATCAGATGGAAGGCTCAGTCATTCACTTGACTGTCATGGAATGAGATGATGGAAAAGTTCAATAACATCAGACCAAACAGGCCAGTGACTGACTGTTGAACAGATCATCAATTGCTCACATGTATGTTCAAGTTGAAATTGAACAAAATTAAAGCAAGTATACTACAGTAAAGCTATGAACCTGACGATACCCACCGGAAGTTAGGGAACATCTCAAGGAGAGATTTGATGCATTGAACACTAATGACAGAAGACCCAGTGAAATAAGAACTGTTCAAAAATATCATACTTAAAAAAGCAAAAGTTCACTTACAAAGACAAAAAAGAAAGAAAAGTCCAAAGTGGAGTCAGAAGAGTCTCTGAGACGTGCTCTTCTTTGTAGAGCACCTAAAGCAAAGGGGAGGAATGATGAAGTAAGAGAGCTAACTAGAAAATCCCAAAGCACAGATGACAATGATAAAGTATTATAATGGAATGAGCTAAGACCTGGAGTTTGAAAGCCCGAAAGAAAGAACACACTCACCCTACTTCAAGCAGAAAGAGCTGAAGAAATTGTTCAAGCCTTGAATTGAAATACTAAAGGATTCCACAGACAAAACATTGAATGATTCGGGATGAATCAAAAGATGATGGGCGGAACACAGAGAGTCACTGTACAAAAATACTTGGGTGATACTTAACCATCTGAAGAGGTATATGATCCAGAACAGACTGTGTTAAGGAAGAGGTTGAGGTTTCACTGAAGGCATTAGTGGAAAATAACAAAATTCTTCCTTTATATGAATCCTGAGCTGTTATTTGCCTCGTATCCAGAACCCAGAGAGTGTATGATAATAGTTCTGTACTCCTTAAACATTTTTCTGACTGAAAAACTTCATATGTAAACCTTATACCGGCTCAAGATGAAATGATATTTAGATAAGGATCTCTTTCATTTTGATTTATATTGGAAGACAGTTGGGATAAAAATCACACATACTGAATGCAGTTTCAAGAGCTCTGCATCAGGAGCAAACATCGATGGTATCAGAAATGCCATATCCCCAAGGATGAATAGTAACAGTGGATGTATCTTAAAACTATCAACACACATTCATCCTGATAATACAGATGCACATTGTTTGCATTCATTTATTTCACATTCATCCCACAAATGATCAGAGTCCCATTAGGGTATTGGGGATTCACTAATAAACAAAGCAAAGCAGTCCCTCCCTTTTGCCAAATGTGCAATGTAACAAGGAAGACAAATAATACAACCACAAAAAGTATCATTTTAGATAGAGCTAGATGATTGGAAGAAAACAAATCAGGGTCAGAAGACAATGGATAGGTGATTGAAGATTCTCATTTAATGTTGAAAGGTATCTAAAATGAATACACTTTTTAAAATGTTTAAATGGTTTAGTTATGCCTCACTCAAAACAACAACAACAACAGCAGCAACGAATTCACTACCATTGTGTCAACTCTGACTCTGTGGACCCTTTAGAACAACTGCCCTGTGGGTCTCAGAGACTCTACTATTGACGGGAGTAGAAAGCCTATGTTTCTCCCTCAGAGCTGCTGATGGTTTTGACTTGCTGGTCTTGTGGTTAATCCGCTAGGCCACCAGAGATCCCATTTTAAAATATGCCTCTCATTGCCATCAAGTTGCTTCCAACTCATAGCGACCCTATAGAACAGATTAGAACTGTCCCTATGAATTTCTGAGACTGTTAACTCTACAGGATAGAAAGCGCCATCTCTCTCTCACAGAGCGGCTGGTGTTTTCAAACTGCAGGTCTTGTATTTAGCAGCTG
The DNA here is from genome assembly GCF_000313985.2 of Echinops telfairi. Taxonomy (NCBI): domain Eukaryota; kingdom Metazoa; phylum Chordata; class Mammalia; order Afrosoricida; family Tenrecidae; genus Echinops; species Echinops telfairi. Next base: position 30,594,093 of record NW_022111372.1, on the reverse strand, counting down.
AGTGTTTAACCACTATTCCACCAGGAGCTCTGATAGCTAAGCATTGATGAGGCTTTAGATCCTGTAAAGATTTACAGTCTCAGATACCCTATATAGGGTTGCTATGAGACAATACCGGCTCATTGACAGTGACTTTGGTTTGGTTTTTTGGTTTGGGCATAAATAATGTATAAAATAGTAAAGAGTGACCTCCTCCCTGGTGAGGTGAAAAGTGGGTGAAGGGAGACGTCGGACAGGGCAAGATATGACAAAATACCAATTTATAAACTATCAAGGGCTCATGAGGGAGGGGAGAGTGGGGAGGGAGGGGGAAAAATGAGGACCTAATGCTTGGGGCTTAAGTGGAGAGGAAATGTTTTGAGAATGATGAGGGCAATGAATGTACAAATGCGCTTTACACAATTGATGTATGTATGGATTTTGATATGAGTTGTAGGAGCCCCTAATAAAATGATTAAAAATAAATGAATAAATAAAATAGTAAAGAGGTCAGTTGGAATCATAACATTTGATATATTTTATAGACTTAGTTAAATGAGGATGCTTCAAAAAGAATCATGGAACTATTCCATTATCTTTTCATTCCATTTTCCAAGAACTTTTTCCAGTGCCCTCAGATAAGATGAAGTGACTTCTCAAGGTGATTTAAAGTAAAGAAAACAAAATAAAATTCTGTATTAAAGAAAGCTCACTTGATCCACTTTGTAAAAAATGTTGATAATTTCTGCTAAATACATGAAGGCATTTTGAATAAAAAATGACAGCCATGGAAATATAATTGTCATTATGCTGATGGCCCTTCCAATGGCCTGCTCTGTTCCCATTCTCCTCTAGCCATCCCGTGTAAACAGTAGCTCACATGCCACTCGGCTTGCTATGCCACGGACTCTTCCTGACAGTGTCCCCTCCAGCACACCCAGGAAAGGCAGTTAGTCCCCCAGCCCCCTTTCCAAGTGGGCACACTGAGGCTCAGAGACTGTGCTACTTAGCCAAAGTCAACACTTAGCAGGTGGTGCACTTTGGCCCTGCGATGGCAGAACCTGCACGTAAACTACAATCCCACATAAACTCCCCATCCGCTCAATCCGAAGAAGTAAATAGACAGGGTTTTTTCCCCCCTTTGTGTAATATTTTCTTGGCAAGCTACCACCAGTGTGAATAGCAGGGGCTCCTCTAAAGGTTTGCCAAGAGCAGATAAAGAATTCTGAAAGATCTTAATTATCAAAGCACCAGAAGTTGGGTAATGCTCTATTTACATTTTGCAATTACTCTGTTAGACATTTGGAGGCTCCATGAGGGTCACATCAGACTCGGGTGGCATCTGCAGTCCTGAGAGCCCGCGTCCACCTTCTCACCAGGTAAGCCTGGGACTGTACACCTAATCTCCCATCCCCTTAATTTCTTCTCAACTCTCTCCTGATTTTATCAGAACAATATTTTCTGAAGTCAGTGGTGATTATTAGTGTATAATATTTGAAATATACCCTCTGCCCTAAATGCCATCCCTTTAGCTATGGTGGTAATGGCCATGGAGTCCGCTTCGATTAGAGTAGAACTGCCACACAGGGCTTTCCACGGGTGGCACAGTGCTAGGGCTAGGCTGTTAACCAAAAGTTCAAAGGTTCCAACCTACCAGCCACTCCCTGGTAGAAAGCTGTGGCCATCTGTTTCCTTAAAGATTAGAGCCTTGAACCCCTACAAGGCCGTTCAACTCTGCTTTACAGGGACACCGTGCACTGGAAGTCATCTGACAACAATGTAGTTTTGTTATGAGAACCTTTACAGAGGAGATTGGCACATCTTTCGTCCATGCAGTGGCTGGCTGGTGGGTTCAGATCACTAATCTGTCAGGTAACAGTTGGGTGCTTAACAATTGCGCCACCAGGGCTCCATTCAAAGCATCTAGGTAGTTCAAGTACAAGGAGATAAAGGATTAACTTTTGGGAGAGGCGCAGCCTTGCCAATAACAGGTTGTTTGTTCTTCTGCCAGTCATTTCACTCTCATCCCTTTCCATTTCGGTGATTTGCCTCTCCAAAGAAGAGGTACAGTACATCTTTATTGAGTGAGTAGATGGATAGGTGGATGGATGGACACAAAGTAAATGAATAGATGAGTTAATTATTTCTTATGAATGCTTTAGATTCTGTTGACTTCACAGTTCTTTACAACTCTAAAATTCTGAACGTGTTTCCTGAGGATTTACCTGAAACCTGCCTGAATTACAGACACAAAGGGAAACATGCTGTACCTCCCAGGATTCTGTAGTGCGAGTGGAGTGATAGTTAAACCACATAAATCAAAGCCCCCAAATCAGAATCAAGTGAAAAATATGCCATATACACTTTAAAGGGTGGGTGAAGTTGGCCCACACATGCTGCTTTGTGTCTGGTCCAGAAGGCGAAGGAGAAGGTAGAGCAGGATCATGGCCAGAATAGTAACTGGGCAAGGCCCTCAGAATAGGAAGAAAGCAGAGATTGAGTAGAAGGTCCGGACTTTGACCCCTTCTGCATATCACTCAGTTAAATGTTCATTAGTCCACTGAAGCATCCACTCAAGCTTCATGCTGTCTGTCCACATGAAAATCTTACCTCCAAGTGTGGTGCATACCTCAGTATTTGTTGGTTCCCTAGGAGTGTTATAATAAAATGTCACAAAATGCAGTGACTTGTAAGAACGAAAATTTATTATTTCACTGCTTTGCAGGCTAGCAGTCCAGAACACTGCAGCAAGCCACCTATACCCCGTTGCCAACTCATAGTGTCACATGGTTAGTTCTGTCTCATATCAACCCTATAGGACAGACTAGAACTTCCCAATGAGGTCACCCGAGCTATAATCTTTATTCATTTATATTATTTATAATACATCATCTTATTAGGGGCTCTTACAGCTCTTTAAAAAAACCCATCCATCCATCCATTGTGTCAAGCACATTTGTACATATGTTGCCATCACCATTTTCAAAACATTTTCTACTTGAAGCATCCACTTGGTATCAGGTCTTCTTTTATTACTTTCCTCCCCCAACGTCCCACCCTTGTGGTAAATTATAAATTATTATTTATATATCTTACACTGTTTCCTGTCTCCCTTCACCCATGTTTCTGTTCCTCCCCTGAGGGGGATGGAGGTGATACTTGGATCATTGCGACCGGTTCCCCCTTTCTCTCTCTTCTCCTCACAGATGTCCCCTACCCTCATGGTATTGCTACTCCAATTATTGCTTCTGAGGGGTGTATCTGTCCTGGATTCCGTGTATTGAGGGCTCTTATTTGTACCAGTGTGCATGCTCCAGTCTAGCTGGATTTGTAAGGCAGAACTGGGGTTTAACGACATCTTCAAAACAGGTTCACATTCATAAGTATATGAAGCTAGGCTTTCAATATATCTCTTGGGGAAATACAATTTCGTCCAAAACAGGTCCAAGTCCAGATGTGTGCTGTGGCTTGATTATTTTAGGATAATTTTATGCCCAGTTTTAGGAACAATGTGAGAAGTTTGATGGTGGTCGGTAGCGTTTTGCAATTAGGCGGAATAGAGAAAATGATTGACAAAGAATTACCTTTGTGTCTTTCCCCAGGACTGTCTTAGGGCAGTGTTTCGCTCTATCGTTCCCTGGGAGGCTGTGAGTTAGAACCCACTGAATGACACCTAACAACAGCAACAAGGAATGTAATGGTTGCCCCCAACACAGACCTGGCTAAGTTCTGAGCATGGCCATGTTCTTGCGAAAGAAAGAGGCACTTCCCCATCTCACACCAGCCACTCCATTCTTACAGATTGTAATGAAAGCTTTCCAACATCAGGGCTTAAAGACTTGAACAACTGTCCTAAGGGAAGGCAAGAAATGGAAAGCATCTCAATTTTAATTAAAAAGAAAGACCTCATTAAAAAAAGTGAATAAACTATGGTGCTGATAATTATCAACTCAAAAAGAGCAAAATGGTAATGTCCTTGTTGGGAAATAACTTCCAGTCTCCCTTCTTCCCCGATTTAATTCATCAAATTTTCATTTTCATCGTATTTATATAACTGAGGACTAACTGCCCGATCTGGAGAAGCACACGGCCTCCTCTGCCTGGAGTGAAGGGAGCTCCTTTCTTAACGTCACACGAGCACTGAAAGCCCTGAACTGGGCTCTCTCAGACAGAGGTGGTTCTACTTCCCACTTACTCATCCTGCCAGAAAGAAGGAGGTTCATTAACCGCAGACTGCTCAGGAGCTGTGCTTCTCATTGAGAAGGCTGGAGTGTGTGCCTTCTGTGGACTGTGAATCAAGGAGAGTTTTTCCTACCGTGAGCTTGGATCCAGAGTCTTTGGAAGTGGATGTCATCGGATTTGCTCTTCCTTTCAATTGTCCTCCATGGGTCAATTCCCCCAATCAGTGTGAGAGATCTTAATGAAGCAGCATAGAGAGTCTTAAAATAATACCCAATAATTGGGAGCACCACAAGAGGTTGTTGCCAAAGAATGAGCATGATGCTGGGGTTTATTTTACTGGAGTGTGGGATCAGGGGTATAAGGGCTTCTTCCTGGCACAGGGGGAGAGCCAGAGGGGAAGCAGGGTGACATTCCCTGATATGTCTCCTATTCATTATACTGACGTACAGTAGATTTATCCAGAAAGATCATTTAAGGATAACTGGTCACTGGGGTTTTCTGATGCCATAATATTTGATCACTCTGTTTTCTTAACATTGTCGTTCCCTTTTTGACAGTGGAGACAAGGGGTCCTAATGGTGGATTGAGCTTCTTGTTGGGCTGCTAACTTCTAGAGCAGCAGTTTGAACCCATTAGCTTCAAGGGAAAAGATGAGACTTTCTGTTTCCATAAAGATTTACAGCCATGGAAGCCAAAAGGGGCAGTTCGACTCTGTCCAATAAAGTCATTATGAGTCAGCATTGACTTGATGAGTTCAGGTTTGGCTTTTTAAAAATTTGAGCCTAGTGCCTAGCCACCACCCGTGTCAGGGCGTACTCATGTGTTGTTCTAATGCTGCACAGATTTCCGTGGGACTCCACACCCATGACAGACTACAAAGTCCTGGTGATCCACTTTTGAAAATCAGCCAGAGAGAGCCCTGTGGATAGTAACAGTGTAGTGTGAAACTCCTTATATGGCTGAGGCAGGCCAGGCAGCATTTTGTTCTATTGAACCTGGCCAGCATCAAGAGGAGTTCCACGTCATTATGGGTTGGGAGATAACTTAACAGCAGCTAACAAGGACCTTCGGACCTGATCAAAGCGGAAAGACATTTTAAAGATGGGCCTTTTCTTTACTTCCTCCCTTTTCTTTGTCTCCAGATGATAGTATCTTTAGCTACCATCTTAACCATCCTTAAGTTAAAGATTGAGCATATTGCCTCTGAAATGTCAGAAAGTCAAACTGAGAAGAGAGTGTTGCCAATGATGAGGCACTGAAGTGTCAAACAATCCACCATGAAGTATGAAAGTAACAAATCACACTTACTCTGGATACACTTTCTCTGCTCTGCACCAACAAGAATGCATGATTTTTCCTAGATAAACCTTTGGGTCTTGCCATCTTGGCCGTTTTGGACAAAGTGAGGTGGAGAGAATAGCTGTGAGTTATTACCAGGAGGAAATGCAATTTATTTTTCTCTGAAGCAGCATTTCCCAATCTGAGCACCTTTGACATTTCCAGTCGGATCAGTCATTGTGGTGGAGCTGTCCTGGGCACTGCAGGGGATAAAGCCGCATCCCTGGCTTCTGCTCATTAGCTATTAGTAGGTCTGTTCTTCCTATGACAAACAAAGGGGTCTCCAGATAATGCCAAACATCCCTGGAGGGCAAGAAGAGTGCATTCGAGTCACGGTCCTCATGATGTAGTATCAAGTGGAATGCAAGTGAAAGCAAAAATCAGACATCGCCTTTGAATTATCCATGCCATTAAGTCAAGGCCAACTTAGGGGAGCCCATGCGTGCCCAGAATTGCTCCTCTGGACTTTCAAGGGTGTGTCATTTGTGAAAGGACACATTCTCCTCACTTATCAACAGGGTATGTTCTAAAGGCCAGGTCATTATGAAAAATGGAGGATGACCACAGCAAATCACGAGGCGGAGGATAACGACGTCATTACTTAACTGCCAGATCACTAAGAATAATGGATACATAACCTTAACCACCATAGCCAGCTCTATTCTCAACTCAGAGTTCAGTATTTACTACTTCCAGAATGACATTATTAGTACATAAAAGAGATAGTCGATTGTAACTCTTTCAAGTGTGAAAAATCAGATAAGGAGACAGCCAATACATGAAGAACAGGGTAGTGGAAAATAAGTGAGCACATCCATGATTTTACAGAAGTCATTCTGAATTCACAATACTGACAGCACTGCCCCATGAAACAAAGAAAGAATGTTTGAACTTCCTTTACAAGGAGTATCAGTGATGAGAATGTTCACATTTACTTCTTAAGAAAATAAGAGGCACAAGGGAACAAAAAGTGATCCAAATCGGTGGTGAGGAGGGTGTAGGAGGCCTGGTAGGGTGTTACCAAGGGTAATGTAACCGAGAGGAATTACTGAAACCCTAATGAAAGCTGAACATGGTAGTGGGACAAGAGGAAAGTAAAAGGAAATAGAGGAAAGAACTAGGAGATAAAGGGCATTTATAGAGATCTAAATATAGGCAAGTACATATGTACATAAAATTATATATGAGGATGTGGAAATAGATCTATGTGCATATGTGTATGCATTTAGTATTAAGGCAGCAGGTGGACATTGCGCCTCCACTCAAATACTCCCTCAATGCAAGAATACTTTGTTCTATTAAACTGGCACTCCATGATGCTCACCTTCCCAACACAATCACTGAAGACAAAGTAGATGCATAAGCAAATGTGGTGAAGAAAGCAGATGGTGCCTGGCTATCAAAAGATATAGTGTCTGGGGTCTTAAATGGTTGAAGGTAAACAAATGGCAATCTATCTCAGAAGCAATAAAGCCCACATGGAAGAAGCACACCAGCCTGTGTGATCACGAGGTGTTGAAGGGATGAGGTATCAGGCATCATCAGAACAAAAAAGCATATCAATGTGAATGAGGGGAAGTGGGGAGTGGAGACCCAAAGCCCATCTGTAGGCAATTGGACATCCCCTTACGGAAGGGTCAGGGGAAGGAGACGAGCCAGTCAAGGTGCAGGGTAGCAAGGATGAAGCATACAACTTTCCTCTAGTTCCTAAATGCTTCCTCCTCACCCCACTATCATGATCCCAATTCTACCCTACAAATCTAGCTAGACCAAAGAATGTACACTGATACAGATAGGAATTGTAAACACAGGGAATCCAGGGCAGATGATTCCTTCAGGACCAGCGGTGAGAGTGGCGATACCGGGAGGGTGGAG
>NW_022111372.1:30577266-30584269 GCF_000313985.2 Echinops telfairi | reverse complement strand
TGAGGACCTAATGTCGGGGGTTTAAATGGAGAGAAAATGTTTTGAGAAACGATGTACAAATGCGCTTTACACAATTGATGTGTGTATGGATTGGCTTTACACAATTGATGTGTGTATGGATTGGGATAATAAAATGTTAAATAAAAAAAAAATGTGGATCTTACCCATAATCCCATTTTAAAGTTCCTCATTGACATGCATCATACTTTAATAAAGCAATAATTTATTTAAAAAAAAAAAGAATTGTATAAGCTCCTAATAAAATGATTTTTTTTAAAAAGAAAGAAAATAAGAGGAAATTGGTACTGGTTAAATGATCATACATTAAAATTAGTTCTCCATAAAAAACAAGTGAACTATATCATGATGCTTGTTTTCTCTATAACTATACGTAAGAGTTACATATGAGTGCCAATTAATTGATCCCTCTTTTAACAAAACTGTTGCTCCCCCTCTACTGAACTTCTCCAGTCATGGTATTATACAGACCTCATCAGCTGCGAGACAAAACAAAAATGAGAACTACAGACAGAATTGAGAACTCTGCTCCCTTTCGGTCAGAGAAGGTTCTCCCTGGGAGGTATCCTTTCTAGTTATTTGCTGTTGAGTTGATTCTGACTCAAGGTGCCACAAGGTGTACAGAGTAGAATTGCTTCATAGGATTTCCAAGGCCATGATCTTTCAAAGTTGATCACTGTGTTAGGCAGGGTTCTCTAGAGAAACGAAACCAGGACACTTCTGATTCTGCCTATATATAAGTGGATAGGTTTATACAGCAAGAAGGAATATAAGAGCTAATTAATCCACACAGCGCTGGTAGAGAGGGTTTCCGTTCTGCTCCCTTCTGTGGAACAGTTTATATACTGGAAGTCCTTCAACTCAAGCAAGGAGTCTGCTCATAGGCGGCAAGCAGCAGGGTGGGTCACCAACAGTCAGTAGTTTGGGAGCTTAGCAGGCCTCAAGGCAACAGGATCCACCAGCCTCAAGCTCAAGCGATGTATGCACCAGCAGCGTGGCGAAGCAAGTCTTAAAGGAGCCTCAAACTCTAGTGACAGGATCCACAGATTGGCCTGGCCCACAGGTAGTGTAGCTCACAACTTGAGGCAAAGAACTAGCTACAGCAACAGCATACACACTCCACCATGCTCTGATCACTAGAGAGCAAGACAGTGTGTGTCCAGCCTCTAGGGAGGAATATAGAAATTCCCAGAATCCTCAGGAGAAGGCCATGACCACACAGAAGCCCCGTTGGCTATAACCTGCTTGACAGGCTAGACTCCACTCTTCGCTCAAATTGACAGGAGATCAGGGAACCGCCACAATAACTCAGCTTGTCTTCTGAGTCACCTCTAGTTGGATTTCAACCACCACCATCGTGGCAAGGACTTACACACGTAACTGTTTGCAGTCTGGTAAAGGTAGTTGTTCCTTGAGTAATGAAATGGCCTCACGTCCTAAACCATCATAAGCCATGAGCATCTGGAGGTGCATAATTATACTCTAAGTTTCTTATATATTTTATACTGGTTTACCAAAACAAATTATTTCTCAGTTCTCTGATCTACACAGCTTGAGGTTTTATGAATTTGCACTAGGGAAACTTTGTGTATGAGAGAGGAATGCCTATTCCAATGGGAAAAGATAAAATAGAGCTACAACTCCCGCTCCCTGTTCAAATTTCTCTTTCCCTCCCCAACTGACTTCACAGACACCTGTTTCTCAATTGCTTTGTCCATTCAGATTCATAGCAGCCCCACGAACGGCAAAACTACGCCACAGGGACCGAACCTACAGGAACTGTAGCCTGCCACTTTCTTCTTCTGTGGAGCTGCTGGTGGGTTCAAACCACCAAGATTTCAGTTAACAGTTGAGAGCTTAACCACTGCTATCAGTGCTCCTACACTAAGGTGACCAGATTTAAAGCGGGACACCGTTGACCGGGGGTGGGGGGGGTTTCTTGATTAAAAATTTGCTCTATATGGACCAAATAGACCCTTCCCTAGCTTGTCGTGCATTCTTGCCAAAAATCGGGACTTTTTAAAAACGCCAAAAATCGGGACTGTCCCGCCAAAAGCGGGACGTCTGATCACCTTATCCCACCCGCCCCCCCAACCCCAAACACACACCTACTTTCCAGGAAGACACTGTGAAAATAATGCACGAGTTGGTTACCATTGAGAACACCATTCGTTGGCCCCTGCAGACTTCATCTCCTGAGTCCCTATGATGCTGGCAGAAGACTTTCTGGACCATGTGGGAAGACAGACCTGACAGCTCTTGCCTTTTCTAACATGCATTTCAAAATGCCGGGAGGCACTTTAGCTGTGTTGAGACCCTGCCATCATCACACCTTGCCTTCACTTCCTCTCAACATCAAGGTCATAACTGTAGCTTAGCCATCTGGTGACCTTGGCAAGGTGAGAACCAGCCTTGCTGGGGTCCTGGAGCCCAGGAAACAGGCCAGAGGAGTGCCACACTCCACCTTCCTGGCGTGGTTCTAAGCCAAAGAACAGTGCCATACCCTAGGAGGACTGAAAGAAGCTGAAACTTGGCAGGTCAAATGCTTCACTTCATAGAAGAGGAAGCTAACACAGAGTTACCACGTTGAGCTGCTATCTGAATACCTGACAGGTCGGTCCAGTCTACGCAGAGGTGCTTTGGAAGAACGGTGACTTCCCAAACACCAGCCATTGAAAATCCTAAGGAGCACAGCTTTTGTCACACAGGAACTTCCAGGAATGTCAATGGACTCTGGCAACTGTTATTTTCTTTAAACAAGGCATTGTTAGGAGTCCTGCTGGCATGCAAAGAAAAACACATTCTGGATGCTGGCCAAGGGGCTAATAGACAGTTCAGAAAAAACAACCAGGGTGCAACAACAGTGGCTGAAGAGATTAACTCAGAAAGTGCTCAGCTGTGCCCAATAAAATCACAAACGTAGAATTTAGTTTAGGCCAATGAAGCTAATGTGTTGGGAATTCTTAGGAGCTGCTTTTGAAATGTATAGAGGTGAGATTTAAATTGAATTTAGAAAGACGCACAAGCCTTTGACCGGTACGGAGGAAAAGGAGATGAATCTAGACATGTAAATAGCAAGTTCAGGTCTGGAAAAAAACACACAGTAATTCCATTTTCTGATGTGGAGTTGAAGGCCTATACTCACTGTAGAACATACGGATCTGGGTTCAAGTCCCATGGCTGCACTCTACCAACTCTTTGCTCAAAGCGATTTCCAGCCAGCACAGTAGCAGAAGAGGGTCGTGAGATTGTGCATACATAACCCAGACTGAATCAATGGCGTGTCTTTTGAGAGAAGGATGCATGTGACTTGGTCCCTCATCCCGTGTCAAGACATGGGAAGTCTCATAATTTCCCCAAGATTACAGCAAGTGTCAAGGGGTTCATATGATTCTAATCATTTCTTGCTTTAGAATTTCTCCACCTTGAATTTTTTATTTCTTATATCTACAGAAAACAGCATGGGACGTGGCTGGCTATATCTGACCTTCTCTGGTTTCCTTATTGCCACAAGGCAGGGGTCATATCTGGTTCCAAGGTTCATCTTTCTTCTTTTTATAAAAAATGTTTTATTAGCTCTTCATCCACATGTCATACAATTCAATAATTCAATAATATCAAGAAGAGTTGTACAACTCAATTTACTACATTCAATTTTACAAAAATATTTTTTCCTTGTACTCATTGTTATTCATGTAATTTTCTTTCTAATTGTGACAAAAATATACAAAATAAGATGTTCTCTAATTCCACAACTTCTACATGTGCTACTGATTATACTCTTTGTGTTGTACAACTATTATTGATATCATTTTCCAAATTATTCCACCACCGTTGACATAAACGCAATGTTCCTAAAGCAGCAATCGTTTCTCCTGCACCCATCCTTCTTTCCTAGTCTGACAACAACCATTTCTCCCATTCCACTCTTCATCTATGCTGGCTTCCGAAATGTGTCGCAATGGCTACACACAACTCACAGACAATACTCATGATTATGAGGGTTTATTACAGAAGTTAATAGGTTTCCACAAGCCAGGTTCATAAACAGTAAGGATACAATCATTAGTTCATAGGAACCCCTCTCCTCCATCAGTAACCAAGTTTCTCTCTGGTTCCCAGCCTCTGAGTGACAGGTTAGACAGGGTAAGATCCAGCCTGGGTTGACAGCAACACCTCTCCTTAGCCAGCAGCCATATCTCGCTCCATTCCTCAACCTCTCAGTCACATGGTCCCTTGACTTCTGCCTCTGTGGGCCAGGAAGCCAGCCCACTTGTTGCTTGTCTCACAGTCCAATCATCTCAGGCCAGAGGAGAATGTACCCCCTCATCTTGGTGCTGCACCTCTGGGTCTTCATGTCTTTGGTGCATCTGGTCTCAGCAGCTTCCACCTCTTGAGACTGAGATCATGGGTGTGCTTTGACAATGACTCTGGGATTTCTCTCTGTATCCCAGATGGCTCTTATCCATGGAAGAATGACTTTGTTAGAGGTCTGGGTTTCGTCTTTTAGCTGACTATCCCCTAAGGAAAAGGAATAATGGTGTCTTAAGTCATCCCCTCTAGTAAAGTTGTCTTAAAGACGCCCCCAGGAAACAGAAGGAGTAACTTGGTTCACACTCTCCTAAGGTTAGGACTTCACCCCATCTAAAACCTATAACAATCCCTCCAAAATGGGACCATCGCCACAAGCATAGAGTCCAGAATTATAATACACCACATGAGGAGTGCTGGCTAGAAGGACCAGATTACGTGATGACATCTCAATGTCTCATTCTCCGTGACTAAGTTCTCCTTGTCCCGAGTCAGCCCTGAGCACAATGTGCAGACTGTGGCTGTGCCTGCCAGATGGGATGGGAGACAACCGAGTTGGAAACCCAAGAACCATTGACCGTTCTTACTGTGCCTGAGTGTGCTGTGAGGAAAGCCTCGAGTGAGGTCCAGAAGCGAGAGAGGAAGCAGGAGAAGAGGAAAAGGTGTCTGAGGACAACTTCTTTTGATGTGCTCTCTCTCATGTGGCCCTTTGGATGTGACTTTTAGTTGGGAAGGAGGTGAAAATGATGGCTAGATTTTCAGCATGGTTTTGCATAGAAGTGAGAAAATGCCTGTAAGTGACTTAACAGAACAAATCTACTGTCATCAAGTAGATTCTGAGTCATGGCGACCTTTAGGATTTGTCATCCGCACAAGTCAGGTGGTTTATCACTTTACAATTGTTCAATCAAGTTTTTAGCATGTACTGGTATGTAAAGAACTTTTAAACTCTACTTCTTGTTGCTATTAGTTATCATCAAGTTGAGATTCTGATTCCTGGAGATCCTGTGTGTTGTGCAGAATCATTGCTACATTGTTGCAGCCACTGTATCCATCCATGCCATTGATAATCTTATTCCTTTGCACTAAGCCTATACTTTAGCAAGCATAGTGCCCTCTTCAGGGACTGGTCCAATACAATACTTCTTATAATTTTTTTCACAGCTGGTCCTATAGGTGTTGATTCTGGATCCAATAAAACAAAATCCTATACGACTTCAATATTTTCTGTGTTCATCATAATGTTGCTTATTGGTCCAATTGTAAGCATTTTTGTTGTCTTTATGCTGAGGTGTAATCTATACTGAATGCTTTAGTCCTTGAAATTCATCAGAAAGTGCTTCAAATTGTCTTCCCTTTCAAAAATCAAGATTGTGTAATCTGTATAGCATAGGTTATTAATGAGATTTGTCTTAATCCTGATGCCCAATTATTCTCCATGTAGTCCAGTTTCTTGGATTACTGGCTCAGCCTACAGATAAGAAAAGAAGAAAGGATACCACCCTGACAAGGACCTTTCTGGATTTGAAACAACATCGTAACCCTTTGTTCTGTTGGAATAAATGCTTCTTCGACTGTGTTCAGACAGGTTCCACATGAGCACAATGAACTGTTCTGGAAGTCCCATTCTTTCCACTGTTAGCCATCATTTGCTGTGATCCCCACAGTGGCATTCCTTTTCATAATCATTAAAATATAGGCAAACATCTTTCTGGTATTGTAGGTTTTTAGCCAAGATCCATTTAACATTTGCAGTGATATTCTTTGTTCCAAATCCCCTTCTAAATCTGGCTTGAGTTTTGGCAGTGCTCTGTTGACATACTGCTGGAAGTTATTGAATTATTGTCAGCAAAATGTTGCTTGCATATGATACTAATGATATTGTTTCATAATTTCTATGTTCTTTTGGATTGCTGTCTTTGGAATGGTTACAAATATGAACTTCTTTCAGTCAGTTGGCCAGGTAGCTTTCTTCCAAATTTATTGGCATAGAAATGTGAATACTTTCAGCATCACGTGTGTTTGTGGAAACATCGCAATCAGTATTCCATCAATTCCTGGAAATTTGCTTTACACCAATAGGCTGGGCTGGGTTCTTTAGAGAAGCAAAACTAGTGAGATATATATATGTCAAGAAAATGACTCACTCAATTGGAGAAGCAGGCAAATCCAATCTGCCTGCCTCATGCAAGTCCAGGAGTCAGATGTTAAACTGGAGATTTTTTCTGACTCAAGTAGCTGTCAGGAATGATGAACCAGGAAGCAAAAAGTCAAGGATGAAGCCCACAGTCATTGCATGAAGAAAGAGATGAATTCAACACCAAAGAGAATGCCAGATATTTGGCTCTAATGGCTCCCAAGGTCAGCAGGCAACAGGGCATGCTGTTGATTCAAATCCAAAGTACTTGAGGTCAATGATCCAGATGCAAGAGCCATCCTAATAAGAAGGAATCCAGGATAGATAAACCCCTCAGGGCCAACAAGGAGAGCAGAGATACCAGGAGGATTAGGGGAGGGTGGAGGGAGAAAGGGGGAATCAATCACAAGGATCAACCCATAATTCCCTCCCAGGGGGACAAATAATGGAAAAGTGGGTGAGGGGTGATGGAGGATGATGTAAGATATGGAAAAAATACTCTATAACTTATCAAGGGTTCGTGAGGGAGGGTGGGTG
>NW_022111372.1:30575093-30577095 GCF_000313985.2 Echinops telfairi | reverse complement strand
AAAAAAAAAAGAAGTGAAGAAGCGCTCCACTGTGTCTACTTATATAGGTGTAGTTTACACCCCCCAAAGAATTTTTCTTTAATTGCATTGAACACTAATATTCTTAAAATTTCTTGTTGCTCATAGCAGATCGTATTATAGAGCTTATTATACTGTGTTAGATCACATGAAGGGGGATTACTATGCCTTAACTTCCAATCCACTCAGAACAAATTAACACAGAACCTGATCATCACAACCAATGTTGTCAGTGCAACCTCAAATTTTTTCTTAACTAGCTTCCTTAAAAAAGAATGGCCCAGCTCCTGAGATGTTTGCAGCAGGTTCTTCTCATTCGGCATCAGGCACTGAAGATTCCGAAGGCTTTACTTCATTTGCATCATTACGGTCCTTTCAGGAGGCAGCTGTTCCTCAGTGCCTTTCTACCTGAGGATCTCCTCTTCTGGCACATCTCCAACATTGTGTCACTGCTTTTCACAAGGTTACAGTAGCTAAGTCCCTGGAAGTGGACAGCCTGTTGCTTTTTCATAGTGTGTTCTTAGTCTGGACGCTCTGATGAAACCTGTTCACTTTGGGCAACCCTGATAATATTTAAAATACCACTGACATAGCTTTCAGCATCACAAAAGCCACAGTACAACAAACTGACAAGTAAATGATGGAACAGCCACTTGCAGCTGCAAACATCTATTAATTGAAACTTGGAATGTACAAAGAATGAATCTAAAAAAACCTAGAGGTCATAGAAGATGAATTTGAATGCATAAAGAATGATTTTTTTTATCATTAGGGAGCTGAACAGAAAATGTCAAAGGGGAACTGGATAAGATAAAGTATTATAAATGTTCAAGAACCTAGAGTTGGAGAACTAAAGAGAAAAACAAGCTCAGTATAACTTAAATCTGAAAGAACTGAAGAAAAGTTTCAAGCTTCAAGTTGCAATATTGAAAGATTCTATGGGTAAAACATTGAACAATGCAGGAAGCATCAAAAGAAGGTAGAAAGACTACAAAGAGTCACTGTACCAAAAAGAACTCATCAATTTCAACCTTTAAAGAGGTATTCTATGATCAAGAACCAACAGTATTGAAGGAAGGAATCAAACCTGTTTAAGGCATTAGTCAAAACAAGGTTTCAGAAATTAAGGGAATAACAATAGAAATGTTTTAGCAAGCTGATGAAGACTGGAAGAAATCCATATTTTTACCAATTCCAAAGAAAGGTGACTCAAGAGAATGCATAAATTACAGTACAATATCAGTATTAACACAGATTAAAGAACAATATCATTGATATCACATGCAAGTAAAATTTTGCTGAGGATGATTTAACAATAGTTATAGCAGTACATTGACAAGGAACTACCAGAAATTTAGGCCAGAAGAGAATTTGGAAAGAGGGCAACCATTGCTGATATCAGATGGATGTTGGTTCAAAGGGAGAATACCAGAAAGATGTTTACTTGTGTTTATTGACTATGCCAAGGACCCTAACAAACTTGTTAACAATGGGAGTTCAGGAACACTTAATTGTGCTCATTTGGAATTTGTCTTTAGATGAAAAATGTGAGTAATGCTTGTATCCTCTCACCATACGTATTCAGTCTGTATCTGAACAAATAATCAGAAAGTTGAATATGTGAAGAAGAATGTGGAATCAGGATCAGAGGAAGGTTTATTAACAATATATGAAGTTGACCCAATCTTGCTTATTGCTGAAAGTGAGGAGGACTTGAGATACTTGCTGATGAAGATCAAGGATTGCAGCCTTCAATGTGAATTATAACTTAATGGTAAAATAAAAATCCTCATAATTGGATCAGTAGGTGTGTTAGTCTGGGTACTTTAGAGAAACAAATCCACAGAAACTCATGTATAAGAGAGAGTTTTATATAAACATTGTGTGTATCAAGAAAACATCACAACCCAGTGCTGCCCAAGCCCACAAGTCCAACATTAACCCATATGTCCAACACCAATCCACAAAGTCCTCCTCCATCTCA
>NW_022111372.1:30560441-30573616 GCF_000313985.2 Echinops telfairi | reverse complement strand
ATGTCCAACACCAATCCACAAAGTCCTCCTCCATCTCACAAAACAGGCAATGATGCCAACTGCAGGAGGAAAGCTGAATCAGTGAATGTGTAAGCATCTCAGCACTAGCAGGGGTCTCTACCCGGCTGCTCCAGCACCCAGGCCTGCATCGGGGTAGATCCATGTGGCTTCTCATTGGTGAATTCTTGTAGGAAGTCAGCCTTGTCAGCTGAAGCTGGGAACTGCTAAGGCAGCTGCACCCTGGTGTGACCATCACAAAGCAAGAGACCAGAGAACTAGAAAGGTGAGGCTCACTGAGCCATTTATTTAATCCCACATGTTTTTATCTGCCAGGTAGCACAATAAAATAACTCAGTAGGTGACATCATGATAAAGGGGGAAATTTTTGAAATTGTCAAAGATTTTGTCTTGCTTGGATTCACAATCAATTTACATGGAAACAGCAGTCAGGAACTGACTCAAAGGCACCTAGTAACAACAACAACAACACAATGTCCAGGATAAGGTGACCTAGCAACGTAATGAGTTCTTCATGGGGCTGCTAACCCCAAGGTCAACAGTTTGAATCCACCAGTGACTTCAGGAGAAAGATGAAGCTGTCTGCACCCAGAAAGATTTAAAGTCTTGGAAACCCAAAGGGGCAGTTCTACTTTATTCTATAGAATCACTATGAGTCAGATTCAATTGGCAGTGAGAAGAAATGTTTAGGATATTTATTCTCAGTCATTCCATTTCATTTGTTGACAACTTCTAATTTTTCTAAATTGATATTTTCTGCATTTCACATTCATATTATCAGTGGGTTTGTAGTTTTTTATTCTCATTTTGAACCATGTGACATCAATAAATTAAAGTTGACCCTGCTTTGAGAAGGCAACTATTTCCCATTCGTATTTTGAATACCTTTAAACTTGAGGGGCTCATCTTCTGTCACTTTCTCAGACAATGATCCCTTATTATTCATAAGGTTTTCACTGACTGCTTTTCAAAGAAGTAGATCATTAGGTCCTTCTTTGTAGACTATCTTAGTCTGGGAGATTGCTGAAACCTGTCCACCATGGATGACCTGATGATATTTTAAATATTGCTGGCTTAGCTCCCAGCATCACAGCAACATGCAAACCTTCACAATACAGCAAACTGACATAGGAGAGGTAGGATTCCATGTGACTTGTATATAACTCTATGTTGTCACTAATTGCTGAGTAGACTCATGGCAACCCCATGTACAATGAACAAAATGCTGTCCAGCCCTGCACAGTCATCATGAATATTCTAATCGGACTATTGCAATCTATAGTGCTTTCAATGGCTGAATTTTAGAAGTAGATAGCCACACCTCTCTTCCTAGTCTGCCTTACTTCTAGAAGCTCCACTGAAATGTGTTCAGCATTATAGCAACACACAAGCCATCATTGACAGAAGGACCATGGTTGTGCAGGCCAGGATTTAAACCCAGATCTCCCATGGAGTGACATGACACTCCATGAATAATGATACTGAATGGTATAGAATGTATCATTGGAGTGGGGTGGGGGGAGGCCAGAAAAGCAAGCCCACTGCCATTGAGCCAATTACAACCCACAGGGTTCTGTAAACCGTTATAGGAGAAGATAACCTTATCTTACTACCGTGGAATAGCTGGTGGATTTGAACCTCAACCTTGTGGTTAGCATCCCAATACTTATCCTGCAGTGACAGAAGCAGAGAGTGAGGGTGACAGAAACGATGGAAGAATAGGTGGAAATGTTACAGGAGAAATTGTGGGTGAAGAAAACAAAGATTTCAGTACTGATAATGTTTAGTCTATATTTTTGATTCTCATAACCCAACTGGAAATATGTTACTGGATCTCTGGTAGATATCTCATATCCAATTAGAATTGGGAATATGTGTTCAATTCGGTTGACAAGAAAAACAAATCCAGAGACACTCATTTGTGTGTTGGCAGAGTTTTATATCAAAAAGCAATTGTATATTGAGAAAATATCCCAGTCCAGTCCAGTCCAGATAAAGTCCATAAGTCTGATATTAGCCCATATGTCCAATACTGGTCCATAACTTACTCTTTAGACTCACGCAGCATGTGCAATGATGCTGAATGCAGGAAGATCATAGGCTATTGAGTGGAAACTCCTTGGATCCAATGGTGGTGGACACATCTCAAAGGTCTCTGACTGCCATCAGTGTGGCTCCATGTGGTTTGTCATCAGGAATGTGTGCCAGAGAGAGAGAGAGAGTGGCCCACCTTTTCTGATGGCAGAATCACGCAGGAGAGAGAGAGTTCCCAGAATCCTCATGAGAAGCTCACCTCCACAGGGAGCACTAGACACCACTCCTTCATTCTTTTATCAAGTTGACTTGAATTTATGTAACTACCACAGGATACAAGTAAATTAAATCAGCGGTTCTCAACTGTGGGTCGAGACCTCTTTGGGGGTCAGACAACCCTTTAATAGGGGTCGCTTAAGACCATCGGAAAACACATATTTGCCATGGTCTTAGGAATCAAGACACTGCTCCTCTATCTGTCTCCAGGTGCGTCCGCCCACACACGAGTACCCAGCGTGAAGACTGTTACCCATGCTACACCATGCTACTCATGCTACACCATGCTTCAAGACAAAATTTATCTCTTTATAATTAGAAATATTTCACAATATATAATTATATATATTTTTGTGATTCATCACTATGCTTTAATTATGCTCAATTTTTAACAATGAAAATACATCCTGTATATCAGATATTTACATTACGATTCATAACAGTAGCAAAATTACAGTTATGAAGTGGCACCGAAAATAATTTTATGGTTTGGGGTCACCACAACATGAGGAACTGTATGAAAGGGTTGAGGCATGAGGAACGTTGAGAACTTCAATTCAATAGTCAGGGATGAAACTCAGAAGTAGAAGCAGAATTATCCCAATGGGTTGGGAGTCATTTTGCTTCAAATGTTCATTCTTCTCTTTTTTGAGGAAATGGGCATGGGATCAGATCCTCATCCCACAAATGCCCAGGGGAATTATTATCAAGTGATCTTCTACCTGCCTCCTGTTTTCAGACAGCTGACAAGTCAGATGGAATTAGTTTGAGCTCCGATGACTTCAACCGGCTGCAGAGCCTACATGTCCTATTGATGCTGTGAAGAGATATGCTTCAGAAATCGTCCTACCCAGATCTGAGAAACTTAAGTAATAAAGTCTCTGTGAGTTATTTATTTTTTATAGCCTCAGATGAAATTGGACTGAAGATACACTTAGAGATTTCAGACTTTAATTGTGACTAATTGCATTCAGACTCATAAAAAAGCAAAACAACACCCAAGGCCAAATTAAAGGAAGGCAGAGCTCATTTCATTGAAGTGAATTTCCTAATTACATTCGCACTTTGTCTCTGTCAGTCTCGTTTGCTTTATTACCTGACCAAGACAAATATGCACAGATGTTGGAGGTGTCTGAATCAACCCTCCTGAGGGAAGGGAAGTGGACTTCTGCTCTAGGTCAATTTCAAACAGATATCACCTAACATATTTAGTGCTACAAAAAGAGATACCAACTAAAATAGTGAGGGATATTGTTGGTTTAGTGGTGATCGTTCCTTGCTGGGCTGCCAACTGCAAGTTCAGCAGTTAAAAATCACTCGTCCCTCCTCAGAAGAAAGAGGAGACTTTCTTTTCCAGTAAATCATTGCAGTCTGAAACACACAGGGGAAGCTCTACCCTGTCCCATGGGTTGCTAGGAGTCAGCATTGACTCAATTGTACTGATTCTGGAGACCTGGTTTCACTCCCAGCTAATGTACAGCCTGTACAGTTACCATCCATTTATCAGAGGAGGGTTGAATGTGGTTATAATGTTGTACACGTTTCCATGGCGTTTCAGACTGAGGTAGACTAGGAAAAAAGACCGGGCGACCTACCTTTGAAGATCAGCAGTAAAAACCTTATGACTCATCATCAATCTGGTCTACAAGCAATCATAGGGATGGCACAGAACTGGGCAGTGTTGTGTTCCTCTGTGCATGCGTCAGGATGAATTCAACAACAGCTAACAACAAGGCCAGAGTGAGAAAAAGTCTACCCAGAGGGCACCAAAGTATGGACCAACAACCTCCTTCTCTGGGGGAAATGCACACTTTAGAGCAGGTAGCAGAGTGATCTGAGTTACCTATTTCATCAGCATTCTGGGGTCTGGATTTATTGCTTTCCCTGGCATAGGAATTGGCATTCTTTATGAACCACCAAGAAAATGTAAATGCACTGGGCAGTTCATTGATACAAAGTAAATGAAATAAGCATTTAAACAAATTATTTTATGCAACATGATATGGATAAAGATGGAAAATCAAATATTTATGAAAATTTTGCTCAGGAAGAACATCGTCTGGCAAGCAAATAAACATGTATACAAATAACAAGATTGAAAGTGGTAATGCCATGTTGTTAGCTATTTAATCTATTCCGACTCCTAGCAGTCCTATGTGACAGAATAGAATTGTCCCTTAAAGTTTTCTTGACTGTAAGCTATATGAAACCAAATTGCCAGGTGTTTTTCCTGCATAGCCTCTCTTGAATTGCCAGCCTTCAGGTTAGCAGCCATGTTCTCACCTGTGACACCATAAGGCCCCTTGGTAATGCCATATACAAGCACACATTCGGGGTTGTAGGCAGGCCAGTCTCAGTCATCCTGTTTCAGACCCAAGAACTCATCAGTTGAGGTTTTTCACTAAGATCGGAGGGAGACTACTTTTCAGTTAACAGGTGGGAAAATACTATCCTTACAGAAGTCACTTTCATATTGGGTTTCCAAATGGTATGCACTCATTTTTAAGATTTTGTTTACAGGTGCATCCATGCATCTAGAATAGGATCTGGTACATAATGGGTGTGAGTGGAAAAGCATTGTTGCTAGCATGCCAGTTCATATACCCACCGGTTTATTCCAATGAAAATATGTTTATATGGGTCTCTTCTATGATCAGTGGTTGGCTACAGATGTGTTCTCTTATTAATGCACTTGCTTTCGTCTCATTAAAATCCAGAACCAAATACTCTGCAATTGATTAAATTCTGACTCATAGCATGCCTGCAGAACAGAGTAGAACTTCCCCTGTGGGTTTCCAAGGTTGTAAATCTTTACAGGAGCAGAAATTCTCAACTTTCTCCCGAGTAGCTGCAGATGGATTGAAATTGCTGACATTGCACTTGGCAGCCTGACTTGTAACCACTTGGGCTTCTTACTCTCATCAGGCTACATAAAACAAACAAACAAGCAAAAACTTTCTGTTGCTATGGTGGGGAGAGATTATTTTGCAACCAGGGATAATATCAAGTCTTTAACAAAATTCAAGTGGACATCTTAACCAAATCATTGAGGTTTTCTAATAAGATTATAGGAATGCTCCTCTTCACAAAACAGTAACTTTGGGAGTGGATATAGCAATTTAAAGAAGGTTGGGAACACCCTAAACATGAGTCAAGAGAGCCAAGACTGTCAACCTCAATAGATGAAGAAAACCTGGCGGGTGTCCAGAAACCGGTGAAAGAAAAATCATAACATTAGCATCAATTCTGTAGCTACTGAAGCTGGGATCTCATATGGTTCAGCCTTTTCAATTTTAAGCAAATAACTTGGTATCAGAACATTATAGGCTTGATGACTGTCAAAAGTCTTGACTGAAGATCTACTAACAAAAACAGCTGATCAGTCCATCAGTGGCTTAAGCAAGACTACAGCTAGTGAAGATGATCATAAGGAAGGAACCATAACTGGGGATGAGTCTTGGATTTACCAATACGATCCAGGGAACAAGATCTACTCTCAACAGTGATTTCAGAGGGGATCTGCTGAGCCAGTTAAATTCTACATGGAAATCCCAGCTCAGAAAATTATGGTGACAATTTGGAGTGACTCCAAAGGGTAACCTTGAAAGATTTTCTTAAAAGACAATATGATCACAAGAGTTTATTAGAAAGAAGTTTAAGAATATTGAAAAATGCATTGGGTGAGGAAAAGGTTAGGAAAATTACATCAAAGCATTTTTTCCAATTATGATCATGTATCTGCTCATTTGTTGAGGAGCTTACAAAAGTTTCCAGGAGAATTTCATTGGAAAGACTAACCCCATCTGCCCTACACCACTGATCTTGCCCCTTCGGGCTTCTTTTGGTTTCAAAACCTCAAAGAACATTGAAAATGGATATGATTTATGTCCTTTGTGGATATCCAACCTGCTGTTTTAATACAGTTTAAATGGAAAGATGTAGAATTCCCCAGGGTATAGATAGAGACGCGGAAAGGTCACCTTTACAAGTGTACAGACCTACATGAAAGGTATGTCGAGAACCAACTGCATCACGTTTTGATATTTTTGTTTTCAAAAGGTTTCCATGATTTTGTGGCAAATCCATTTGAACTTACCTTCCTAGAGGCACTTAGTGAATTTCAAATAAAAAAACCTTTCTTTTAAAATGAATTATTCTTTTAAAATAGTCATTGGAAAAGAACTTGTCATCTGAGAGCATTGGAATCACTTGTAAAATTCAGTGGAAAGCCCCTGAAGTTGAAGGCATGTAGCCATGTGAGTTGAGTTGGACATTTGTAATGTCTCAGACGATGGCAGAGTAATGTGGACACTGCTGACTTCCTGATGTGATGACATCCACCATGGTGGATGCATGAGGATATTCCCGATAACACAAGATGTGCAAATTGGATGTACCCTTGCCCATTGTCTTTAGCTCCTCACGCAGTGGAATAAAAACTAAGAAGGTAATTCATATCAATATTTGGAATTATAAACACATTTAAAGTTGAAGGAAAAAAACCAAAGCAAACTATAAGCAACAGAACTCCCTGAGGTACTCAGGATCAAAACCCCTTGTATTTTATACTAGATGAAAAACTTAACTTTAGTTGCAAGTAACAGGGAATGCAGAGTTAGGCAGAGATGTTAAGCATTTATGCTTAGCAAAATAAAACATGGGGTCAGTGCTTATTGCCCTCCCTAGTCCATCTTATCCAGTTCTCTAGGAATCAGGATAAATAAAATATGTGTTAGTATGTACAAGGAGGTACACTTAAAAAAATCATTTTATTGGGGGCTCATCCATCCATTGTGTCAAGCACATTAGTACATGTCACCATCATCCTTTTCAAAACATTTTATTTCTACTTGAGCCCCTGGTATCAGCTCATTTTTTCCCTCTTTCAACCCCCCACCCTCCCTCCCTCCCTCATGAACCCTTGATAAATTATAAATAATTATTATTATTTTCATATCTTACCCTGTCTGCTGTCTCCCTTCACCCACGTTTCTGTTGTTGATTACCCAAATTGGGGGGGGGGGGCATGGGAAGGGGTTATTTGTCAATCATTTGATCGGTTTCCTCTTTCTCCCCACAACTTCCTCCTACCCTCGTGGTATTACTACTCCCATTATTGGTCCTGAGGGGTTTATCTTCCCTAGAGTCTGTGTGTCGAGTGCTCTTATTTGTATGAATGTACATACTGGTATAGACAGATTTGTAAGCTAGAACTGGGGTTATGATAGTTGGGGGCAGGAAGCACTGAAGAACTAGAGGATATTGTATGTTTTGTCAGTGCTATACTGCACCCTGGCTGGCTTATACCTTCCTTGTGGCCCTTCTGTAAAGGGATGTCTAATTGTCTACAGATGGGCTTTGGGTCCCCACCCCACTCCCCTCATTCACATTGATATGAATTTTTGTTTGGATCTTTGATACCTGATAACTGATCCTATCCACACTTATGATCACACAGGCTGGTGTGCTTCTTCCATGTGGGCTTTGTTACTTCCCATCTAGATGGCTGCTTGCTTATCTTCAAGGCTTTAAGACCCCAAATGCTGTATCTTTTGATAGCCGGGCACCAACAGCTTTTTTCACCACATTTGCTTATGCACCCATCTTGTCTTCAGCAATCATGTGGGGAAGGTAAGCATCAGAATGCCAAGTTCTTAGAAGAAAGTGTTCTTGCATTGAGGGAGTACTTGAGTAGAGGCCCATCTCCATCTGCTACCTTAATACTTAACATATAAATATATGTACATAGATCTATGTCCCCATCACTGCATAAAAATATATTTACATATCACAGGCCTGTATTTGTACCACTATAAATGTCCTTTGTCTCCAAGTTCTTTCCTCTATTTCCTTTAATCTCCTCTTGTCCCACTATCATGCCTGACCTTCATTCGACTTTCAGTAATTCCTCAGGGCTACATTGTGCTTTATCAAACCCCACCCAGAATTCCCTGTCATCCTCACCATAGATTTTAGATTACTTGTTGTTCCCTTGACTCTGGGTTTGTTGGTTACCCCTTTCCTTTCCCCCACCTCTCCCTCTCCTAGGTCCCCCTGGAACATTTGGTCCCTTTGTTTTCTCCTCTGGATTATTTATCCTGCCTATCTTATGGAGATAGACATGAGGGGGAAAAAAGCATATAACTAGTTCCAGATCTGTCTGTTGACCTTTATGAATATTTTTTTGATTGAGTCTGATGGGGTGCCAAGCCCTGCCCCCAAAGTCTATTTTGGGATTCCTCATGGACTTCATTGCTTTGCTCCCCTTGCTGCTCTGCTGCATTCCCTTCGTGTCTAGACTAAGTGTGTGTGTGTGTGTGTGTGTGTCTATGTATGTGTGTTTGGGGGGGTGGTCAGACCCGGGCACAATTCCCACACTGTGTCTCCAAAGTTGTCCCTCATAGTACTGTGGGTCAGTGAGGGGATGTCCTGTCTCATGGTGGGGCGGCAGGTGCACTTCTGTTGTTGTTCAGGGAGTATGGGTATGTGAATGTTTACATTTAATATTTCCAAGATTTTTATGTGTAGTTCTTTAAAAAATGTCAAACAAGCTCTGGTTTTGCTCCCTGAATTTTAGGGCTAACAAGCTTTATTTAGTCCTGTGGGAAGAAAACGTTCATAAACCTGATCAGTGAGGAATAGCGAAAGGAAGAAGGCAAACAGAGCAGGGAGCAGGTGACACACTGAAGCCAGGAAACAGAGTTGTGCTTAATGAGGCAGCTGTTGACAAAGTTGTGGGCAGGACTGGGGACTTCACTGTATGCCCCTAAATTATGCGATGTAAATTCTAACCCTGTTACTTGAAATTATATTCCCATTGGGAGTCGGTTTTCTTTGTTATGGTAATGAGGCAGTATTTGTAGGCAGTGTTTTAAGTCAATCTCTTTAGAAATATAAAACAGCAAATTAAGCAAGTAAGCATTCATAAATGGAAAGTAAGCTACACGTTGCAGGATCACCAAGGAACCTAGGACTACAAGCGGAAAGGAGACAAGGACGTTTCTCTGTGCCATGGGCAGAGAGAAGGGAGAAAGGCAGGGCCTTTCCCTGGAGACAATGCCTTGCGTGCAGACTTCTAGGCTCCGAAACTCTTAGAAAATTAACTTGTGACACTTCGGTTATGCTGGCACTAGATAACAGAGACGGAAACCAACAAGGGGGATTGACAGATCCATGGCAACAAACAGGGGAGCCGTTACCTCCCGTAAGCCTGTGGGGAGAATAGGGAGAGAAGTTACCGGAATCCAGAAAGCAAAACTTCCTCTGATGCCTCATTGACCAAATCCCATGAGGAACCAGAGGATGAGGGAGCTTATCCTGATCACAGAGGTTAGGCCCCTAGGACTCAGAACGAGTAGAAAGGATAGAAGCAGATTTGGGATGCCCAGAACATGGTGGTTGTGCTGTTTCTTCAAATCTAGCATATTTACATGTCATATTTTAAAACACCGTATACCAAGAATCTATATTGGTTTCCTTTTTTTCTTTTTTAATTGTCACTTATGCCTGTGAATTAACTTCTTCGGAGAAAGAAATTGATTAAGTGTAGGGGAAAAGAGAGATAATTGTCATTCATGAGAGTCATAATAGAGTTGTCAATCAAGTATCACAATTTCAAAGTATTATACATTTTATAAGAATGGAAACTATAAGGAAAATGACTAGATATTGATGCCTACACAAAACAGTTCACAGATATTTTATTACCATGCCCTTTAAAAAATTAGTCATTATTGTTTTATGCTTTAATCATCTGGAGTTTTCAGTTATTCTGATTTTTCTGATTAGAAGCCAAGTTCCTCCTATCAAGCAATGTATAGGCCAGCTAATGTCTTACATAGTTAAGATAATATGAATTACTTATAACCAATGATTGCAAATTAAGCAATATGGGACCCTGAGTGGCTCAAAGAGTTGAGCGCTTGACTACTAACCAAAAGGTTAGTAGTTTGAATCCTGTCCAGTGACATTTCAGAATACAGGCCTGCCAATGTACTTTCAAAAAGTACTGTCTTCGGAAAACACTCCTAAAGGTCAACAAAGAGACCTGCAACTATTTATAGGCTTTTCTTTTTTGTCTTTGTTTTGTTGTTCTGTTTTGCTTTGCCTTGTTTTTGTGCTTATTATTGTCTCTGCATGTCTATCTAGATAATATAAGCAGAATAAACAATCCGGAGAGAAAACAATGGGACCAATGGTTCCAGAAGGACACAGAGAAAGGGAGGCAAGGCAAAGGAGGGGAGAACTAATAACCTCAGGGACAAGGGAACAAAGACTGATCCAAAATTGATGGTGAGGAGGGCGTAGGATGCTAGGTGGGGCTTGATCAAGGGCAATGGAGCTGAGAGGAATAACTGAAACCCAAATGAAGGCCGAACATGATAGTGGGACAAGAAAAAAGTAAAAGGAAATAGAGGAAAGTAATAGGAGGCAAAGGACATTTATAGAGGTCTAAATACAGGCATGTACATATGTAAATATATTTATATGTAAAGATGGGGAAATAGAACTATGTACTCATATCTATATGTTAAGAATTAAGGTTGCAGATGGACATTGGGCCTTGACTCAAGTACTCCCTCAACACAAGAACACTGTTCTAACAATCCGACATTCTGTGATGCCCACTTACCCAACACCATCACTGAAGACAAAATGGGTGCATAAGCAAATGTGGTGAAGAAAGCTGATTGTGCCTGGTTATCAAAAGATATAGCGTCTGGGGTCTTAAAGACTTGAAGGTAAACAAGCAGCTATCTAGCTCAGAAGCAACAAAGCCCACATGGAAGAAGCCCACCAGCCGGTGTCATCATGAGGAGTCAATGGAATCAGGTATCAGGCATCTAAAGCCCAGAATAAAAGCATAGCCAAGGTGAATGGAAGTGGGGCATAGAGTGGAGCCCCACTGCCCATCTGTAGAAAACTGGAAATCTCCCTACAGAGGGGTCACAAGGAAGAGATGAGCCAGTCAGGGTGCAGTATAGCACCGATGAAACAAACAACTTGCCTCTAGTTCTTTGATGTTTCCTTCACCGCACTATCATGACCTCAATTCTGCTTTATGAATGGGATTAGACCAGAACATGCACACTGCTACAGATTTGAGCCTGCAACACAGGGAATCCAGGATAGATTACCCCCCCTCCCGCCCCCCCACAGGGCCAGTAATGAGATTAGAAATACCAGGAGGATTAGGGGAGGGTTGGGGGAGATAGGGGGAATTGATCACAAGCATCAACCTATAACCCCCTCTCAGGGGGACAAAGGAAAAATGGGTGAGGGGCAACAGAGGATGATGTAAGATATGAAAATTATCATCTATAACTTATCAAGGGTTCATGAGTGAGAGAGGGTGTGGGAGGGAGGGGGAAGAAATGGGGAACTGATATCAAGGGCTCAAGTGGGAAGAGAATGCTTTGAAAATGATGATGGCAGCATATGTGCACATGTGCTTGACATACTAGATAAATGTATGGATTGTGATAAGCCATGTAAGAGCCCCAATAAAAGTTTTTAATAATCAACAAACAAATAAATAAATGCTGTGAAATGCAGTTCTACTCTGCCACACAAGGGGTTACTGTGAGTGGGAATTGACTGATGGTATCTGGCAAGGATTTCCTAATTGTCTTTGAAAGGGGCTCAAAGTAGGTGAGTGAATGATGATTTTCCACATAGTAAGAGAGGAAGTCCATTAGAGTGGCTGTTCCCCATTGCACCTGATGGCTCACCATTAATGTTCATGTGGCTCTAAAAGGTGAACTGAAGATACTAAAAAGATAATGGCTGCTATGATAACTTGTCTCAGTATCAGTGAGTTTTGTTGATAATTCTTTATATAAAGTTAGAAAATGAGCAATTTTATTTCTTTGCTCTGATCCGTCCAAATTTAAAAATAATTTGGATATAGTAATCTGAGATCATGATCTTACTTTTTTATGATGATGGTAAAATGAAGAAACTATTACAGGGATTCTGGATCAGAAGAGACTGATGTAGCATTAGGTAATCTGACAATAACTAGTTTACAAATTGGAGATTAAGTAGCTGCAATTTTTTCCTCAGTTTTAGTTGTTACTGAAAATTTAGCCTTCTGAGAACTGAAAGCCATTCATTCTTTGCAAAAAACTTCTACACTAATTTATATGAAACTGCATTAACATTACAGACTAATAGAATGATCACATAGCCTGTTATAGCGTAAGGATATATTTGTTAGCTAAATAACTCATTTGGACAACTGTAATTGAAATTAGTCTGGTGTATCAATCTCTCGACAGTGACTCTAGTTGAGACATTTATAAGGAAACCAAGTGAGAACTGTGAAGAGTACCTACATGTGATAAAAGGAAGCAGAAACCATAGTTTGTACCTCTTTCCAATCAAGACATTTCCCTCCAAAGCAGCATGCCACACCTCTTTCTTTGTCTGGCTGTGGAAGTGGTCAATGAAACCCCAGTGCACACCAAAGCCACTCCTTTGGGGTACATTCCAAACCACAGCAGCTTTACAGAACAGAGTCGAACTCCGCCACAGGACGTCTTAGACTCTCAGTCTTCAGGAAGGCAGCCTGTCTTATCTTACTCGCACAGTGACTGGTGGACTTGAACCAGAGGCAAGGTGCTTTTGAAAAATCCTACCCTCAGGTGGAGAAATCCCATCTTAAGAACAGCTCAACTGAGATTTAATCAGATTTTGTTGTAGTATTCCTCCTAATACTTCTAGATACCCACTTTTATTTCTTACAGCAAATGAACAGATAGAAAAAGGAATTGACCTCAAAGTGCAAACCATAAAAAGAGATAAGGAGGGACACTATATAATGCTCAACGGAATGATAGATAAAG
>NW_022111372.1:30549764-30554587 GCF_000313985.2 Echinops telfairi | reverse complement strand
CACAATTGATGTGTGTATGGATTGGGATAACAGTTGTATGAGCCCCTAATAAAATGTTTAAAAAATTAAAAAAAATTAAAAAAAAAAAACAAACAAAAAAAAAAAAGAAAAAGGAGTCCAAACAAAGATGAGTGTATGGGGCAAAAATTGTGATGAAAAACAAATTTCTCTTAAGATAAAAATGTTTACAGGTGGGTGGACCTTTATTATTTCACTCAGCAAATTGACTGTCCTTAATCATATAATCATTACCTTCCAATATGACCTTTCCCAGGCTGTCTTTTTCTTTAAAGTATGCCGTTTTATTATTATTATTTGGTTTTAATTCAACTCTATTACTTGTGGGTGGTGCAGATGCACTCTTCTGCTAGCTAAAGGGTGAAAGTTTGGGTCCACCCAATGGTGCCTTGGAAGAGAGGCCTGGCAATCTACTTCGGAAAAATCAGCCCTCAGCAAACATATGGAGCACCGGTCTGCTCTGACACATCTGAATACAATTGCCATGGGTTGAAATCAGTTCTGCAGCCACAGGTTGGTTGTAGTTAAAATTACACCCCTTTTAAAAAAAATAAAGTTGACATAATTTCTTCAAAGACAAGGGGTGATTCCCAATTCTACTGTGTGCAAATCTGATGATTATTGGGATACTTTCCCTGGGCCTGGTTATCCTCAACTACACTATAGGAATGACAATACTGACCTCACCTCTTAGTATGGTACAGGCTTTGCCTCCACCAAGGGCAGCCAGTGAAAAGGTAAGTGGACATCCATAAAGCTGCATCTGCCCATAGGGGCATTTTCCTGCTCTCACAAAAGCCGTGGGACTTCATGTCAGCCATGAGCAGTACAGGTACCAGAGACTGTATTTCTAATAATATATTGATTTTGTATGGTATCCTTGTATATCTAATACAACATGATATACACATTCTGCTATACATTAGATCATAGTAATTATGTTAATATAGTATATTATACTATGTGTACAGTCTTTTGACAAATAACTCCTAAACATTTGAGTCATCACTAAATATTAGTTATAGGATAGTTGATAGTTTAAACATGGTATCTTAAACTGTCTCAACAACTTATTTTAAGTGCAATGAATACAAACATACTGGAGTCGAGCCGATTCAGCATCTTGAGACACTCCTGGATTTCTTTTACTCGGAATGTCCTATTAGAAGTCAGGACTCCTGGTGGTGTAGTGGGTTTCTTGCGCTGCTAACCTCAAGGTCAGCAGTTTGAAACTACCAAGCACCCTGTAGGAGAAAGATGAGGCTTTTTACTCCCATCAAGATTTACAGCCTCAGAAACCCCTAAAGGCAGTTCTTCCCTGTGCTAAAGGGTCACGATCTGTCAGAAGAGACTCCGTGGCAGAGTTCGGTTTGTGGTTTGGTTACTGAAGGTTAGTAAGGAGAACCTTTGAAAAGATAAGCATCTCTTAGTACTATATTCACATGTGTGTTTTTCATAAAACACACTATAGTCTAAATATGGGTTCTTCCTGAAGTCCTCCTGTCCACTCCTGAGCCTGGGGCCCATGACAGCCACTCATCAGAGTTGTTTGCAACTGAACGAGATGGAGAATCACCACCTTGCTTCCCAGCATCATTTTAATTCTATGATTCTTTTTCTCTTAATCTTCCATGTCTCTGCTTTGCTAGCAGCTGACCCCACCCACACAACCCATTCCTGAAATCACATTAGATACCAAGAATATCTCCCACATTTTCATCTAAGGTCTAATGTCTTTCAGAGAAAACGAACATTCAGATAATTAATGTCTATCTCATCATTCACAATTTAGTTGACACCTTTTTCAGTTAATATTTAGTGAAGTAATCCTCTCTATGTAAACTCACAGCTGCCAATACTCATGAATATCTTAGCATTTGGAACTAGAAATGCTTCCTTTACTATAACTCACACCCCAAACCAAAATCAGTACCATTGAGCTGAAGCCAACTCAAAGTGGCCCTGCAGGCCACAGTAGAAGTGCCCATGTGAACTTTGAGATGGTAACTCTTCACAGGAATAAAAGCCTCCTCTTTCTCCTGCAGAGAACCTGGAGGTTTTGAATTGCTGACCTTGCTGTTAGCAAGTGACCCACTCTACCATGAGGGTTCCTCTTTCTCCTCCAATTAGTATTGATTTACTATTCTAGATTTGGGGGTCCTTAATCTCTCCAAATTTGGAGTCTGCCTTGTGTGACCCCAGATATATGTGTTCATGTACTCAGTGGGGAATTATAAAGACCTTCCCCTGGGCTGTGTTCCAAACACCATCACTTCAACTTTATTTTAGATCAATTTACTGAATTCTATGAATTACTGAAGCATTTGTTTGATTTTTTTTTGAGAATCCTGAAAATTAAAACAGCAAAAAAACTGTCAAACTTATCAGTTTCACAAACACATAATCAATTAGTAAAAATTAGTATGTTGCTTAATATTGAACATATTTATTTTCTATAACAGGACCAATTTGTGAATTTATAAGGCAATGGTATTTATAAGGTAATGGTATTCAGTTCAACAAGAGTGTCTTAGTTACCTTGTGCTCCTCTAGCACAAATAACATAAATGGGTGTCTTTAAAGAGCATAAATATTATTTCCTGACTGTTCTGTAGACTAAGGCCACATCAGAGTCCTTGTAGACAGTGTTGACTAGTCCTTGGATCCTTGACAATCATCATGAGGTCTCTGTCTTCCCCATGTGTGCATCGGATCTGATCCACTCATTTTATAACTCAGGAATTATTAGGTTTAGAATTTACTCAACTCTAGTATGTGACTTCATTAGCATAATAAAAACCTCCTTTCTGAACTCAGAATTACACCCATGAAAAAAGAAAAAATATGAATAAATAAATGAGAACTTGCTGTTGAGTCCAGTCCAACTCCTAGCAGCCCTCAACAGGCAGAGTGGAATGGCCCCACCGGGATTGGAAGGTTCTGGCCCTTTGGAAGCAGATCAGAAGAAGGTCTTTCTTCCGAGGTGCCCGAGTGAGTCTGGGTCACCACTCTTTGGACTGGTATCCCCCAAGCACCCAGGACTTCTTCCACAGATAAAAGGACTGAATCATAAGACACATTTTTAGGGGGCATTCTCCAATTCATAACAAAGGAAAAGGTATGTTTAACAGCCGAAGCTTTGTAATATGAATTGAGATTAATGAGCACCCCAGTGTTGGGGGTATCAGAGCAGGACAACTTGTCCTTTGCGGACTCAAACACAGCCGAGAAAGGATTAGGCTGGATTTATACTTTTTCCTTCTCAGACAGTTGAGATACCACGATAACCAAGCACTTGACAAAAGCTGCGAAACAATCCAGATGAACAAGACAGAAATACCATTTTTGAAGGTGTCCTCAGATGACTTTTGCTGAAGGATGTGTATGAAGTCTTGCCCAATGCTTGCTGTATCATATACTTGGATTTATCATTTTTGCTGGGCTTCCTCATTCTTTCCCTGCCTCATCAAAGTCTTTCTCGTCATTTGAACCAATGAGCAGGAAGAACATAAATGTCTTCCTCACATCTTTTCCGACACTGTTTCAGGTAAAGAGAAGGCCTGAGGAGTTGATGGTAGATTGATGAGATACATGTATTTAGGAAAGGTTCACAAGACTATCTCCATGACAAGGCAGGGAGAAATAAATGGATGTTGCCTGCCCTCTTTTTCTCATCATCACAGGTGCCACATTTTTCCATTCTGAACATTTGTCATCTTCATAAAAGTTTACAAGATTTAAGAAATAACATCAAGGATGAGTTTCTGCCCTCCTGAGTGAGCCAACATACAAAAAAGAAAATTTGAAAAATATCGAAACACTGAGAAGTGTTATGGCCCAAGGGATTGAAAAGGGTAAAATTACAAGTCTATTTAGAATTGAAGCAAAAAGTCTTATTAAAAATGGAGATTCCTCTTCTATCAAGTGCGACTCTGTGTCTTTGAACCAGATTGTGTGCGTATGAGTTTCTTCATATTTTAAGTAAGCTCTAAGATCCTTTTGGTTCTACCATACAAGAAAGCTTTAGAAAATGCATGGAACAATGCCATTTTACATTATGGCTTTGCAGACAATAAACTCATACGGAGCTGGTTAGGAAGTTAAAAGTGTTGGATGTTTCTTCAACCTCTGGGGGCTCTGCTCTCCCACAAAATACTCTTTAAAAAAACCCAAACTTTTATTATTGGCTCTTACATCTCTTATCACAATCCATACATTCCTCCAGGGTGTCAAGCACATGTGCCGCCATCCTCATTTTCAAAGCATTCTCTTCCCACTTGAACCCCTGATATCAGCTCCCCATGTCTTCCCCCTTCCTCACCTGCCCGCCTCCTTCAAAAACTCTCGATAAGTTATAGATTATTTTTTCCATATCTTATCCTCCATTGCCCCTCACCCACTTTTCAGTTATTCGTCCCCCTGGGAGGGGGTTCTAGTTCAATCCTTGTGATCAGTTCCCCTCTTCTCTCCCCAACCTCCCCGAATTCTCCTGGTGTCCCTACTCTCCTTGTTGGCCCTGAGGGGTTTATCTATCCTGGATTCCCCATGCTGCGGACTCCCATCTTTAGCAGTGTGCATGCTCTGGTCTAATCTGACCTGTAAAGTAGAATTGAGGTCATGATAGTGGGTATGAGAAGGGAATAGAACTATGTACTCAAATCATATCAAAAAGTATAGTGTCTGGGGTCTTAAAGGCTTGAAGGTAATCAAGAGGCCATCAAGCTCAGAAGCAACAAAGCCCACATGGAAGAAGCACACCAGCCTATGCAACCACGAGGTGTCGAAGGGATCAGGTGTAAGGCATC
>NW_022111372.1:30480679-30549265 GCF_000313985.2 Echinops telfairi | reverse complement strand
GGGAGCGGGGAGGGAGGGGAAAAATGAGGACCTAATGCCGGGGGTTTAAGTGGAGAGAAAATGTTTTGAGAATGATGAGGGCAATGAATGTACAAGTGCACTTTACACAATTGATGTGTGTATGGATTGTGATAAGAGTTGTATGAGCCCCTAATAAAATGTTTTTTTAAAAAAAGAACTAAGGTTGCAGATGGATATTAGGCCTCAACTCAAGTACTCCCTTAACACAAGAGCACTTTGTTCTAATAATCTGACATTCTGTGATGCTCACCTTCCTGACACGATCTCTGGGAGACAAAATGGGTGCATAAGCAAATGTAGTGAAGAAAGTTGATGGTGCCTAACAAAAGACATAGCATCTGGGGCCTTAAAGACTTGAAGGTAAACAAGCGGCTATCTAGTTCAGAAGCAACAAAACCCACATGGAAGAAGCACACCAGCCTGTGTGATCATGAGCTGTCCATGAGATCAGGTATCAGGCACCAAAGACCAGTGGAGACCCAAAGCCCGTGTAGACAACTGGGCATCCCCTTACTGAAGGGACACAAAGAAGATACGAGCCAGTCCGGACACCACTGAAACATACAACTTTCCTCTAGTTCTTTATGCTTCCTCCCCCCACTATCATGACCCCAATTCTACCTTACAAATCCAGCTAGACCAGAGCATGTACACGGGTACAGATAAGAGCTGGAAACACAGAGAATCCAGGACAAGTAACTCCTCAAGACCAATAATGAGAGTAACGATACCAGGAGGGTAAGGGGAAGGTTGGGGGAGAAACAGGGAACCAATCACAAGGATCTACATATAACCCCCTCCCTGGGGAATGGACAACAGAAAAGTGAGTGAAGGGAGACATTGGTCAGTGTAAGACATGGAGAAATAATAATAATTTATTTTATTCAGATGGAAAAGGATGCAGTCTTAACAATTGTTTACAAGCCAGGAAATATTGGACTTTATGTCTTTTAAGCATAACAGTTTTTCTCACTTAAAGAAGGCATACATGGATACATATAAAGATAGTTTATTAAGTTATGGCTTTTTATTTATGTAAGTGAAGATCTATGAAGTTATATATATATATGCACTTTTAATTTTAGTGCTCTCTTATATGAAGCTATTAATGAATTGTCTACTTGCCATCCCTCTGGGGACCTTGAAAGAAGCTTTCTCAGCAAAGGAGAATTAGAGATATATTTTGAAGGCATTACTTAATGGATTTAAAATTGGATATTGCTCTTGGTTTAGATGACAAAGGGGAAATGGATCTAATGCTTCCAAAACAAAGCTCATACCGGAGGTGAGCTCAGGGAGAGTTACAAGCTCATGAGACACATGGGTGGCGTAGAAGTAAACCCATTGGGATCATTTGAAATTATGCAGAAAATGCAAGTTAAAAAAAATCCCAAATTTCCAGAGATTTCTTAAGGTAGGACTAGAATAATTTATTCTTTTTTTAACTGTCTCTAGGGAAAATGTATCATAGTGGACCTAGGAATTTAGTTTGAGAGAGCAAAAATATACCATCAGCACAAAAAGATAAGGTGTGTGGGTGGGGATCAGGCTTTAGTAAGGAAGAAAAGGATGAAAAGAAATAATATTGAGAAGTAAATTTACAAACCACTTGCACCCACATTATATGGGCACTCACTTAGACGCAAGTAACACATTTTCCTTTGCTTGACATCAGTTATGGTTGAAAAAATTATCTTCCTTGGGTCTTCCTTTTAAACTCTGGACCAAGCAGTTCTTGAAAGTATTCTTTCTGTAAGGAAGGGAGCCAGTGATGAAGCAGAGAACATCTTCCTGCAGACGTTTAAAAATACTTCCAAATAACAAAGAATGAGTTCTTCATATAATGTGTAGTTTATAAAAATGCTTTTCTGTGAGGGGCTCATCTTCTCTTCAGACACCCAGCCTGCAAGTTAGGCTTGGGTGATTGCACTCACTTTCTTTTAAATTAGGAAACTAGGAGCAATAGCATGAAGCATCATGTCCCCAATCCCACAGCTGTTAAACGGGGCCAGGATATGGAGGCTCTCAGAGCTCCGCTTCCCATTTTCATCTCCTTTTGATTTGTCTTCTGATTTATTTCCCTCTGTTATTAGCACATTTCCTATTTGACCAAGATAACAACAATACTAACAAAAGTCATGGTATTTAACCTTAAATCCTTTTGTCTAACATTTTAATTTCCTTCATTCATTTCAGTTCACGAATCAGTTTCCATTTAAGAAAGAAACCCTTCTCCTTTTCTTTCCTGGTATGTGCTTCTTCTAGCCAGTCTTGCTTTAATTTGTTCAATAAAAGTTGCTGGATAAATTACTAAAATCCAGACCCTCTTTGGGTATTTTAAACACCTTTGTTCATTGTTCTTAATGTGTTGCGGAATATGGACTCCTTTTTCTGGAGTCGGAAGACATCTCCTCTGTTAATTGGTTGTATGGCCTGAAACTCATCATAAAAAAGTAAAAGTTGCTGTCATTTATTCCCACTCATGC
This sequence comes from Echinops telfairi, assembly GCF_000313985.2. NCBI lineage: Eukaryota > Metazoa > Chordata > Mammalia > Afrosoricida > Tenrecidae > Echinops > Echinops telfairi. The sequence goes on along the minus strand of NW_022111372.1, from coordinate 30,546,758 downwards.
AACCCCGTGTGCTTCGGAACAGAGAGGAATTGATAATATTTCCAACCCTGTGACCTGTGGAAGCAGATTTCCAGGAATTTCATCAAAGCTGCTTCCATATGGGTTCAAACTGCTTCCTTTGGGGTTAATCTGCAGGACCACTCAGGGGCTCCCAATACAGGGGATTACAGGCTACGGGCCAAATTTTCTAAAGCAAGCCAGATGGATAACAGTACATTTCTTTAAATGTAGCTAGATGAATCCTTTCAGCCCCCAAACAAATCCAAGAAATCTGATTAGACCATTTTGCTACCAGTCCACACAAGTTAGATTTGTCCGAGTCAGGCTGAGACAGTAATCATGTCACCAGGCCACTGCTGAGTCAACATCGTCTGAGCTGCTCTGAAGAGCTGGGTGTGTTTCTATGTGACTGCTCTGCTTGGTAGTGCACCTGAATGACGACGGTCTATCTTCCAGCTCTGAGCTACTCAACCACCCACCAGCGTTCTCTCGGGGGCACCTTGCCCTGAGTTAAAAGGAATGCATCAACATGTATTGATAACTGATCTTCCTTTCTTACACAGGCTAACTTTATGTGCTTACTTGCTAGGAAAAGAATTGGTGAACTGTAACACCCACAGGCATTTTTAATTTCACAGATGTTTCCAGTAGTGATAGGCGGAATTGATACGTGTGTATGTGGCATTAAATGATATTGCCAAGTCTCATTTTTAATGACAACTAAACATTTGTAGAGAATTTGAGTTTAGGAGACCTCTCTTCATGTTGCTTCCTTTGGGTTCTAGTGATAATATATGTACATATGGGAGAGATTAACAGGATGAGGTATCAGATGGTATTGGGAAAAATCATGCGAGGAGACACCCAACCTATCGGGAAAAGAGTTCCAAGTCTCCTGGGCTGGGCCTTCCTTTCAGCCTTCATTATTCATTGGCTTTGGCCCATTGCAGCTTACAGCGAGAGCTTCTTTTAACACAGACATTTATCGATTTCCCTTTTATTCATTGTAACATATACTGAGTTGTGATCATTGCTCATCATGTTCTAGGATATACGGACACCTTTGAGAAACTGACAAAGGCTATTGATCCAACTTATAAAGTACGTATAGTTTTGTTATTAGTTGCTAGTCACATGCAACTCACGGTGACCTTTCACATAGAGGGGAACACGGAGTCCATTCTTGTGGGTAAGCTGTCAATCCATCCCACTGAGGATTTCTCTCATTTTCATGGACTCTCGGTTATTTTTACAATGACTGAAATTTCCTAGTGGTGTACAAAGTAAGTCCATTGAAGTCTTGCCATCCTAGCTTATATATTCATTCTGGATATATATGCACTTTCAACTTGAAGTGTAATTTTAGGGAATTCAATACCTCCTGCATCTGGCCCATAATCCCCTCAGATAAGAATCTTAGGTCTAGTTAAGACATGAGATCTTAACGGATCTCTTCCTCCATAGCATGTCTTCTGAGCCAAACTGAGCACATTATCTTCTCTCTGCCAGAAATCGCTTCCTCTTTGACCCCTTCTTGCTTACTATGTATTTCTCGCCATGTCCACTCCTCCTTAATGAAACACAAGGTTTCGGGAATGGACAGAATTCCAATTGAAATGTTTTTTTCCTTTAAATGATGCAGCGCTGGAAGCACTCACTAGTCTACATCAAAAATTTGGAATACCTGGGAAGCCAACTGGAATAAATCCATATTCGTGCCCATTAAAAACAAAAGGGAACAAGAGCATGAAGAAATTATCTAACACTATCATTAATATCATATGCAAGTAAAATTTTGCTGTAAATAATTAAATTTTTCTTTTGTAGCAATATATCCACAGGGAATGGCCAGACTTTCAAGTTAGATTCAAAGGAGGACCCGGAACAAGGGATATTATTGCTGACATAAGGTGGATGTGGGCTGGAAATAGAAAGTACTAGAGAGTTGTTTACTTATGTCTTGTCTATTGCATAAAGACATTCAACTGCATGGATCATAAAAATCTATGGAGACTTCTGGGGCAAGACACCTGAGTGAAAACACAAGTAACTCAACCCCTCTCTAAGAAGCAGGAGAAAATGAGTAAGAGGGAAGGATAGGGCCATCTGAAATTCAGAGAATGGCTTCAAATTTAAGTGAGGCAAAACCCGCACCTCTCAGAGGCAGAGGGACCAAGCAGGGAGAGGGGAGAAGGGGACCTCTGGCTCTTGGCCAACCCCACTCCTCAGGACTCTCCATGGTCAGCAACTAGGCTCTGGAGCAGACTTCCATGGCAACAGAATTCAGGCCATGAGTCGACTCTAGCAGCACCAGAAACAATGCTTGAGATCAGACTTGGTGCCAAGTACGAGACCCAGCTTGGCCCAAGAGCACCAGCAACCAGGCTCAAAAGGAGATCTCTGCAACACCAGTGATCAGCCCAGCAGTGAACTCGTACAGACCAGTGACTACACCCAGCAGTGAACTCGTACAGACCAGTGACCAGCCCAGCAGTAAACTTGTACAGACCAGTGACCAGGCCCAGCAGTGAACTCGTACAGACCAGTGACTAGGCCCAGCAGTGAACTCGTACAGACCAGTGACCAGGCCCAGCAGTGAACTCGTACAGACCAGTGACCAGGCCCAGCAGTGAACTCGTACAGACCAGTGACCAGGCCCAGCAGTGAACTTGTACAGACCAATGACTAGGCCCAGCAGTGAACTTGTACAGACCAGTGACCAGGCATGGGTCTATCCCCTTACAATACCAGGAACCAGGCTTTTGAGTGGACCTCTGCTGCACCAGTCACCAGCCCCCTGTGGAGCCAGAGCCCAGGGCCTGGTGGGGTCCTTGGTAGTGTCAGCTAGAAGTCTTCAAAGAAGCTGTGCTCTACAGGGCCCACATGGCCATGCAACAATCGCTTCATATTTGCACCTTGTACCAGAATCTATTCACTGCCATTTGCCCAGCTCTCATGGACTACAGCTACCAAGCTCACAGACAAGTGAAGAGCCCACCCACACAGCAGCCCCCTTCCTGCCAGCTTTCCTCCCTTCGTTCCTTCGTTCCTTTTATAACCTCCTCTTTTTGCTTATTTCTCTTTAAACCCTCATTTTTCTTTTCTCCTCTCTTTTTCTTTCATACTACTTTCCTCTCTTTCTTTCCTTCCTCTCTTTTTTGCTTTCCTCTTTTTATCCCTTCTTGCTCCTGTTGTTTCATGGTTTCTGTTATTCTTTTACAGCACCTGATAGAGTCAGCTACTACTCAGAAGCCAGCCAAACACTAGCAGCCCTGCCAGGATGCCACAGAAATAGCATTCGATCACAGTCCACACAAAGAAAAACAAAAGCAGGTATAAAAAGTGAACAACACTCAGATCCAAAGGAATATTCTGAAGAAAAAGTCCTGGAACTACCAGAAATAGAATTCAGAAGAATTATGTTTGGGTACTTTCAACAGAAAGAGGAAATATTCAAGAGAATAACATAAAGAATTAAAAAACTGAAGATAAATAATAAGATAATAGATTTAGATCACACAGCAAATGAGCCCAGTAGAAGAAATAGAAAGAAAACTGAAGAAATAGAAAGTCAATTTAATGGGCTTGAAGATAATTCTCTTGACTACAATGGAGGAAAGAAATCAACAACAACAAAAGAACAAAGGGATCCGAATAAAGCCTCGGAAATACGGGGACACTATTAAGAGGAAGTGGGAGAGAGACTGGGATTTCCACTCCCATAAAGTTACAATCTTGGAAACCACAGAGGATCGCTATGAGTAAGCTTTGACTTGGTGGCAGTGGGTTTGGTGTATCAGGAAGAGCAGCCTAGCTCTCACTGGGAGTCCAGATAAGAAGAAACAATCAATCTAAAGGGAAAATGATACAAGATATCATGGAAGGAAACCTCCCTAGTGCCATAAAAGATGAGAAAATAAGTATGTAAGAAGCTGAGAGAACCCCGAATAGGTTAGACCCCAAAATAAAAATATTGCAATATTTCATAAGCACACTCTCCAGTACAAAGGAAAAGGAGAGGATCCTGAAAGCAGCTATGGGAAAGAAAAAGTTACCTGTAAAGGAAAACTACGAAGAATAAGCTCAGATTTCTCAGCAGAAATCAGGCAGGCAACAAGACAATAAAATGACATATATAAAGCCCTGAAAGAGAAACAATGCCATCTAAGAATTTCATATCCTGCAAAACTAGTTCTCAAACATGAAGGAGGATAAGGGTATTTCCGGATAAGGATCAGTTACAGGAATTTGTAGAAAGCAGTCCACATGTACAAAGCAAGCAAGCAAGCACTAAAGGGAACACTTGGGCAGGAAATAACAACGCAGAGAAGCTTGAGATGCTCACACAATACAGATAGAGGAAAGCCAACAAAACCAACAAAACTGGGGAAGGGCCAGGCTCTTCCACAAACGGTGTTTGTCAAATTGGATCTCCATTTGAGAAGAATGAAATAGGACCCATACCTCACTCTATGTTCAAAAATAAACTTGTGGTAGATCAAAGATCTAAATGTAATTTCCAGATTTAAATGTAAATACCATCAATGAGAAAATAGGGAATAACTTTAGGGCCCTTAAGTTACAGACATATTATCAAACATGAAAAAGGAGGCATGCACGGAGGAAGATAAAATAGATGTCTGGGGCCTACTTAAAATAAGACACGTATGTATATGAAAAGAGTAAAAGAGTACCCGTGGAGTTGAAAAAAAAATGATACAGCAGACAAGGGAAGAAGCTCTAAAATCTTTAGAAAAACACAAGTTCTCAACAAGAAAATAACAATGTAATCCAATTAAATAGCAGACAAAGGACACGAAGAAACAGTGTATCAAAAATGAAGCCCAAATGGCTAAGAAACACATGAAAAATGCTCATGATTATTAACCATCTGGGAGAGACATCACCACGAGACATCACCTTACACTGACAATGACAGCCCAATGGCAATATTGTATGAGACCATTATTATAAGGATTAAAACCCAAGACAAAGACTGTCACTCAAAGGGAATCAACTTTGGAGGTTCCCAAGGTAGGGAGAGCAAGGGTAGGAAGACTAGAAGGTTGACAGGTCCGGACTTGGGTGTAAAGGAGGATGGAGGCCCATAAGAGGGAGAAGAGAAATTAGGGGTGGGTGGGTGGGGTAGAATATGGGATATTAGGTGATGAGTGGTTGGAACTGCTGAATGCAGAGGTGATACTCTAAAATGTAACTCCCACCTAATCATAAAACATTTACAAATTTATTTTTTAAAGTTCATGGAAAATTCCATTATCTTTTCATTCAATTTATCTCTGAACTTTCTGAAGGTCCCTTGCAGATAAATTATTTCTTCCAAGTCCCTGAATTTGGACCTCAATCCTCATGAACTTTGAGAAAATTAATTTTTTATCCCTTAAAGCAAAAAAGAAACAAAGAAAACAAACTATGGATAATGTTGAGAAGAATGGGAATTGCAGAACATTTTATTGTGCACATCTGGAACCTGTACATAGACTAAGAGACAGCCCTTTAAATAAAACTAGAGTGTACTGTGTGGCTTACAATGAGGAAAAGTGTGCGTTAGGGGTGTGTTCTTTCACTATCCTTATTCAATATGTATAAATAACTAATCGGAGAAGGTGGACTACATGGAGACGACTGTGTCATCAGGTTCGGGGGACTACTCATTAACAATCCGATATATACAGGTAACACAATGTTTTCTGCTGAAAGCAAAGAGGACAGGAAGCCCTTACTGATGAAGGCGAAAACCTGCAGTATAGGTCTTCACAACTGTATCAATGCAAGCAAACCTGTCTTGAAAAAGGTACAGCCACAATCCTCATGAGAAGTGAGGCTTCATCTCCTGTGCTTTGGACATGTTATCAAAAGGACCAGTACCTGGAAAAGGACATCCTGCTTGGTAAAGTACAGGTTAGTGAAAAAGAGGAAAATCCTTAATGAGGTGGATGACATGGTGACTACAACCATGGGCACAAACATAATAACTGTTACAACGGTGCAGGATTGCACAGTTTGTTCTGCTGCACAGAGTAACTCTGTGAGTCAGGACCAACTGGAGGACTCCTATCAGCACCAACCACTGGTCTTCCTGGAGTTGATCCCTTGAATGATCCCTTAACTTCCCAGCTAGTCTCTACCATTGTCCGTACAATGCTAATCCATTCACTCTCTTTCCACTGACTAGAGTATAGTTAGCCACTACCAAGTGGGCCCTCAACTCTTGGCAATCCCATGGTCAGTTGTAGATTGTACCTATGTGAACCACAGTGTTTTCATTGGCTGGTTTTTGAAAGGTATTTCACTTTCTTCCTTGTCTGACAGTCTGGAAGCTTTGTGAAGCCTGTTTAGCATTACAGCTACATGCAAGTCTCTACCGGCCCACTAATAGTTGCTGCTCATGAGGTACACAGGCACGGAACTGAACCTGGATCTCCTGCAGGGAAGTTGATCATTATACCACTGGACAACTGCATCCCCATTCACCAGAGTGTTCTTTTCAAATCATGTTTCAAATCTCATATGTTTTATCTGGTCATTGCTTGTTTGTTTATTTTCTTGCTGTTTGAGTTTGGCATGGTTTTCTGTATTTGAAATCTAGGATAGGTAGATCTATAGAGACAGTAACTGGATTGATAATTGCTGAGGGGCACGGCAGGGGAGGATGGGGGAAAATAGGGAGTTAGCAGGAAAATGTTCTGAAATTGATTGTGATGGTTGCACAAATCTTCTTAATATGATCAAGCAATTAAATTGTATGATATATGAAGTACATGCAAATGGAATGATATAAAACCACCCAGTTGTGTACCTGTAACGCATGAGATAAAGCCAAGTTCTGCAACATGGCACACAAGAAGTTTCACAAGGAGGGCCCTGCTTACCCTTCCAGAATTATCTAACTTAATCACCCCTTTCCTTCTGTACTCATAGCCCCAGTCCCAGGTAACTGAATGTCTTGTCCACTCTCTGAGTTCACTGAGCCCTTCCCCAGGCCCATACATGCAAGGGCAGCATGTTTACCCATCCCCACTCTTCCAGACCAGGTTCTAGCACTGCTTACTCTGGGAATCTTCTTTGATTCCTCCAACCAGAGAGAGGTACTTCCTCCTCTATTCCCATATACGCATTCATCAAGGCCTTTGGAACATTCTGATAATTCGCACTCTGACTTTCCCACTAGAATTCCAGGTCTTTGAGAGCAGAGCAACCTTGCTATTTTTTGGTCCAACTATTCTGCACATGGCTCAAAAACGGCTCCTTTTTTTTACAACACCTTGCATACAACAGGACTCAGTGTACACCAGAATGACTGGCACTGAATCTCTCTGAGAAAGTTGCTTATTGGGAAACAGAATTCAACCATAAGAAACTGTGTTTCAACCCAATTTCTTATTTGAACCATTCTTCCATTCTCACTTCCCACTACCTCCAGACCCAAGATAGCAATAAACAGAAAAATAGCTTAATTAGACTCAGTTCTTTTATGAAGCTCAAGTTTTAATATCTTGGACACCTCCATTTAGGACCTGTTTAAATACATGTGGAAATGTTATAAAAGAGAAACAAGGGTTTACGACTGTGGGAGGGTGGGGGAGGGAGGGGGAAAAGGAGGAGCTGATACCAAGGGTTCAAGTAGAAAGAAATTGTTTTGGAAATGTTGATGGCAGCATATGTACAAATGTGCTTGATACAATTGAATGATATAGTGCTATAAAATTTATAAGAGCCCCCAATAAAATGATTCATTACAAAATATATCCTAAGAAGTGACTGAGGACATGTAACACCTGTTTTATTGCTCTAAGTTGTCCAAATGAGTCTGGCTGACATATCTGTTTACCAAATAGCTACCTTTCCCACCCTTTGGCTTGTGTAGATGCACCCAGTATATAATGTACAATCACAGGAACATCACAGGACAAAGGGAAGCCCATTGCTTTAATGTGTATGAATAAAGATGATACACATTAAAGGTTAAAGTATGATTATTGTCCATGGCATTTCCGTATTCTATAAGAATGGCCTCCTTAGTCTCCTGTTTCTGACAGAGGGTTACAAATCCCTATTTTATTTCATAGTTAATTTACTGCATTCAGTTGTTCTGGATTGAGTTATATCCCCCACCCCACCCCTAAAATACGTAAACCCTAACCCTTCTGGTTCTAATACATTTGGGAAGGGGGCGTTCTTTGTTATGTCCTTGAGAACATGTCAGGAGAGGCTGTGTTTTAAGTCCATCACGTTGGATATGTAAAAAAGAGAAGATTAGACACAGAAGCAAGCGAGGACTGAATGTTGCTTTATGGAAATCACCAAGGGACCGAGAAACAGAAGCTGAAGAGAAAGGGGACCTTCTCAGTGAGCCCACCCAGAGAGAAAGCCTTCCCCTTGAGTGGGTACCTGCGTTTCATCTTCCCGTGCCCTAACTTGTGGGAAAATAAATTTCTGTTTATCAAAGCTACCCACTTATGGTATTTCTGTTAGAACATTGGTAGGATACTCAGACAATTACATGAAAGATCTTGCCTCTCTCTCAGGCAAATCAACCTTCTTCTTCCAGAGGCAAGACATTTAGCTTTTCTTTTTCCTAAGTAAATGAATATATATTCAGAAATATAATTAATCATGCCATCCTAAAGTTTTACCTTGCTTATGAAGCATGGGGGCTCACCCAAGAAACAATAAGTGAATTATTGGATTACCCCACAAATATATTCATTAAGTCTTCTGGGTGGTGCAAGCAGCTAAGCACTAGACAAGTAACAAAAAATCTGGAGTTTCAAGTCCACCCACCAAAAGGGGTGTTGGAAGCAGGGTCTGACAAAATACCTCCGAAGACTCACAGCTACTGAAAACTTGATGGAGGGCAGGTCTACTCTGAATACACAGGCAAACCATGAGTAGCAGGAACCGACTTGACTTGGTAACTCACCTGTTTTATTTCTGTTTGTTGTTCTAGTCAACCAGTTTCCTCTCACTGTCAGGCAGGCTACTGGGCTTTGGATTGGTGACTCATATAAAGTTAAATGGCAAAACTTTCTGCTTTCAAAGATGCAAGTTGACTGAGAACTAGATTGTCAAATTGGTGATTTCACCCTGACTCTTCAAACCCAAATCTCTGTATCTTATATTTGGAGCTTGTTGACAAGCAGTGTGTGGGATGAGAGTAAGGCAGGGGAAAAAGGAGATACAATATTCACTGAAATTAGCATGGCCATTCTGATTCTTTTAACCTCATATGTTGGGAGTAATTTAAACTCTTAAAGGTGACCAGTGGGGATTTAATTTGAATCCCCCCACTCCCAACCCCAGGTCGAAATGTAGGTAAGACAACCTCTTACTACGCTTAGAGCATATTTGGAAATTCAAAGTACCATGTAACTCAAATAAATATGAGTTTGGAAGCACACACACACACACACACAGAGAAAGCTGTTTGGTTCAGGCTATGCAGAGTGACAAAAATAAGCGATTGATCCTTTAGGCACACTTAATTTAGGTCCCTTGCCTTTGGAAATGGCCTTAATTTTTCATGTCACATTTAGCAGGCAATCATCTATCACCAGTCTAATAACATTGGGTACATTTTATAATTAGTCATAAAAGAGATCTTTTTTTGCCAAGCCTGAAAATTGAGTTTAAACTCCAACATGGTACAGAGTATAAGGAGCCAGAAACGGCCTTTTCTGGGTAGTTCACAGTGTGCATTTGCAGTTGCCTTGGCAACCGTCTGGCTGGGACTTCCTCGCTTGGAGAATGAGGACATTTGTGCTTGATGCAGCCTCTCAGAAATGATAATGAACTCCAAGCAAACCATGCCAACAATAGCAACATTGAGCACATAAATATCGGAATTGTGCTCAAGTCACACTCTAGAGAGGAGGAAGAGGGAAGACAGGGGGATAGAGGAAGGAAGGGGGTAGAGTTTTATTCAATTCTTATTAAAATATGCTAAGGTGATCCACTCACTACAAAGCACCAGGTGACTGGATGAGGAACAGAAAGCATATGAAGTTTGAGAGTCACACAGGCCTCTAAGTGTGACTGTTACAGTTATTGTTAATCTTCTTCAAGCGGCCTTTACGCACAAAGAATGAAATATTGTACAATCTCTGTCATGCCCGTGATTGGCTGTGGACTGCACCATCCTAAACCACAGTTTTTGTTGATGGAGTTTGCAAAGTATATGGCTAACCCTTCCCCCCTAGTCCATCTCAGTCTAGTCCCAATCTACTCTGCATCGTAGCAACCTACAAGCATCCACTGACAAACGGGTGGTGACTCATAGTGGCCCCCCACCCAGCAGAGTGCAATGCTGCCCAGTCTTCTGTCCTTCCCGATGGATTGTGGATGGGACCCTCCTGCTCCACAGGGTTTTTCTTCCGAATGGCTGATTTTCAGAAGTAGATTCCCAGGCGTAGCTTAGTCTAGCTGAGTCTGGAAGCTAGACTCCTCTGACACCTGATCCATATGGTGGCCCCACAGACTGGCAGCTGGGTGGTAGAGCTGCACTTGAGGTTCACTGGCTGCAATGGCCCCCGAGTTGCCTGCAGAGAAGCTGAACCACTGCACCCCCATTGCCTCATCAGGCCTCCAATCGTTTTGTTCAAATAAAGTCAGTACACACATCCCTGATATTTCATAATGGAAAGGCTAGGAAAACACACACAAGAAAATAAAAATCCTGTATTGGGCTTCATCACAACCCTCTGGGTGAGCCTATCATTTTTGTGTAGGTTCCCTCTCAACGGATCTTCATCACACTGGGTTGGAGCTCTCTGCCATTCTGCAGTCAGTTCCTGCTCCCCAATAGGGAGCTTTCATCCACTATTTCATGTTTCAATTCGAAGTGCAGACAATGTAATTTTGCTCTCAATTTTCCCGACAACATTTGGCACCACTCAGGGGTTTCTTGCTGTTCCAGTTAGAAATCAATCATTTTTAGTAGCAAGTGTAAAAATTTAGATTTTGAAATCTATTCTCTTACATATTTAATTTAAAAGACGTCATGCCAGCTTCACATAAGCATATTCACTTCGCAGCTAACAAAGTTCTCTGTATCCTTGTGGTTTGTCCTAGGCTTCATAACAAAGTCGTTACAGGTATAGTCAGCCTTGTTTTAGGAACAAGAAAAACGGAGGCTTCCTGCTACTTAGAATTAGCTTATGTCTGGCCTAGTGCTCTCTGGCTCATAAGGGGGCCCCTTTATTGGGGGGAGACCCTGATATTTGGAGCTAGATGCCCAGGGGCTCTGTGTACCACAGGCCTATTCCTTGGCATCCGTTGTTTAATTTAAAGTAGATTGTAGTCCAACTTGGACCAGATGTTTTCTCACCCTGGTGATGTGAAATTTGGGTAGGTGATGTGAAACCAGGATTACAGTAACAGCAACAATCCTACAAACCTCTCTTGAAGGGGGTTCTTGGTGCTTCTTTCTCCAAATTTGAAGTGTTTAAAGTTTCTGTCATATACTAGGATTGTCTTGTATCTTCCCCCTCACAAATAAAGGCACCTGCTTCTTTCTCTCTTTCTCTTTCATTCCCTGCCTTAAATTAATCAGGGGTGCTTTCTACTCACTCCCCAAGAGATCAACTTTACTTTGCTTTGTTTTGTTTGGGTTATTGTCTTCCTCTAGGCTGCACGTTCGTTGGGAAGGACGCTGTCTTTCTCCTCCGTGTCTTCAGCACTCAGAGCCCTCAATCCACTCAGTTCCACGGACTTGGAGTTGACCCTGGACTTGTGACAACCTCAAGTGTGTCAGAGTAGAACAGGCCTACAGAAGGTTCGGAGGGGCTGAGCTCTCAGAGGTCAGTCACCAGGCCTTTCTTTTGAGGAAGGATCTCTGGTGACCCAGTGAGTTAAATGTTAAATTACGAATCACAGGTTTGTTGTTCAAATCCACCATTTGTTCTTCAGAAGAATGGTCAGGCTTTCTGTCCCATAAAGACTTACAGCCTTAGCAATCCTCAGGGACAGTTCTACGCTGCCCGATTGGGTGGCTCTGAGTTGGAGCAGGCTCCAGTGGCCGTGGGCTTGGTTTTAGTTTGGGTCTTCTGAGGTGCTCCTGGGTGGACTCAGACCTCTTTTCATAGCAGTTGAGTGTATTAACCATTTGCATCTATGTTTGCTAAGTGAATGTAATAGTTTGTGATCACTGTGGTAACCAAATTACCACGTTTGGCAGTTTAAAACAATACTCACTTTTTATCTGTCTCACAGATCTGTAGGTTCAGGCAATAACACGGCATGCCTGCTTCTTTCCTTGGGACCTCACAGACTAAGTCAAGGTGTTAGCAGAGTGGACTGCTTTTCTGGGGGCTGTGGTGAGGAGGATGCTGCCTCCAGGTCATTCAGTTTGAGGATAGAATCTAGTTCCATGTAGTTTGTAGGACTGAGATCTCCATCTCTTGGCTGGTTGTGAACCAGGGGTCTTTCTGGGCTTTTAGAGGTCAAGTTCCTGGATTTGTGGCCCCTTCTTCCATCTTTGAAGATGGTAAGGTCAAGTAAGTGCCTTTCATCTTCCAATAGCTCTGTTGTCCTCTTCTGCTTTTAAGAGCTCATGTGTTGACACTGGACCAACCATATCACTCAGAATGTCACTGTTGCTGGGGATCGTCCAGTAGATCCCCACTTAGAGCGATCTCGTGAGTGCAGACTGGAACTGTTTCTTAGAGTGTTCAAGGATGTGACCTTTAGATGCCTCCCTAGCTTTAAGTCTGTCTTCCTGGGCATTCTGTGTTTCAACTACTAGCCTTTTGGCTAGTATTTAAACTCTCATTTGTATCACTCAGCCCACATCAGATCAAACCTGTAGCCTTCAAATCTATTCTGAGAAATGACAACCTTTCAGGACAAAGTGGCATTGCCCCAAAGGGTTAAAAACAGCTGTAATTTTTATGGGTGGAGATTGACATATCTTTATCCGGTGTATGAATCACTGACCGTTCAGTTATCAATCAAATCGTTAACTACTGTACCTGTCACGCCATCCACTCATTAATTGTCATTAAGTTGATTGCAACTCAGAGTGACCCCGTCTTGTGTTTCAGAGGCTGTGAATCTTTAAGAGTTCAGACAGCCTCATCTTTCTCCTGAGGGATAGATGGTGGGTTTGAACTGCCAACTTTGAGGTTAACAGTCATGTGCTTACCAGTGTGACTTCTTTTTGCACCACTGAGGGACCCGTAATTCTGGATAGCCACCCTCTTGGAAGATCAGCCTATCTTAAACATGGCCTTTTCAATCCTGTATGTAATATCCCTTTAAAACAGTACCAAGTTAGAATTTTAAGAAATTGAAAGGGGTGAGAGGTTGGTGAGACATCCTAGAATTCTTTCTACCTCAGTGAGTGCATGGAGTCAGTTGAGTTTGTCATCACACCAGCACTGCCCAAGCCAGGCAGGCAACGTGTGCACATGCACACATTTCCCCTCTCTCTTCAGGAGCCTCTGCTTTCCTTGCCTTGCCTAGGGAGAACTTCGATTCCCAGTACTCTGACCCGGCATTTTGATTCCTATCAGAATATAGAGGACTTGGTTCTCAACAGTCAATCTCTTCTAGCAACATTTCCCCGCACTAAACAATATAGTAAAAAAGATAATAGACCAGGACTGGAGTTTTATTGTAGGAATACAAGTGTGACCAACCCAGGTCTCATTAGAGAGGTGCAGCTGAGAAACAAAGACGGATTGATGAAAGTGGAAGGGGATAGCTTTACTTCAGTTGATCGAGCAAGAAGCAAGCTGAGATGACAGTCCCCAAGGCCAGCTCTCGAAAAAAGGGGGTTTGTGTTTTATACATGTGCCTGAGGAAGAAAATGGAGAGGCTCATAAATATGTAGCAGATGTCGCAGAAACAGTTATGAATATGCATTAAGATGGGGTTGTGAGTCCCTGCGGGATATGGCTTATCAGACTTTATGATTTCAAATGTCTTCAGGGTTCCTCTGTTTATGTCTTTTATTGTCTAGCAGTTTTATTGCCGCAGAATTTAGAAACTACACAATTCAATAGTTTAATCATATGAAGAAGACATGGTGATGACTTTAAGGTGACTTCTGGACCCTTGGCCAAAGTACTGGGGAGCCTGGAAGCTGTGACTGCTCTCCCTACACATGCTCAGTAGACCACGTTTGGTTAGACCAATACTCACTTGCTGTGGTGAGCTACTTCCTGGAAGCAAAAGGCTCAAAAGAGACAAGTTATCACACATATATGATACACACACACACATACATTTATATTACAAAATCCTGTGACATCTTATATCCTAAGAGCAGGCTCCTTGGGCAAGCTGTGAAATTTACAACTTTCTACAAGGCTAAGCCTTGGGGTCTCACAAGGTTTGCTTGCTATTTTTTAAAAATGTAAAATATTAAAAATAATATTTTCACAATGAATTTAATTCATAAAATAGCAAATTAAAAAGGGAAATAAAATAAAAGATGCTCTCAGTAGAAACGGGCAAAGCATTTAACTTTCAGTAAACTAAGAATTGAAGGCAACATCTTCAACCAGATAAAAGGTATCTACAAAATGAGCTGGAGACATACTTAATAATGACAAAGGACAAGTTTGTCTTCTCTGACCATTTTCATTCAACATCCATAATGATCGCAGTGGACTTGATGGTAGTGAGTATGGTTTGATTTGCATCACCCTTTGAAGAGCCCTGGTGGTGCCACGACTTAAGCATTAAACTATTAACCACAAAGTTGTTGGTTCATACCCAGCAGCCCATCTGCAGGCAAAGATGAGGCCATCTGTCCCAGTGAAGATCTACCCTCTCAGAAATCCTGCATAAGGTAACTTCAATCAGAAAGGGTTCCATGGGAGCGGGTTGTAAGAAGCCCTGATGTTACAATAGTAAAGCACTTGGCTGCTAACCAGAAGATCTGCAGTTTTAAGCCATCAGGGGATGTGAGGACGAAAAGACCAGAGTATCTGCTTCCACAAAGATTACACCCTAGGAAACTGTGAGGCTGTTCATTCTTCTCTGTCTCCTAGGGTTTCTGTGAGTTGGAACTGACTCAGAAGGATACAAAGCCACCTTTTCACAGCAAAAATAATATTTTTCCTCTGGAGCGGCTGGTGGGTTTGAACTGCCAACCTTGTGGTAATCAGCCCAACAATTAGGCATCATCAGAACAAAAATATCTCACCATAGTGAATGAGGGGGGGAGTGCAGAGTGGAGACCCAAAGCCCATTTGTAGGCCACTGGAGGTCCCCTTGCAGAGGGGTCTGGGGGAGGACACGAGCCAGTCAAGGTGTGATGTAGCAACGATGAAAAATACAACTTTCCTCTAGTTCCTAAATACTTCCTCCCACCCCCCACACACCCCCACTATCATGATCTGAATTCTACCTTGCAAGTCTGGCTAGACCAGAGGATGTACACTGGTACAGATAGGAACTGGAAACACAGGGAATCCAGGCGGATGATCCCTTCAGGACCAGTGGTGAGAGTGGCGATAGTGGGAGCGTAGAGGAAGGGTGGCTTGGAAAGGGGGAACTGATGACAATGATCTACATGTGATCTCCTCCCTGGGGGACGGACAGCAGAAAAGTGGGCGAAGGGAGACGTTGGACAGGGCAAGATATGACAAAATAATAATTTATAAATTATCAAGGGCTCATGAGGGAGTGGGGAGCGGGGAGGGAGGGGAAAAAATGAGGACCTGATGCCAGGGGCTTACATGGAGAGTAAATGTTTTGAGACTGATGAGGGCAATGAATGTACAAATGTGCTTTATACAATTGATGTATGTATGGATTGTGATAAGAGTTGTATGAACCCCTTATAAAACAATAAAAAAAAGATAGTACCTGGACTAATGGGCTCTTGAAGTTATGGCAGGGGAGGTGGTAGGGAAATGGGGAGCTGATAAAAATGAATACAAGAAAAAAGAAAATGTTCTAAAATGGATTGAGTTGTATGACATGTGAATTATATGTCAATAAAGCATTTTTTTTAAAGAGGGAAAAAAAGAATAATATTGTGGTTGTTAAGTGCTGTTCGGTTAGTTCTACTCCACAGTGACTCCACGTGCAGCAGAGGGAAGCGCTGCCTGGTCCTGCGCCATCCTTACCATTGTTGTGTTTGAACCACTGTGTTTACAGCCACTGTGGTAATGCACCTTGCAAAGAGTCTTGCTCCTTTTTGCTGACTCTTCCCTGTGTTGTTGTTGTTGTTGTTCGGTCCCTTTGAGTTGATTCTGACAAAACAGAACCAAACCGTGACCTGTCCTGCACCATCGCACAGGTGTTTTTAATGTTTGAGCCCATTGCTGCCACCACTGTGCCAGTCCATCTCGTCAAGGGCCTTCCTCCTCTTCCTCACTGCCCTTCCACTTTACATTTACAGTGTCCTTTGCCAGGAGCTGACCTTCACAACGTGTCCACCGTCCGTGAGATGAAGTCTTTCCATCCT
Source organism: Echinops telfairi (assembly GCF_000313985.2). NCBI lineage: Eukaryota > Metazoa > Chordata > Mammalia > Afrosoricida > Tenrecidae > Echinops > Echinops telfairi. The sequence goes on along the minus strand of NW_022111372.1, from coordinate 30,530,320 downwards.
TGCCTCTAAAGAGCATTTTGGCTGTCTGTCTACCAAGACAGGTTTGTTTGTTCTTCTGGCAGTCCATGATACGTTCGAGATTCCTCAATAGCACCCAAACTCTCTGCTTTCCCACGCACGTCATCCTTCTCCCGGGACTACTCTCTCCTGATGGCATGTCCAAACTATGTGAGATGATGCATAATGTACTAAGTTCTAATTAGTCAAAATGACCGTGATGGACTGAGCCTACATCGGGAAAAGCCTACAGCTGACGATGGTTTGTCTTTAGTGAAGGCTTCTGCAATAGCTCAAGTGCTGTCTCCGAAGGTCAAGTGTCAAATGTTCAGCAATGTTCACGTTGCGTAGCCCGTCCCCACTGTTGGGGCAGCTGCAGCTCGGTGGTCGTGCTGGGCATGCAGGAGACCTGACGGACCACATCATGGTCTGTGATGGGAAGGAGCGCTTCCCACCGGGTCCCCAATGGAAACCCGAAAGGCACTGTGTTAGCCTGTAAGGATGCGAATATATTCCATCAGGAGGAGATCTACTCGCTCAGTAATGCCCCTGTTGAAAGCACAGCCCCAAACTAACTCCCAGGAGGGGAAGCGTAGGGGGAGAGAGACACAGAGAGAGAGCTGTTTCAACTTGAACTCCAATAAGGAAGGGGTTTCATTGTAATTTTTCCTATTAAATTTGATTTGCCACAGATAAAGAGCTGGGGGTTAATGATGAACTTAAAGGCTGAACCCTTCTACCCTAATTTTAACACTTTATTTTTGATAGTTTTAAAAATATTTTTTCATTTCCACTAATATTCTGGAGCTCAAATTATTCTGCTCTGCCTAAGACCTCTTCCAGACATGATTGAGGGAAGTTCACAAGGCAAATTAAATATGACAACACACTCCATCAGCCCAAACCCCGCTGTGTCATTGGCTCTTCTTTGGGGTAGAGCAGGGGGACTCGGAAGGTCAATTATTATGGTTTTATTGTACACAGTAGCCAAAAAAGTGGGCAGAAAATATCTAAGGGTCCACCAACAGGCAAATGGTAAGCAAAATGTGATGCTCTAGACCAGGGGTGTCAAACTGGTGGCCCGCAGGCCACATGCAGCCCGCAAGGTAATTTCTTGTGGCCCGAGATGCACTGAAATAAAATGAAAATAGAAAAAAATTGTTAGGAAGAAAATAGCGCTTAGGGGAGATCGAAGCAATACTGTGCACACAATTCCCTCATTAACCCTTTAACTACAGAAGACAAGTATACTCATGGCCCTGTGTCTTTCCTGGGTGCCTGTGGATGTGTATAAATGCACTGACTCAGTTCCGGTGATGTTTGGAATTTACACGTCTGCCACTCTCAGTGTCACTTAATGTAAACAGATCCCAACAGCAAAAAGGTTCAAAAGAACACTCTGGGTTGTGCTGTTATGAATCATACCTAACGGTTGGGCTAGTTAACATTTTTCGAGGGAAGCCATTAAGATGGTGCATCACGTTTGTCAGCTGTCCAACATTTTGCTTTTTTTATTAGTTACTTTGTTCTATTTTCCAGTCACAACATAAGAGGTAAGTGAAAATTAGTAGGAGGAAAGCGCTGGCAATTTTCTGGTAAAAAAGAATAATTTTAGTTTTATAAATACATTTAATAAAATAAATGTTTCAATAAAAGCAATTATATAGTGTTTTAATCCTCACTTTAAAATATAAATTTAACAAAATTTGTAAATGTGATGTGGGCCGCGTGAATCTTGCCTGTTGCACCAAATGGCCCGTGTTTTAACTGAGTTTGACACCCCTGCTCTAGACTGTCTTTCAACATAATGTATCCCTGCTACATTATGGGTAAACATTGAAAACATGATGCTAAGTAAAATATAAGCCAGACACAAAAGAACAAATGTATAATCTTACTTATATAAAACATTAGAATGAGCAAGTCTGTGGCGGTTAGGCTACCAGGGGGTGGGGAAGAGGGACCTGTGGAGTTAAGATGCAAACTGACACAGACCGTACAAAGATTGATGAAAATAACATCGTTTTGTGTGGTGAATACTTTCTGCTGCTCCTGACTGTTAATAGTCTTCTTAACACTCAGTAATGTCCTTCCCTCAACTTCGCCGTTCATCCGACATACCTCTGCACCCCTCCACTCTGATCATTTCTAAATGTGCGGAAAATCACAAGTTTCTCTTTACACACAGTGTGTTGGATTTCATGGCACTTGTAGAGACACAAAAACATGGTTTGGGGCTCGGGGGATGATCGTTCTACCCTCCTTTGTCATTTCCTACCCACTCGCACCCATGCCAGCTGAGCTGAACAGCCTGTCAGGGCCACTCCTATACACAAATAAAGCCAAGCCATCATGAAAACGGCTGATTTTTGTGTTGATCCCTCTGAAATTAGGTTCTAAACCTCCTCCATACTCCCTTCCCTACCATGAGAATTAGAATTCTGTCTGAAAGTTTTAATTAAGACTCCGTAACTGTCTGATTCCATGAGACCTAATAGCATCTATTGGATCAACAGTTCCATTGTTCAAACCATGAGACTATAAATAGAAGCTCAGAACTGACAGTATGTTTAGTGTGTTGGCTTGGATGCTGATCAAAGTGAACTGTGTAGGCACAGAGCTGGTGAATAATAGAATCTTCAAGAAGAAAGTCGTGCGTTTGCCATCACATGAATCAGCACCTACAGGGCTGGCAGGAGAAATTCAAATTGGCTTCCGAAAGAATTAAGGACCTCCAGACCAACACTTAAAAAGGAATAGAACGTTTATAGTGAACATCTAGTCATATCATTTTAAAAAAGGCTTCTTATTTAGGACACTTTTAGACTTTTACCGAAGTCACAAAAATAGTATTGAGTTCCTATTTCCTCTTCCCTCCGTGTCCCTTAATGTTAGCATCATACATACCCATAGTTATAGACTGAATTGTGCCCCTTCCCTCCAAGAAATATATGTTGGGATCCTAGACCTCCTACCTATAGATGTAATTCCATTTCGGAATCTGCTTCTCTGTGATATGTTAATAATTCAGCTCAATGGAAGTGAGTTTGGTTTTGAGTGGAATGGAATATGAGGTTGAACATCATTTTATATGTTTATTTGCTATCTTTGATAAAGTACCTATTTAGTTCTTCGACATCTTAGTAATACTGAGTGTTCAAATCCTGGAAACATGGTGGCATCTTGTTCTATTTATTCAGAGCTTTAAGTTTTTTCAACAATGTTTTGCAATTTTTAATATAGAGATCATGCACATATTTCATTGGCTATACATTTTCCTTTGGGCATTATTATAAATTTAGTTGTTTAGTTTAAAATTCTGTTTGCTTTTTCCTATTCTATAAGAATACAAATGAAAAAATAAAGAATACAAATGATTTTAATATGTTGTCTGTGTAGCCTCTGACCTGCATGAACTCATTTACTAGCTGTAGGAGATTTCTACGAAAAGTTGTGGGTTTGTCTGTGCAGGAAACTGTTGTCTGTCCACAGAGACAATTTTATCTCTTCTTGTCCAGTCTAACTGATTTTTATTTCTTTTTCCTGCCTTAGTGCACTGACCAGACCCTCTAGTAAACTGACTGCTGCAATGTTTCTCCCACGCGGAGCAAGCAGGGCTTGTTAAAGGGTGCCTAGAAATGTTCAAAGAAAGTTACTATTTTCTCCTGTTTTGTTATTTCCTCTGTAACGCGCCCATCTAGCATATAGGAAGGACATAAGGAAAACAGGACCTGTGGTCATGGCTTTTAATAAGAAAGCATATGTCTTCACTATTTTGAGAGCTAAAGGGAATGCATGTTTCTTAGTGCTCTATAAGAAGAAAAATATCAATGTGCTTTCTGATCCCTTGGATGCATAACAGGAGACTAAGTGGCACAGAGATTGAGAGTGTGGAGGTTAACTGACAGGTGTGAGTCCGTTGCCTGCTCTGTGGGAGAAAGATGAGGCATGTATGTATGTCTTTGTAACCCTACGGGATAGTCTATGCGTAGGATTCAACTGGCTAGGTTTGGGTTTGTGTTGGGTTTAAGGCACAGAGGCCCTCAGGGTGGTGTTCGCGTGTGGATGCATCATTCTGGAAATAAACAATATGGCCACAGTGTCAGACCAAGTGGGAGTGAGCATCTCCACGGAAACGGCAGCATTCTGATTCTGGGTCCAGGACCCGCAGTCTGGACACAGCAACAGTGGTAGGATGTGCGCGTCTGGGGTGGGTTATAGAGCAGTGAACTCCTGAGCTATGAACACAGCAGCAAAACCATAATTTTAGCACAAACTAGACCATCAGTGCCACTTATGTCATGGGTTCCTACTCAGAGGTTTACTCAGAGTGCCTGACATAGAGAGATGGAGGGTATAACACAGTATGTCCCCAACATTAGCAGTCATCTGTCAGTTGCATGCTGTCCACAGCTTTGTGTAAAGCAGCAGTTCTCAACCTGTGGGTCGCCACCACTTTGGGGGTCGAACGACCTTTTCACAGGGTCACCCGATTCATAACAGTAGCAAAATGACAGTGATGAAATAGCAACAAAAATAATTTTATGGTTGGGGGGGTCACCACAACATGAGGAACTGTCTGAAAGGGTCGCGGCCTGAGGAAGGTTGAGAACCACTGGTGTAAAGTCACACATCGTATCTTCCACACGTAGGTGGTTCAAGGAGAACATCACATTTAACAATTCCTGCTCTCTCTCTCTCTTACCCTGCCACACACACAAACCCTTGTCTATACTCACAGACATCCTGAACATTCTACAGTTTCTGATACTTCATCTCCTGTGTTTGGACTTGCTCTCAGGAGAGACTGGACCCTGCTCGGTAAAGTAGAATAAGAAACCTCACTGCCATGGTGTTGACTGTGACTCAGAACAGCCCTATAGGAATGGCTACGATTGCCCCTGTGGGTTCCCCCCTTTATGGAAGTGATAGAAATCTTCAGTTTTCTTCCAAGAAGCAGCTGGTGGTTTCCTAGTATTGACCGTGCCATAATCAGCCCAACAAGCAACTACTACGCCAACAGGGCTCCTTCGGAAAAGTAGAGGGGCAGGGAAAACGAGGCAGCCCCTCCACCAGCTGAACTGGTTACAATGATGGCTCAAACTAACAATTGTGCCCCGGCGCATGGCTCAAACTAACAATTGTGCCCCGGCGCAGGACCAGGCGGTGTTGCGTTCTATTGTACGTACGGTGTCTATGAGCACCTGCCACCACCACCAACTCTGGGTGCTGAGTGAGAAACATTGCTCTGGCCGCCCAGGGAAAGCTGCACACTCTGCTTCCAGGCTAGTACCCTGTTTCCCCGAAAATAAAACAGTGTCTTATATTAATTTTTGCTCCCAGAGATGTGCTAGGTCTTATTTTCAGGGGATGTCTTATTTTTCCATGAAGAAGAATACGGTACACATTTATTGTTTATTGTTTTATTAAGAGACCTCGTACTTCCTGTCTGCTCTGGGTGTGCTGCGGCCAACAGTGAGCTACACCGTGGCGCCCCGCCGCTACGGTCCAGAGTCCAGAGTTACAGTAGCTTCAGCGGGCCTTATTTTGGGGGAGGTCTTATTTTCGGGGAGATGCCTTATATTTCAGCAAGAGGCAAAACTGTAAGTAGGTCTTATTTTCGGGGATGTCTTACATTTGGGGAAACAGGGTAGGAGGAACTGTGGGCCTCCTCAACCAGCAACCAGAGGGAGAAAGTGGCTCATGTTGCTGGGAAGCCCATGCATTCAGGTGGAAATTCCACTGCACTGGAATTGGATGTCTGAGGCTTGCAAAGTGCTGCTCTGGGTGTCCACGAAGGCACTGGCCTGCGGCCTCCAGAGGGTGCCCTTGAAATCCGTGATGGTGGATAATGGAAAGGTGAGTTAACCCTTCTAGTCTAGCATGGGGGAGAGAACGGGCTTGTCAAGCCCGGTGTGATTTAAGTGGGAACACCGAGCCATAAACAAAGGGTCCTGTAAGCTCCCTACAGTAAAGGACTCATCTGGCAGGGGTGGGGTAAGGAGGCATCGGGGAAGGAAGGCTGGTTGGAGGTAGCCTTTGAGCGTGGTGGTGACAGGTGAATAAAGTTTCTAGGGAGGACAAGGACTGAATCACATTCCCAGCAGAGCCAAATCAAATCTCAACCGATAGATTGGACGAGGGTCACGCACACAAGGATGAAGGAGCAGAGAGAAAGATGGCTATAGGATTGGGGGATTATGGGGACAATGTTTTCTTCAGCTCTCCAAAGGCATGATCATTCCATATTTAATACACTTCTGGGATTCTCAAAAGATTGAAAAAGTCCTTATTATTTTGATTTTAATAACAACATTGGCCCGGCAAATGGGCTCACCGCTGCATAAAGAACCTCTGCAGCTTACACAGCAGATTTCAGCTCCCCACTCCAATAGGCACAGCCACAGAGCAGGGTGAAGTTCTGGAAGGCGAAAGAAGGAAGTCTGTCGTTGCCACTCATCAGGCTTAAAACCTCAACCTCTGCAAACAGTCCTGATCAGAGGAGCGCCTTGCGCAAACCGTTGGAATTAAATTCTCCGGGTATTTCCATTTAAATCCAGATACAAATCTCTTCGTGTCTAAAGATAGGAAAGAAGATGCAGTGGGCCCTGGCTTATGCCTTCTCGCAGAGGTAGCAGATAAGAGCTGCACGCCTCTGCACTCTGAGTCTATAGGAGAAGCTCAGAGGTGTAAAGCAGCACTTGGCTGATTTATTGGGTTTAAAGGCTGAACCCAAATAATAACACATCCAGATGACGTGACTGTCCTGAGAATGACACGATTATACAGAAGAAGGAAAAGAGCAGACCAGGCTTCTGCCCTGTGAGACGAGAGGAAGGGGGCAGGAAGGCCCTGCTTGCTGAGTCAGCAGCAAGGTGACCTTTTTAAGAATCCGAGCGAGACTGTCTGGCAGCTATTATGAAGTTATTTCCCCCTGCCTCTCCCCTTGCTTTTAAGATAATAAAAAGGACCTTAGAGAACTATATTACTTTTATCTGTCTACGTTTCCCCATTAAAGCTAAGGTTCTCGCGCACAGGTAAATGAATTACAGAGACTCAGTGAAAACACAGAGACCCAGAGACTGTTCCCCAAGAAAGGACTAAGTACCTCTTTGAGCTGGAACACTTCAGGAAAGCAGCTGTGGCATTCCTCGTCCTGGCTATGAACGGAGAGCCCAGACCATTTTAAAAAGATTTTTTCCCCTGGTAGACTTTGAATATTTGGTTTTCAAAGCCAGACTTTTCAGAAATGATGTTATGAATTGATTTGTGACCCACAAAATATGTGCTGGAAATCCTAACCCCTAGTCCTGTAGATTTTCAACCAAATCACGATACAAAACTCTGGACGTAATCCCATTTGGCAATGAGGTTTTCTTTGTTCTGTTAGTGAGGCCCTATCAGCGTGCAATGTTCTTAACCCTCATCACCTTCGAGACAGAGAAGAACAGAGGAAGCAGAGGAAAGGCACAGATGGGAGAAACAGAGATGCAAGGCAGAGATCTCGTCGGAACGCCCAGAGGCCTTCCCTGAAACAGGGACCCCTGCCTTCCAGCCTCCTAGACGGTGAGAAAATAAGTTTCTGTTCAAACCATCTACTTGGGATATTTCTGTTCTCAAAACCTTGTCTAGCTGAAGCAAATGGTGAAGACCACAGTCTTGGTTCCATGCCTGGGTCGTGGCGAGGATGATTGAACTTTGGATGGTCTGTTCTCTGATGGGCTCTCAGCCTGGTCTTCTGGGTCTCTCAACCTGGGTGTCCCTTATAACCAGCACCCACGGCCATTGAGTCCGTTCCAATTTATAGCAAATCTATATAGGGTTTATCAGACTGTACATCTTTATGGAAACAGACAACATCATCTTTCTCCTGACCTTATCATGATGCCAGTAGTGCACTATTTAATCCTTTCTTATTTCTTCTTCCAGAGAACTCCCTTAGCTTGTCTTTTTCCCCCCTACCTCCTCCATTCAATCGGTCTTATAGGCTGCTGCCAGACGAAACTACTGGAAGCACAACACCAACTAAATAAACCTTCACCACAAAACAGAAACACAGTCTAGCAGCTTCCCATTGCCTACTGAAGTAGGTACACATTCTCCGGCTGTCCTCGCGAGCCATCACCTTTCTCTTCAGTGATAACTTTCTCACTTCCCATCTGCCCTCAGTGAAAGAGAACTGTGTCCCTAATCCAGCGCACAACATTTTCTACCTAACCTGACTTTATTTTACGAAAGTATACTTTTCAAGAAGTGGACAGCGCGACAAGTCAGAACCAGGGACGAGTGTGGCACAGTGATGGAAAGAGGAGGGAGTCTATTCAGGCTAAAGGCGTCCTAAGGAGAGCCTGTGAGGTGGTGAACTCCAGGGCCCATGTGAATGCCTGTGAAATGTTGCCCCAATACACGAACCATTCTGTGTTTCTAGTTACTGATGAATGGAAACCCAGAAGTCATCCTAATAAAGTGCTATCATTTTACAGCCACCTCTGGGACAACTCAAAGAAGCATTTTGCTCTTGGTCTTGAGGCCTGTTAAAATCCCAGACTCAGCCTTCTCTGGTCCAGTGCTCTTCATTAACAATCCGCAAGGCTCAATAGAAAGAAGTGAATAAATGAATGCATGATGATTCATTTGAATACTTGACTATTCATGTAGTGACTTTTCTAGGAGGAAAGAACGTAGGACAATTTGGTAGTGTTTATCATAAAATGATCCCCAGCCATTTCTTACCTGTTGAAACATGCTTTATGTTGTTCAAATCTTAGTCTGGGGAAAGGTTTTCTCTAGTTTTGTGATTTTTTTTAAGATCTCCTTTCCCAATATTCAAAGTCGCTTTCTTTTCAACTCCTATGTTTGAGCACACCAACAGCACTTTGGATGCCATGCAGTAGGATAGGATAGAACAGTGTGTACAGAAATTTTGAAATGTCACCACAAATACATAACTGGACATAGAATAGCATGAAGGAATGTTTTGGGATGAGGTGTCTTCATGGTTATATGAAGGTTACATGATTCTGGACGCTTGCCAAAATTCACAGAATTTTATACTAGAAAGAGTACATTCTATTATATTGAATGCATTTTTAAATTGAACCAAATTTCACTTAAAATGTCTACAAATTGAAGTTAAAATTTAAATTTTTATTAAAAATTTTGGTATAGAATTAAAATTCTATAATGAGACACAGACACCTAAATCATGTTATTTATTATCTTTTTTATTGCACTCATCTTTCCATTCTCTAGAGCACACACCCTCAAATGTGCATACCATTTTAGGGAACACATTTAATTGAGCATGTTTTACACCTGAACCTGGTTACCATTCATTCTTGCAATTGGTTTTGCATTTTCCCTACCTCCCTTCCTTTCCTCAGTCCTTTCTCTGGCCCTCTGCCCTCTATCTTCCCATCCTCTTTCAGTTATTTCTGAACCCATACATCCTACCTGCCTCAACCTCTCTCCGAAGCTGCCTTGGGCCTCTGCGGTTCATAAATTTCACGAGTACCGTGCCCTGGGTTCTTTTGCACTACTTTGTGATGCATCTTCAACCATGATTTATTTGTGTTCTTGCCCTGCCACTAAGTTTATCTCTACTTCCAGTACCAGTTGTCATATGTTGCTTCCATCTATGGCGACCTCGTGGGTGTCCGAAGGACTTTACACCATTGGATTTTTGATAGCTGGTGTCTCAGAAGTAGGTCTGGGTGGACTCAAACCACCAACCTTTCAGTTAGCATTGGAGTGTGTTAACCATTATCACCACCGGTGAAATATACTGTCCTCTCTCTCAAGATGGCTGCAACACTGTGCATGTTGTAGACGTTCAGTAAATATTTGTGGATGGAGAATCAAAATACCATATTAGATCAAAGCCTGGAGTTGGATATGCCTAATTTGAATTGCAGATTGGTCCCTTTCCACTCATGTGAACATGAGTAGGTGATTATCTCTTTATGTGTCAAACAGAGAAAATAATGACATAGGGCTGTCTTGATATTAAATGGGTAATATAACTACAGTGCCAACAGAGTTAATAGTACATAGCAAGCAATAGAAATACAGATATATATTCAGTCAGCAAATTGTAATGGAGCACTTGCTGAGTGAGTGGGACATGGCATGAGCAAGACACATATTTTTGATTCTGTCTTTATGAAGTTTAACTTCTGGTGAAGGGACCCAGGGCTACTTTCATCAATAAGATAGGGTTGGAAGCTATACTGTACCAGATTCTAAGCAGAGCCTTAGCAGAAGAGCAGTTTCCACTTCCTGTGTGTTGGAAACCTGAACCATGATGTAAGCAGTCTGATTGCTCTGTTGGAAAGATCACGTAGAGATGCCCCAAGACTCGTGAGACACTGACAGGAACCCAGGCTCCCAAACTCCCAGTAAGTGAGTGAGACCATCTTGGGCTTTCCATCCCAACCCAGCTGAAGGGCCCTGGTCAATGTCACTTGGAAGCATCAAAGAAGAGGGAAACAATTCACAAGTCACTGTACCAAAAAGAACTAGTCGGCATTCAATATGGACGCAATAGTCGGGATGGAGTATAAATACTGATCTCTCCCAGTCAGTTGGTCAACTAGCTGTTTCCCAAATTTCCTGGCATAGATAAGTGCTTCCAGGGCTTCATCAGCCGTTTGAAATACTTCCATTGTAATGCTATCAATTTCCGGAGCCTTGGTTTTTGGCTAATGCTCTCAGGGCAGCTTGAACTTCTTCCTTCACCACCCTTGGTTTTTTCTCATATGCTACCTCTTGAAATGGTTGAATGTCCACTATGTTGTTTTGGTTCAGTGACTGTACTTTGTTTCCATCTTCATCGGATGCTTCTTGCATCATTCAATAGTTTGCCCCTAGAATCATTCAAGATTTCTACTCAAGACTTGGGTTTTTTTTGTGCTCTTTCAGTTTAAGATATGGTTAGTTTGTTCCTCCCTTTGGTTTTCTAACTCTAGATCTTTGCATATTTTCTTATAATATTTTACTTTGTGAACCCAAATAAAGCAAAATGCTGTGTTTTGCTTTTAGTGGACTCTTGGAGAAGGCACTTTGTCCTTCAGGTAGACAACCAATCTTTCCGATTTATACCTTTCTGCTGCCCTAACTCATGATAGGAGGCTGGGGAGAGCCAGCCTCTGTGGGGTCCAGCTGAGCTTTGAGTCCTGGGCTGGCATAAATCGACTGAGTCTTTGTCTACTGCCATTTGAGCTAAATCTTGCCCAATCTAAATCTTTTGCAGCTGTGTTTTCTGGCCTCAGGCCTCTCACAATCCAAGGTCGCAGGATCAGAGCCCCAGGCTCCTGGGCAAAGCCTTCAGCCTTTCTGGTCTAGCCTTCAGCTTTCCTAGTGAATCAGCTCAGAAGGTGGGTGAGTGTCCTACATTCCTTCTGGTTGATCCTGTAGAATCTAAACTCATCACATGAAACTCTTGAATGGGAACCATAAACAGGGATGCCCAAAGAGGAAAATCTAGCATTTAATATGCACAACCACAGTTGATGTGTTTTTGTGTGCAGATAGAGTTGTTAAATAGTCATATGTCAACTCGAAATTAGCCTTAAGTCCTGAAAGTGAAAAAGAAATAATGCAAAAATAGTTAGTCGGTTGGCTTAGTTGTTTAGGATAGTAGTCAAAAAACTATCTTGACCACCTACCCCTGGAATAAAGGGTTTAAGCACACTCACCAGATAGTCAGACATTTTATGTATATATTCCACCTACTCCTCACTTATTTACAGGCTAGTTTTAAAGATCAGATTATTATACACAAATTGGTATTATAAGAAAATGAAGTATGACTATCAGAAGTGGAGAGTGGCCATAATATATTATGTAATTGCCAGGTTACATCATTACATAACTGCCCTATGTCATTATTGCCTAACTGTTAAAGCACTGAGAATCATGGCTCAGCCAACTGGACACATAACCCGTAATCATTAAAGACATCATTATTCTTGCCTGCCTAGTGTACATCATTAAGGTGCAGACAGATTTGTTGCTCTTGTGGTAAATGTTCAATGTCAGATAACAAGATGTTAAGTCAAGAGTAGGTGTATTGTATTACTAATACAAAACTTTTCTTTAAAGAATGAGATTAAAAGTGTAACATATGACAAAATAATAATAATTTATGAATTATGAGGGGTTCACAAGGGAGGGGGGAAATGAGCAGCCAACATTAAGGGCTCAGGTGGAAGGCAAGTGTTTTGAGAAGGATGATGGCAACAAATGTACATATGTGCTTGACACAATGGATGGATGGATGGATTGTGATGGGAATTGTACGAGCCCCAATAAAAATTTTTTTTTAAAGTTACTATTTTTAAAGTTCTAACATTTTTCTCCCTTGTGAATCTCTGATGACCTTGAACAAAACTAATAATCCCAGATGGCCCAGTTAACCTGATGAAGGACAAACAAGACCTCTAGAATTTGAGTCTTCTCTTTATCATATCAGCTCAATACTGAGTACTCTGGTTATACGTTCACTTAGAAATATAGGTGGATTGACACAAAAAAATCTCATCAATCCTCCTGGAATCACACTTCAAAGAGCTTATTCTCTGGACCCTGGGTTCCCGGTCAACCTCTCTGATACAGGATAACAAATAGACAAGAAGAAGCACAATGTCCCGGGGACGAGGATAAATAAGCATGGTAGTTGTTGTTGTCAGTCAAAATGCGAGTGCCTCTTCCCAAAGGCACCATTCTACCCAGCGCTCTAGACCCCCTCCTGAGAGATGTCATAACATATTTAGTGCAAGTCATAAAGACATCATTCGTATCAGAGTGGTACAGCGTCATCTCTCTCTCCACATTAGAATTTCTGGATTACCACTCTTACTTACTCATGGCTCTAGAGACAATAAAGCAGAAGTACTACACCTGGGTGGCCTTAGAAAACCATTTATTTTCTCACACCTTCTGGCTGTCATCAATTTGATTCTGACTCACAAATGATTCTATAAAGCAGAGTGAAACTTCCCCTGTGAGTTTCAGAAGCTGTGAGAGCAGAAAGCTTCCCCATTTCCCGCAGGGAAGCTCATGGTTTTGAACTGCTGATCTTGCAGTTAGCAGCCCAGCATGTAACCCAGGGTTCTGGTTTTAAGGGAAGGTTTTTCGCTCTGAAGGAATGTCCTTGCCTCTTTGGACCATCTGCTTCTTACTGATCTTCATGTGGCTTGGCAACTCCCTTCCCCCATCTCCATTACCTTATTTCTATTATATATCAGAGATTAATTTGAAATAATCTCTTATCAAATCTAACCCTTCCTCATTAACATAGCAAAGAGAACCCTTTATCAAATGGGATTTTAACTCTAGGCATAGAAGTTGTGACATATTTGAAGGGAACAAAATTTAACCCATAGCACATTCCCAAAGTGCTATTAAAACAATACTGACATGAACAGGCTGGGCTGGTACACTCCCAGGAATTTTATTCTTACTTATCCTTCCATCATAAAATCATAGAATTCCCACCATCTCTACCCATCTTCCCTTCTTTTCCTTCTATTATAATAAAAATATACGAAAATGCATGTGCTCTGGCTCCCAATTCCTATTTCTTTTAAAACATTCTCTTTACCTGTTTATTCTCTCTCTCCTGGATCACCGTCTACCTTCTACTAGATCATCTGTCAGCATACAAAGTTGATCCAACTTTAAAATGGTGTCTTCCATTAAGGAGCTCTGGTGGTAACCTGAGTTATGCATTGGGCTATGAGCAACACGGTCAATGGTACAAACTCATCAGCTACTCAGGAAGGAAGAGGCAGCTTTCTACTCCGGTAAAGATCTACAGCCTCAGTAGCCCCCAGGGATAGTGCTACTCTGTCTTACAGGATTGCTGTGAATCAGACCCAACTTGACACAGTGAAGTAGGTTTCTGTTCTTTGCCTTTTTATTAGTCAAAGTTTCTCTTTCCAGACAAGTAATTGGTAATGCTCACTGTCTAATCTGATTCACATCACCTCTTCCTATTTGTCCTAGGTGATGTCCATTCTCATGGCTGCTCAAATCTGCTGTTGTCAGCATCATGATCTACCCTGTAGGCCCAAATCGACGGTGTCCTCTGGCCTCAATCCACAAGCCCCGCAGTTTCTCCCTACCACACCGAGCCTCCATCTCTCCCACCTTTGTAGTGTTCTGCTCCTCCTCTTCCCAGAATCCTAAATATTATGAGGTTTTGGAATTGGACTCAAGTCCAGTTCTCCGTCTATATTCCTTTCATAGATCTTCTCAATTAGTTGCCGCTTTCTAAGTATTGCATGTTTACATTCTAAATTAAAACTCTATGACCATTTACCCATTTCTATAAGGAGAGCATTCATGTGAAGTAAGCATTTGTAAGTTGAAATGATTTAAAGTATTGATTAACATTAATTTATATGGGAAAGTTTTGCAGCATCCCCAGACCCTAAATGTAAGCTACCAAGTCATACCAAACAACTCACAAAACTAGAACAATACCCAAACGCCCAAACCCAAAGTCACTGCCATTGTGTCAATTGGTAAAAGCGGACTGATGTGTTAAATACACAAGCCTTTTAGAGTAGAAGTAATGTCTGTACAGTGTGGTTCCCAAGGAGGGAGCTTGGCACTGCCACTCCAGGTGGCTGCTGCCTCGTCCACAGCTCCCTGCAAAACAAGCATGGATTGCTTATTTGACTTTTGGCCTTATTTGATAAAAGACAACATCCTCTTCCTATTTCTTTAGGTTACTGAAAACAGATATTGAAGGAGGTCTTTTGTAAAATGAAGTGGCATAGAGAAAACTTTCTAAAAGTGAGGGATACCTGAATTAGCTCAGCTGCCTCCTCGGTGAGAGACTTCAACAGCCAAATAGCTGCACCTTGCTGCTGTTGCTGTTGTTGGTGCCTCCTATCAATTCCAACTCACAGTGACCCTATCGTGCCATAGAACGCTAGCTGGTCCTGTGCCATCCTCAAAACTGTCGCTCTATTTGAGTGCACTGTTGCAGCTACTGTCTCAGTAAGGGTCTTCGTTCTTTTCATTGACCCTCTCCTCTACCAAGCATGATGTTCTTCTCCAAGGATTGGTTCTTCCTGCTAACATGTCCAAAGTACCTGTGTCAAAGTCTTGCCATTATTGCTTCTAGGGCGCACTCTGGCTACAGCTCTTCCAAGACTGACTTGGTTATTCTTCTATCAGTCCACGACAGACAGTTGACATTCTTTAACAACACGATAATACAAACGATTTCATTATTCTTCAGTCTTCCTTATTTGTTGTCAAGTTTTACATATATAGGAGACAATTTGAAAATATCATGATAGGATTCAGGGACACTGTAGTCCTTAAAGTCACATCTTTGCTTTTTAACACGTTAAAAGACCTGATGCAGCATATTAGCCCAGTGTAATACATCATTTTGTTTCTTGACTGCTGCTCCTATGGGCATTGATTGTGGATCCAAGTGAAATGAAAACCCTTGGCAACTTCAATATGTTCTCGATTTACAAAGTTGTTGCTTATTGAGCCAGCTGTGAAATGTTCTGTTTTATTTAACAGTTTATTAGCATATAACTTGTATAGCATACAATTCAGTAGTTAAATTACGCCCAGAAGAGTTGTACAATTATCACCACAATCAGTTTTAGACGACTTTCTTCATTCTTGTACTCATCGTTAATTGCTCATTTCCCTCAACCTCCCCTGCCATACCCCCAAGAAGTCATTAATCCAGTCACTGTCTCTATAATTTTACCTATCCTGTATTTCATATGCAGGAAAACATTTTAAAAAAAACCCACTAAAAGCAATAATACAGTAAAATAGGTTTTAAAAACTTCAATGAAAAAGAAAGAAGAAAATATTAAAAACTAGAATAAATTTGAAATGGATCAAAAGGGAAGCTAAGTCATAGGGTAATACATTTTAATTTAGCTGCATCTGAAACAATCCACTTTCCAATGCATTGTCCATGGCAGCAAGGCTATTCCCATCCCTGGTCTATGGTCAGAGGGAATTCACCAGAGGCTTAGTCCTTGCATATTTCTCCCTTCACTTTTTGTTTTAACTGAAATAACTTTAAATGAAGACAGGCACCTGTTTGAATGGCAGGTAATCTTCCAATCCAGTCCTAGCATCCATGAAACATATATCACCCCCTCTACAGGTACATCTTAAAAACTACTCCACCGCATCTCCGCTGAGATCAGTTTTTCAAGAAGTGGGGAGAGGGAGCAGGGCATTCCTTGCTGTGGTAAGGCCATGCCAGTCCAACTGCCACGCCCACCAGAGGGTTAAGGAAAGCTTCCTGGAAACCCAAGTCAAGATGGGGAGAAGGGAGCGCATGCGTCTTGGAAAAAGCAATTACATTTCCATTGGAAGGTTAAAGGAGAGGAGCAATTTCCCATTGAGAAAAAAGATACTTCACAGCACTTACATAGAACCCTCAGCGTTGGCTGGTGGTTTCTATATAACAGCAATTATATAGAACCCAACAGAAACATTGGTGAAGGGAGACAGCGGACAGTATAAGATATGAAAATAATAATAATAATTTATCAAGAGTTCATGGGGGTGGGAGGGTGTGGGGGGGGAAGTTATAAGAATGTGGAGCTGATACCAAATACTCAAGTAGAAAGAAAATGGTTTGAAAAGGATGATGGCAACATATGTACAAAGGTGCTTGACACAATGTATGTATGGATTGTTGTAAGCGCTGTAAGAGCCCCCCAATAAAATGATTTTTTTTAAAGAGTACAATACGACAAGGTCCTGTGCCATCGTCACAACTGTTCCTGTACTGAGCTCATTGCTGCAGCCATGGTGTCCACCCACCTCCTTGAGGGCCTTCCTCTGTTTCACTAAGCCTCCGCTTTACAGAACATGATGAACTTCTCCAGGGACTGGTCTTTCCTGACAACATGCCCAAAATATGTGAGACTAAGTCTCACCATTCTGAGCTAAGGAGCACTCTGGCTGTCTTTCTTTCAAGACAGATCTGTTTGTCCTTGTAGCAGTCCCTGCAACTTTCAATATTCTTCTCCAGGACCACAGTTAGTCCATTGTAAGCATTTCGGCCTTCTGACATGGAGTTGTAAAGCACACAGAAGGCTGCACTCTGGATCTTCATCAGCGAGTGCTTCAAGTCCTCCTTCCTTTCAGAAACAAGGATGTGGCATCTGCATATCACAGGTTGTTAATGAGCCTTCCTCCAATCCTGAGGCCACACTCTTCTTCATATAAGCCAGTCTCTGAGGATTTCCTGATCTTAAAACACACCTTTCCTGATTTTAAAACATATGGACCTTCCTGGTTCTCTTTGAATAACTGCCTCTTAGTCTGTACACAGGCTCTGCACGAGCACCATGTAATGATCTGAGATTCTCATTTTTTGTAATGTTATCCATAATCTGCTAAAATTCATGCTATCAAATACCTTTGTGTAGTCAATAATCATGGGAAAATATTTTGATGGTATTTTCTACTTTCAGCCAAGATCTGTCTGACATCAGCTATGATATTCTTTGTTACACAACCTCTTCTTAATCCTAGCAGCTCCCTAACTAATTTTTAATTATCGTCAGCAAAACTTTACTTGTGCTTGAGGTGCAGTTCAATCTTTCAATAGTTTCTGCATTCCGTTGGATCACCTGCATTCTGTTGGATCACCTTTCTTGGGAATGGGCACATACATCAGGAAGCTGTCTCCCAAATGTCTTGGCACAGAAAAATGCGTGCTTCCACTATTACAGCTATTTGTGGAAACATCTTAATCGATATTATGTCAATTTCTGGAGCCTCCATTTTTGCTATGGAGAACATTCTACTCTGCCACATGGGATCACCGTGAGTAGAAAATTGACTTGATGGAGTCTAACAGCAACAACATTGGTCAGTTGATGGAAATTCTGTGATCAGAGGCCCACAGAAACTTAACTGTATTTCCAGGAGAAGTAAGTATACATTTGATAATTCACTGTTCACCGCACTTTTACAGATCTATTGTGAATCACAAGAATCCATTGTATGGCTGCTCACTAAAGCATGAATGTGAGTCACAGCTGCACACACATAAAATAAAAACATTCTCACTAATTGGGTTGTGCCCACCATCTTTCTACTACACAAGCAAAAGGCAAGAAGTCTGCAATCAGCACGAACATTCCCCAAATGCTAGAAAGCATCAAACCAAACCGAATGCACAGTGGGAAATACTATACCGTCTACATTCGAAAGTATGAGCTTCTGAACTTTTTGCTTGGAGGAAAGTAAAGGTCATGGAGAGGGAAAAACACTTAAGGCATCTGAGCGGTATTGAAAGAAACTCCCATGAAAGAATAGAATAGCCTGTTTACCACAAGTCCCAAACAATTGATTATTGCCATGAGCTGTTGTTTTCTCATGCTTAGGATACAGGGGCAAGCATAGGTGCTTATGCTGAATCTTTATTTTTAATCATTTTATTGGGGGCTCATATGACTCATCACATCCATTGTGTCCAGCACATTTGTACATTTGTTACCATCATCATTTTCAAAGCATTTTCTTTCTACTTGAGCCCTTGGCATCAGCTTCTCATTTTTTACCCTTGCTCCCCCACCCTCCCTCCCTCCCTCATGAACACTTAATAATTTATAATCTTTTTTCATGTCTTACACCGACCAAATCTTTCTTATTGATGACTTTTATTGTTTTGTATTTTCTTTTTAGATCCATTTTTCTCACTGCTTCGAGAAAACAAACCAAAAAGCCTCTGCTTTACTAGAATAGCGAAGGTCTTTAGTGCCTCTTATTTGGTTTTCCTCATCACACCTACCTACCTTTTCTGAGGCAACTTTATGACCTTTAATCTAAAACATATTCTACATTCTATGGCAGATTTTTCAAAAGGTACAGCTTGAGCTCCTTCTCCGCTATCTAAAATGATGCATTTCAACCTGAGAAGCAATGTTCCCTTCCAGGCCTAGTTAGAGACCTGGAAACATGCTCCGTTGCTACAACTAGGATGGGGGTGGGTGGGTATTTGTTCCTGATATCTAGTGAACAGAGGCAAGGGCTGCTGCTGCTGAACCTCTTATCATGCACATGATAGCTCCCAACAGCAACAATGAATTATCTGGGCTAAGATGTCGATGGTGCTAAGGTTAAGAAACCCTGCACTTAAAGGAGGAAGAACACATTTGGATTATACAATTCATTCATGCAATATAATATAATAATACTGAGAGACTCTGGAGACACAAAAAGGATGTATCTGCTGGGGCTCGGAAGTTTTCTCCTTTTGATAACTGACCACAAGAGTCCTTAGCCTAAATATCTCATAGCAGCTTACACAGCACTCCTTATCACAAAGCAAGGCTATAGTGATCATATACCATTGGATCCTCTCTGCGACCAAGTTGATGCTCCCTTGATCTCCATGATGGAAATTTCTCCTTGTGCCCTTCTAGGTCACTTCTTCCTCATCTGCATTGTCATCTAGTCTCTTCATCCTACGTGCATGCTGGCAACTCTCTGCTAGGGTCCAATTTTAGATGTCCAATAGCCTTTTGGTCATTTATATGACTATCCCTAAGTTTCTCAAACTCAATGTGTCTAACTTGGAGCATATCATCATCCTAGTTAACCAAGCTAGAGTCCTACCTGTAGTTTTCCCATCTGCCATATCCAATCAGGCACCAAGACTCTTTTTTCTTGCCTTTCCTCTTCCATATTCACCAATATATCATAATGTAACTAGATATCCATAGTCCAATCCTGCAAATTAGTCTAGGGTCTCTCTTACACAACCACTTCTCAAGCCCTAATTCAAATCAAGCAGCAAGGATGGTACTCATTAACTTACGTTTTACCCATCTCTTCCTGTCTCTTTCTAACTTACTCTGCCTTCAAGCATACCATTGTTCTCAGCAACATCATTCCCAAAACACCACTCCTCTATCTGTCTCCAGGCAGGCCCGCCAACATGCAGATATGCCCACATATGAGCACCCGGTGTGATGACATAATCACACCAACTCTATCACATACACCCCATACAAATACAGGTGTATGTGACAGGGTTGGCACCAGAGAGTACTTATGAAGACCAGTGGACCAGTCACACATGTGTAGAGAGCAGCTACTGTGTAGAAAGCAGCTGCTGTGTGGAAAGCAGCTACTCTGTTAAAGCAGTCACTGTGTTGAAAGCAGCAGTATTGGAGATAAAACAACACTTCATGAATTATAATTAATGGGGAAATGTAAAATCATGTACTGTAAAATCATCAACTACTGCAAAAAAAAAATTGTACCATGGGAACTTAACCTGGATGCTGATCGGTCTTTTGATATTCAGCTGTGGTTGACGTGAAACTGCCACATTGTGATAGTAAAAGGTATGTAAAAAAACCCAACACAAATAAAGGTAAATCATAGGAAACTTTAATGAACTTTATTGACTACACTATGTCATCTATCATTTTTTGTATTATTAAAGCTATTGTTATATACTATTTTCACTAGCAAACCATCCCACAACAATGGATCATATAGAGAAGAACGTTAAGAAAAGAAAATATGATAAGGATTTTTTACAGTATGGTTTTACTTCAGTAATTACAGCAGGAATTGAGAAACTTCAGTTTGTTATTTGTTGTGAAGTTCTATTAGCCAAATCTATGAAGCCAAACAAACTAAAACACCATTTTGATAGCAAGCATCCAAGCTTTGCTGGCAAGGATACCAAGTATTTTAGAAGCAAAGCTGATGGACTCAAGAAAGCCAGACTTGACGCGGATGGTATGTACCAAAAACAAAATTTAGCAACCGTTGAAGCTTCATATTTGGTGGCACTCAGAATCGACAGAGCTATGAAACCTCACACCATTGCTGAGGATTTACTGTTGCCAGAGGCCAAAGACATTTTTTGAGTTATGATCAGAGACGAATTTATTATGAAATTGAGTGCAACTTCCATATCTAACGACACTGTCCAAAGAAGAATAGAAGACATTTGTGCTGATAATCTTGATCAGGTACTCCAGGAAATCAAATCTGCTCCACTTCCAATATTTAGCATCCAGCTTGATGAATCTACAGACGTTGCAAACTGTTCACAGTTACTGGCTTATGTGAAGTATATTAATGATGGCGACTTTAAAGATGAGTTTCTTTTTTGCAAACTTCTTGAAATGACAACTACTGTACATGATGTATTTAACATAGTTGTTTCATTTCTGAAAGAGTTTAAGATCTCTTGGGAAAAGGTTTGTGGTGTTTGTACAGATGGTGCTCCAGCTATGCTGCCATGTCAATCTGGATTTCAACAGTTCATACTGAATGAGTCAACAAAAGTCATCGGAACTCACTGTATGATTCACCGGAAAATATTAGCAACAAAGACACTGCCACAAGAGTTACAAGAAGTAATGAAAAGTGTCATAAGGTCTGTCAATTTTGCAAAGGCAAGCAATTTAAACAGTCGACTGTTTTCACAATTGTGCAACAAGTTGGATGTGCCAAACAATGCTCTGCTATTTCACACTGAAGTGAGATGGTTGTTGAGAGGTTTTAAAATGTTTGAGCTTCATGATGAACTCAAAACATTTTTTCATCAGAAAGCAAGACAGCAGTTCAAAGCACTGTTCTGCAATAAAAGTGAACTGCAGAAAATAGCTTACTGGGTTGACATCTTTGCCATGTTGAATGAGTTACATTTATCACAGCAAGGACCAAATGCAATATGCCTCGATTTGTCTGAAAAGATCCAATCATTTCAAATGAAACTTCAGCTTTGGCAAAAAAAATTGGATGAAAATAAAATTTATGTTGCCTACCTTATCTGCTTTCATTGAGGAACATGACACTGAACCAGACAAAAGGATTATGATGATACTTTCTTTTTTTAATATGTGATGGTTAGATTTTATTTTTATTATTATCAAATCATTTTATTAGGGTTCATACAACTCTGATTACCATCCATTGTGTCAAGCACATTTGTACATTTATTGCCCTCATCATTCTCAAAACATTTGCTTTCTGCTTGAGCCCTCAGTATCAGCTCCTCATTTTTCTCCTCCTTCCCCACCAGCTCCCATGAACCCTTGATAATTTATAAATTATTATTATTTTGTCATGTGTTACACTGTCCAACATCTCCCTTCACCTACTTTTCCGTTGTCAGTCCCCCAGGGAGGAGTTACATGTAGATCCTTGTCATTGGTTCCCCTGTCACAATGATAATTTCTGTGAAAGAACACTTGTACATGCCTGCAGATGAAATGTCATCCTACTTTCCAAATCTACCTGACACTCCAATTAGCGCTTGCCAGAAGCCCGTTCACAAAGTTGAAGATGTTCCTGAGACAGCACAAGAGGAGTTCATTGAACTTAACAGCATGTCTTTGTGAAACAGGGTTTTCCAGCTTGTTGGTTATCAAGTCTAAATACAGAAGTAGACTTGTGGAAAATGATCCTCCTGGTGCTCTTGCAAAGACGGCCCCGAGAATTCCTGATCTGGTGAGAAAGAAGCTATCTCAACCTTCGCACTGACATTGGCTTTTTACGCATACTGTCGCAAAATGTAGCACTGTGGTTTACTATTGCTATAGTAAGACTGTTACCCATGCTACACCGTGCTTCAAGACAAAATTTCATTTATTTGTAATTAGAAATAAATATTTCACAATATATAATTACATATTGTTTTTGTGATTAGTCACTATGCTTTAATTATGTTCAAAATATATCCTGTATATCAGATATTTACATTATGATCTATAACAGTAGTGAAATTACAGTTATGAAGTAGCAACGATTATAATTTTAGGGTTGGGGGTCACCACAACATGAAGAACTGTATGAAAGGGTCACAGCATTAGGAAGGTGGAGAACCACTGCATTAAAGAGACATCTAGAACACAAAAATCTGATCATGTGAACTCAATACTTGTTAAGATTCCGGGTGCCTAATGAGCCAGTCCTAGGCTATAAGGCCTGCCAAAATCTGACTCAGTCTGCTTCTCTAGCCTTCGTTCTTCATATCTCTCCTCACATCTAACATTTGGGTCATATTGAAGTCCTGGCATGTATCTATCTACCTGTCCTACCTGTTTCTCACCTTGTCGACTTTCCTTACACTATCTTTTCTACCAAAAATTATCACAAACACATTTTCTTGGACACTCTTCCACTTTCCTTCACTTTGTCCAAGTAGGCAACATCTTCTTTCAGTTGTAGAGTTCTAGAAGAAACTCCTTTTTTGATGCCTATGATAAAGTCATGGTTTACTGCTCTTTGGGCATGTCTATGTCTTCTTTTGTGACAATTGTGGTTTAGTGGTAGAACCCTGCCATCTCTTGCAGAAGTTGTATGTTTATTTCCTGGTCAGTGCAACGCATGCACAGCCATCACCCATCCGTTATCGATGTCGATGTTTGCATGGCGATGTGATTCAGAGCAGATTTCAGAAGGGACTCCAGAGTCAGTGGGAGTAGGAAGAAAGTCCTGGTTCTTTGTTTCCAAAACTCAGCCAATGAGCACTGATGGATAACAACAACTGTATGATTCACAACTGATCTTGGAAAGGGAAATGGTGGGTTCTGTTGTGTATGGGATCTCCATTACTTGAGGACCGACGGGGCTGTGGTCGTGTTAGGTGACACCGAGCCTGTTCTGACTCATAGCAACCTCATGTACAACAGAACAAAGCACCACCAGCCCTGTGCTCTCCTCACAATTGTTCTTATGAGCCCACTATAGTCACTGTGTCAGTCCATCGTGTGAAGGGCCTTCACCATTGTTGCTGCCCATTTACTTTACCAAGCATGATGTCATTCTCCAGAGACTAGACTACCTGACTAGCACATGAGATGCAGTCTCACTATCCTTGTCTCTAAGGAGCATTCTGACTGTAATTCTTCCCAGACTGACTGGTTTGTCTTTTTGACAGTTCATAGTACTTTCAAAATTCTTTGCCAGCACTAAAATTCAAATGCATTGATCCTTCTCCGGTCTTTTGGATTCAATGTCTAACTTTCATATGCATATGAGGTGATTAAAAATACTATGGACTGGATCAAGTGTACCTCAGACCTCAAAGTAATTTTCTTGCTTTTCAAAATTATAAAAGGTCTTCTGCAGCAAATTTACCCAGTGCAATACATTGATTGATCTCTTGACTGTTGCTTCCATGAGCACTGATTGTGAATCCAATTGAGATGAAATCCTTGATAGGGAGTAGGAGTAAACAATAATTGTCTTCATCTAGATTATATACTCATGGATGGCCAGGGGCTATGTTGCATTTAATGCTGTGTGGCACAGTTCCAGGAACATAACTGGTGTAATCATTATTTGTCAAGTTAATTAATTGAATAAGCACATACTTTGTCCAAACACATTTCCAAATCTTGGCTCAGTCAATCTTTAGGACTTAAAAATTAACCACTCTGGCTTGAAATCCAATTTCTTATGACTCTTTTTGTATCATCCAAAAGTGTAATGCTCTCTAGGCTTGGGGAGATTTTAAAAGAAGTAATACATTGATACATTTTTTTCCATAGAAATAATGGTCCAAGAAAACATGTATGTAAATCCATTTTCATTTTAAACTCCCCTACTTTTTCCAATTACAGTCTCAGTGAAAATCAATATCATAATTCATTTAAAATCTCCTGTATATAAAGTAATTTGTATTTCATACTCATTTATGCAAAACATTGTCCATTTCATAATTTATAGCAAAGCAGAAGGTAACCCAAACCTTTTAATGCTAACCGTATGCATAAGCATATTTAAATACTACTTCTCCTCTGTATGAGTCCCCAAGCTCCCCAAATGTAATTAGCAATCAAACACAGAGAATGAAGACTCTGATCATTTATTCAACTGTGTTATATTATGAATAAAAATTAGATGGTAATATTTAAGTTCTTCCATCAAAATATAACAAATATAACCAATAATTCAGATGTATCAAAAGCTATCAAATTAACATCAGAATTGTCTTAAAGGTGAACATGAAAACAAACTTACAATATGCTATGAAGGAATTGCTGATAATATATACAGTTGTTAGTTGTTGGTTATTGTTCAGTAAGATCTGACTACTGGTGAACCCATGTATAGCGAAACAAAATGTTACCTGGTCCTGCGTCATATTCATGGTTGGTGGTATGCTTAAATACAGTGTGGTGGTCACGGTATATTGTGGGTACCTGCCAACCTAGGGGACTAATCTGTCAACACTCTATCGGACAATATTTTGCTGCTTTATATTTCAGAAGTATATTTCCAGGCCAATTTTGGGGAGTCTGTTCACCATGTGAATTGAAATGCTGCTAGCATAACTTCCAGCATCATAGTAATACACAAGTCACCACACTACAGGAAACTGACAGACGGTGAAAGACCATCTCCTTTGTTGTTGCTGTAAAGTACCATCCAGTCCGTTTGCACTCGTAGCGACTGTATGTACACAAAAGGATAAACTGCTCCGTTTGGCACCATTCTTACAATTATTGTCATGCTTGAGCCCATTGTTTTGGCCACTAAGTGCTCTTCATTCTGTGTTCTAACTCAAGGTCTTTTCACATTTCATTATAAGTCTTCACTTTCTCTTCTCAAGCTGCCCTTTGAAATTACTTCGTTCATTTCTCCATCTGCTCAGGTGACTCTGCATTTAAGAATAAGTTTCAGAATGTCTTCTGACATCCACTTTTGTCTTTTCTGTCTTTTAAAAAACGTTTACTTGATTCATACATAATGTTCTTGATGTCATCCACAAGTCATCAGATCTTCGGTTATTAATGCTCAATGTGTCAAATCTATTCTTGAGATGTTCTCTAAACTCAGGTGGGATATGTTTGAGGTTGTATGTTGCCTCTGGTGGAACTGTTACAGTGTTCTTCAGCTTTAACTTGTCCTTGTAGATGAACAAACAATGGTCTGTCCACAGGTGACACCTGGACTGGATTGGCTGATGATATTCAGCTTTTCCAACTTCCCTTCCTGTATGTTCCATCTGGCAAGCTCTGCATGCATATTCACCACTTATGTTGTTGGGAGTGTGGAGTGGGGGGGACAAAAGTATTTTCATATCTTACATTGTCCTCCATTGCCCCTCACCCACTTTTCCCTTGTTGATCCCACTGAGAGGGAGTTATAGGTTGATCCTTGTGACTGATTCCGCCATTCTCCCCCCACCCTCTCCTAATCCTCCTGGTATCTACTCTCATTGTTGGCTCTCGGGGGTTTATCTATCTTGGATTCCCTGTGTTGTGGGCTCTTGTCTGTAGCAGTGTGCATGTTCTGGACTAATCCTATTTGTAAGGTAGAATTGAGGTCATCATAGTGGGGGGAAGGAAGCACCAAGGAACTAGAGGAAAGGTGTGTTTCATTGGGGCTATACTGCACCCTGACTGGCTCATTTATTCCCTGTGACTCCTCTGTAGGGGGATGTCCAATTGTCTACAGATAGGCTTTGGGTCTCCACTCCATGTCCCTCACCCCCCATTCACCTTGGGTATGATTTTGTTCTGAGTCTCAGATGCCTGGTAGCTGATCCCATTGACACCTCATCATCACACAGGCTGGTGTGCTTCCATGCGGGCCTTGTTGCTTCTCAACTAGATGGCCTCTTGTTTATCTTCAAGCCTTTATAAGATCCCAGATGCTATATCTTTTGATAGCCTGGCACCATCAGCTTTCTTCACCACATTTGCTTATGCACTCAATTTGTCTTCAGCGATTGTGTTGGGAAGGTGAGCATCAAGTATGCTGGATTGTTAGAACAAACTATTCTTGTGCTGAGGGAGTACTTGAGTCGATGTTCAACAATTAAGGTGCAACCTTAATTGATAACATATAGATATGAATACATAGTTCTATTCCCCTCTCGTTATATATATATATTTACATATGTACATGCCTGTATTTAGAGCTCTATAAATGTCTTTTACCTCCTGGTTCTTTCCTCTGTTTACTTTTATTTTCCTCTTGTCCCACCATCATGTTTGGTCTTCATTTGGGTTTAGTAATTCCTTGCTGCTACATTGCCCTTGATAAAGTCTCACTAGACATCCTACACCCTTCTCTCCATTGATTTTAGTTTACTTGTTGTTCCCTTGTCCCTGGGTTGGTGCCCCCCACCTTTCCTTTCTCCCACCCCCATTCTCCCATATCCCCTTGGAACCATTTGTCCTGTGCTTTTCATCTCTGAATTATTTATCCTGCCTATCTCATCTAGATAGACATACAGATACAGCAATAAGCACCAAAACCAACAAAGCCAAATAAAACAACAAAGTAAGTCAAGACCCACAAAACAATAACAACAATGACAACACAAAGAAAGCCACTGACAAAAATGGAAAGGCCAATAAATAGTTCAAGGTCTATTTGCTGGCCTTTATGAATGTTTTCCAGTCAAGTCTGGAGATGGAGTGCCACACTGTCTCCAAAGTCTATTTTTGGTATTTCCCAGGGATTTCATGACTTTGTTCCCCTTGCTGCCCTGTTGCATGCCCTTAGTGTTTCATCACAGCATGATGGGGTCAGATTGTGCACAATTCCCACACGGTGTCTCCAGTATTGTCCCCTGCAGCACTGTGGTTTGTATCTTATGGTGGTGCTGGCCCTATGGTCCTCTCTGTGCGTTGTCTGCTCTGAGCAGGAATATCGTCCTCGGGGCTTGGTGGGCCAGGATGTCCTTCTCTCCCTCTCCATGCCTCCCCTGTGCTCTAATCAGACACACCCCTCTCCCCAAGCTGTAACTCCAGTGCTGTCCTCTGAAGTGCATTCTTCTGGGGTGGGGGGTGGGGGGGAGGACGGTGTCCACATAGTTGGGAATGGTGCTGGCCCTGCAGAAGATCACCACTTCTAATGCCTTTGGAATGATACTAAAATACAACTGCAATAAGGGGCTCCTAATTAATTCAGGCCAAACACTTCCACAGTCAAAAGTGACCCAGCGTCTTCAGAGAGCATAGGTAAATATTTATATGGAACACAGAAAACAAATCTGAAGCTCTGATAAGACATGTACTACTACCAAAACATTGCACCCTTCCTCTGTCAGTTTGTTGTCCTATCGTGGCTTGTTTGCTGTGATGCTGGAAGCTATGCCAACAATATTTCACATACCAGCAGAGTCACTGGTGATGAACAGGTTTTGCCAGAGCTTCCAGATTATGAGCAGACTAGAAAGAATGAAGGTTTCAGATCGGAAGGCACTTAAACCATGACTGGAGAAGAGCTGCTAGTTCAAAGCAGAGTCAATCGTAACGACTTGGGTTGTGGAAGCTTTTGGCACCTTCACTTGCTGACAGGGCAAGTTTCACAATCACAGAAACCACACACAAAAATAAATAATATTAAATAATAGTAACTGCAAACATCCATTAATAAATATAATGTGAAATCTACATGGTATGAATCTAGGAACATTCAGACTGATCAAAAATGAAATGGAATGCATAAAGATCTCTATCCTAGGCATTAGAAGCTGAAATGGACTATCATTAGCCATTTTGAATCAAGTGACCATATGGTTTGCTATAATGGGAGTGAAAGATTTGAGAGTAATGCTACCATATTCATTATCTAAAGGAATATTTCAAGACATCTTGAAGTATAGTGCTGGCTTAGATAAAATAATAGCTATATGTATATAATGAAGATCAATTAATACAACTATTATTCAAATTTACATGCCAAACACTAAGTCAGTAGGAAGAAATTGAAGAAGAATGGATCCTTCAGTTTGAAATTGGTTAAACATTCTATTAAGATGCATTGATAATTACTGCTGATTTGGAATGTAAAAGTTGGAAACAAAGAGGAAAGATCAGTGGTTGAAAATAGTGTCCTGCTGATAGAAACAAAGCCGATGATTGTATGGTAGAATTTGCAAGAAGAAAGACTTCTTTATCTCTTTGCCAACAACATAAATGGTGACTATACACATGGCACTGGCCATAGAGAATACAGAGGAATCAAATTGACTACATCTCGGGGAAGAGATAAAATAGTAGCTCAATTTCAGTGGCTAGAACAAAGCTTGACTAACAGACAATAAATAACTCTTATACAAGTTCAGGTTGAAGTTGAAGAAAATTTAAAAAGGTTCACAAGAAATAGGATATGACCTTGCACATACCTCACCTGAATTTTGAGAATATTTCAAGAATAGGGTTGATACATTGAACAATCGACATGGCAAAAGACCATGACAGAAGCTGTGGGATGACATCATGAGTAGAGTATATAAAGAAAACAAAAGGTCATTAAAAAAGAAATGTGGATGTCAAAAGAGACTCTGAAACTTGCTCTTAATTGCAGAGCAGCTAGGACAAATCAAAGAAATGATGAAGTAAAAGAGCTAAATAGAAAATTCGAAAGGGCAGCTTGAGAAGGCAAAATAAAGCATTATTATGAAATGTGCAGAGACCAGGAGTTAGAAAGCTGAAAGGAAGGACAACCCTCAATATGTCTCAAGCTGTTAGAATTAAAGAAAAACTCAAGGCTCAAGTTTAAGTATTGAAGAAGTCTATGGACAAAATTCTATGAGCGAAAGATAATGGAAGGAAAACACAGTCACTGTACCAATAGAACTGGTTGTCATTCAACCATCTCAAGAGAGAGTATATTACCAAGAGTCTATGCCACTGAAGCAAGAAGTACAAGTTAAGATGAAGATGCTAGCAAAAACAAGGCCAATTGGAAAACTAATTGAAATATTCCTACAAATATCCAATGTAGCACTGGATGCACTCACTGGTCTATGCTATGAAATTGTGGAACGCAGCTACCGGATCAATGTCCTGGAAAAGATCCATGTTAATGCTCATTCCAAAAAGAGATGAGTCAACAGACTGTAAGAATTACTGAATAATTGCATGAGTACTACAGGCAAGGTAGATTTTTCTGAAGATCATTGACAGGGAGCCGCCAGAAACTAGAGCCAGATTCAAAAGATTGTGTGGGATTAGAGATAGTTACTGGCTTCAGATAGCTCTTGATTGAGAGCAGAGACTATTAGAAAGATGTTTACTTGTGTTTTGTAGACTATGCAAAAGCATTTGATTATGTGGATCATAACAAATTATAGATAATATTGCAAAGAGGGGGAATCCCAGAATAATTAATTGTGCTTATACAGAACCTGTACCTAGACTAAGGCAGTTCTTCAAACAGTACAAGGAAATACTTCTTGATTTAAAATCAGGAATGGTGTGTGTCAGGGTTGTATCCTTTTCTACACAATTGTATCTTTATGCTGAGCAATTAATCTGAGAAGATCTCAATGAAGAAGATTGTGACATAAGGATTAGGGGAAGGCTCATTAACAAATTTTATTATGCAGATGACACAACCTTGCTTGCTGAAAGCCAAAATTCTTTAAAGCACTTACTGATGAAGATCAAAGACTACAGCCTTCAGTATGGGTTAAAATTTGATAGAAAGAAGTCATAAATCATCACTAATGGAAAATAGACAGTATCAGGGAAAATGGATAAAATATTGAAGTTGTCAAGGATTTCATTTTACTTGGACCCACAGTCAGTGATCATAGAATGAGCAGTCAAGAAATCAAATGATGTATTACACTGGCCATATCTGTGGCACAGTCCTATTTAAAGTGAAGGGATCATGGGGGAGGAGGGAGCGGGGAGGGAGAGGAAAAATGAGGAGCTGATATGAAAGGCTGCAGCAGAAAGCAAATGTTTTGAGAATGATGATGGCAACAAATGTACAAATGTACTTGACACAATGGATGGATGTACGGATTGTGATAAGAGTTGTACGAGCCTCCAATAAAATGTTTAAAAAAGACTAAGGTGTGCCTGACTCCTGCCATAGTATTTTCAATCGCCTCACATGCCTGCAAAAGCTGGGCCCTAAATAAAGACGATGGGAGGAGAATTGCTGCATTTGAATTGCGGCATTACTGACGAACACTGAAAGTACCATGGGCTGCAAAAAGAAAAGAAAACAGAAAAACAGATCTGTCTTGGAAAGGGCCAGAATGCTCCTCAGGATTGAGGATTTTGAGACTTAATTCCACATACTCTGGACATGTTATTAGACTCCTCTCTGTAGAAGGACATCATGTTTGGTAAAGCAGAGGGTTAGCAACAAAGAGGAAGATTCATGGCAAGATGGTTTGACACAGTGGCTGCAACACTGGGCTCAAATATAACGAAACTTGTGAGGCAGTGTTTTGTTCTGCTGTACTCAGAGGTCACTCTGAGTCAAGGTTGACCCATCAGCACCTGAAAACAGTAACCAGTAAAACAGTAATAAAAAGTTCATGAAAATGGGAGCTCCACTGAAAGCCTTCTCTTGAAAATCATACCGCATCGTAATCTATAAGGAATAGATTTGACAATGCCTGGGACACATCATACCTTTTACTTCCCTGCAGACCCATGCCTCGATCCATCCCTGGAATTTGTTATACAATTACTTCTTCAGTCACAACTCTTTGTCTGACAGGTTGAATATTTCAGTTACAATCTTTTTCTTTTTTAAAGATAATTTTATTGGTGGTGCTTACAGCTCTTATAATAATCCATAAATCAATTGTGTCAAGTGTATTTGTATATATGCTGCCATCGACATTTTCTAAACATTTACTTTCTTGGTATATCAGCTCCCCCCCCCCCTTGTGACCCCTCAATTATAAATTATTATTATTTTCATATCTTACATTGACCACTGTCTTCCTTCCCCCACGGTTTCTGTTGTTCATCCCCCGGGGTGGGGGTGGAGTTATATGTTGATCATTGCAATTGGTTACCTCTTCCTCACCTCCTCCCCCTACACTCCTCTTTCCTTCCCTCCTCTCCCCACCTTCCTGTAGTACCCTCCTGGTATTGCTACTCCCATTTCTGTTCCCGAGGGGCTTATCTGACCTGGATTCCGTGTTTCCTGAGCTCTTATCTGTACCAGTGCACATGCTCCAGTCTAGCCAAAACTGAAAGTCAGGGCTGGGGTCATGATAGTGGGGGGTTAGGAAGCCACAAAGAACCAGAGGAATATAGTGTGTTTCATCGGTGCTACACTGCATCTTGGTTGACTCATCCCTTTCTCGTGACCCTTCTGTGGGGAGATATTTATTGTCTACAGATGTGTTTGGTGTCTCTGCTCAGACACCCCTCGTTTTCAGCAATATGGGTGTGTATGGGGGGGGGGGTGTTTGGTGGTCTTCTGATGTCTGTTACCTGATCTTTTTTTCCTACATAGCATAGGACACTGAATATTGCACTGAATCAACATTGAATTCTCTAGACTCAAAGAAGCCTTTATGGCACTCTGTTCACAGATATGCATGAATATAAGTCTCCAAACACCCAGAGGCTGCCTTGTCTGGGTCACTTTTGCTTTGGCTCTGATGTCACCTGTGGGCTGCCAATCCCTCATTTTCCCAGAAATTGAATGGCAGATTCTGAAAGGCGTTGTCCTAGTTTGCTATGTCTCCTGTAACTGAAATGTCAGAAGTGGGTGGCTTTAAAGGCAGAACATATTTTTTCACAGTTCCAGAGGCTACAAGTCTGTATTCAGGGTCTCAGCCAGGTCCATTTCTTCTGTCTGTCTTTCTCCTCGTTTCGGAAGCCCCTTGGTGTTCCTTAGCACTTATCTTCCCTCTGTGTGTCAGTGTCTAAACCTCCTCTTTTTATCAGACATCTCTGGGAAGTGATGAGGTTTAGGACCCACTCTATACTGGTCTGGCCTCATTAACTTAACAGAAGAAAAATCCTACTTCCAAAAAGGTCATATCCTCAGGGACACAGAGTTAGGGTTTCAACACCTCGTCTTAGAGGACACACCTCAATCCAAAACAGTGCACATATAACTCCTTTATGGACAAGCAGGGACCTGTGTCATATCCCACACCTGGGGATTAGTTAGCCTGGGCTCAGGGCAAGAAAAAGGAGTCGAGGGATAATTTAAAGGTGGTTTTCAGGTATGGAGCCAGTCACATCTCACAGATAGTCCAACCAATGTGACTGTGAATGGGTCTGGTGGCACAAAGGGCTAACCACACTCTTGGTGTTTCAACCCCCCATAGCGATGTCTCAGTCATAAGGTGTGGCGATCTGGTGTAGAAAAGCAGAAGGCTTGAAAACTCATTGAAGCATTGCTATTCTGGACACCCGGGGTTGCCGTGAGCCAGAATTGACTTGATAGCGATTAACAGTTACAATCTTTGCCAAATTTTCCTCTTAAAAGACTCAGCTTTGATGGCCTTACACCCAATAGCTTAAAGAACATAAAAGCATATTTGTGCCCCAATTTGATTTGTAGTTGTTGTTGTTTTTTATGAGTAACATTTCACAGTGAGAAACCATTTTGTTTTGTTTTAATCTTTGAAATCTGGCTTGAAGATCTCACCGTAACTATTCTTCCTTCTACCATAACTCTTGGACAGAAACCTATACAATTCTGATCTGAATTGACAGGATGATCACTAAAAGATAGGAGTCAGTTTTTGCTCAGCTGTCTGTTATTTGTCAGATTGCTAGAATGTGTCAACATGGTAATCTCTGGGAAAATTTAGATGGATTTTGTCGCTTAAAGTACATGTTCTCTTGTATTGTGTTCTTTCTTGCACTGAATCAACCTTAGATTCTCTAGGCTCAAAGAAATCTCTATGGCCTCTGCTCACAAATATGTAGGCGAATCCTCTCAACTGTTGTTATGTTTGAGCATGTTGCTGTAGTCACCGTGCCCGTCCGTCTCCCTGGGGTCTTCCTCTTTTTCTTGGTCCTTCTACATTTCCTATGGCTAAAGTAGCAAAATATTACAAAGCCGGTAGCTTGAAACACGAGAATTTATTGCCTCACCATTCTGGAAGGTAGAAACCCAAGTCAGGATGTTTTTACTCCTTCTGAGAGAGATGGAATCAGATCCCATGCTTCTCTGTAATTCCTGGTGGTTCCTGGACATCCCTTGGCTTATTTTATTGTTGCTATTAGTTGCTGACAAGTCAGTTCTTCTGACCCATGATGACCCCTATACACCAGGACAAAGGGTTACCTAGTCCTGTGCCATCTTGATAATAATTGCTATACTCAAGTTCACTGCTGTGTCCGCCATATATTTTGAGAGCCTTCCAATGTGGGGACTAAATTTTCAGCATCTTATTGGGTAATAGTCTGTTGTGATCTTTATGATTTTCACTAATTTTCAGAAATAGCTATCCGTGTCATTTCTCTGAGCCTGTCTTAATCTGGATGCTCCACTGATACCTGGCACCATGGTTGACCCTGCTGGTATGTGAAATACCAATGGCATAGCTTCCATAATTACAGCAAGCCACCTGAGTCCAGAAAACTGACAGACAGACAAGTGATAACTTTGGCTTATTGTTAGGTGCCACCAAATTGGTTATGACTGTACCCATAGCGACGCCATGCACACCAGAACAAAACACTTCATGGTTCTGCACCATCCTTGCAATTGCTCCTCTGCTGGAAAACCATTGTTGCTGCTACTGGGTCAATCCATCTCATCAAGGACCTCCCTATTTCTTGTTTCCCCTCCACTTCACCAAACATGAGGTCCTTCTCCAGGGATTGGTGTCTCCTGACAACAAGTCCAAAGGATGTAAGATGACGTCTTGCCATCCTTGCCTCTCTGGAGCACTTTGGCCTTACTTCTTCCAAGACAGATTTCGATTGTCCTTTCAACAGTCCATGGTACTCTCAGTCTTCATCTCCAGTACCACAACTCAAGTGCAAACTTGGCGTATAGAGCATTCCAATGAGTGCTTCCATCATCACATGGCCATCCCTTTGTCTCTGGGTTCGTTCGCCTCTTCTTCTAAGGGCAGCACTCATAAGTAATTAAAACCTGCCCTACTCCAGCAGGACCTCAGGTGAACTGCATACATCTTCAAAGACCCTCTTGCCAAATCAGCTAAGGTTCGTAAGTATCACGGGTTAGTACTTCAACGTATCTTTGGTGAAGACACAATTCCGTGCATGTGATTGTTGCCATTGATAAATGCAAACCATAGGTGCCAGAATGGAACATTGACCAGTTTGGTGCCATCCTCACAACTGCTTTTATGCTTTTGCAGCCACTGATTCAATCCATTTACATGATAATCTACCTTCTTTTGCTCACCCTCAACTTTAGCAAGCACAATGTCCTTTTTTCCAGGGACTAGTATCTTCTAATAACATGTCCAAATTTATGAAACAAAGTCCCGCCATCCTCACGTCTAAGGACCATTTTGGATGTATTTCTTCTAAGACATATTTGTTTTGTAATTTTGGCAGTCAACAGTATTTCCAATATTCTTTGTGAATACCATGATTCCATATATAACACCCCCAATATATATCCCTTTACACTGACAAGGTGTATAATATTTTAAAACATCTCTATAGAGAACAAAAGTGTATTTCAAACAGTGGAATGAAAACAAGGCTCAAGTATATAGAAGATTTAAACGCATATTATGACCCTTAGTAATCATCCTCTTTGACCATTTGGTCCTATTTAGCAGTAAAATATCTGCATTTAAGTGGAAAAAAACCTGTTTTCTCAGAAATTTTTACTATATGATCCTCAGAATGAGCACATAAGTGGCCATTTCATAATCAGAATCAGAACTTGCCAATGTTATATCAGAAAGTCCAAACCTTAGAGTGAGATATGAG
Source organism: Echinops telfairi (assembly GCF_000313985.2). Lineage (NCBI taxonomy): Eukaryota > Metazoa > Chordata > Mammalia > Afrosoricida > Tenrecidae > Echinops > Echinops telfairi. Next base: position 30,494,678 of record NW_022111372.1, on the reverse strand, counting down.
CACACCCTACTTATGCTTCTTTATGCTGTTAGATCTGTCCCCAAACCCCAGGTTCAAATGGGGCAATGAAGGCCAGGGGGAAGAAAAACAACAACAACAAAAAAACCCCACCTCAAATAAGACCTGGAGACAGGAGCTTCCATCACTGTAAATTTCTATACCCTGCAATACATAGCAATGTCTCATATATTGCTCCTTGCAAAAAGGAGACAAAGCATATATAGGCTAAGCAGTTCCATTATTGGCCTCATGAAGATTGATTGCTCACAATGGTGTTAATGTTTTTCTGTCAACTGGTTCAGCTTGCATGAAGCATTCTCTGTCTACTCGACAGCAGCTAGCAATGACAACATAGGTGAAATTTGTTAAATGGCTTCTGTTGTTATTGTTAGGTGCCATTGAATTTATTCTGATTCATAGTGACCCTATGCACAAAAGCATGAAGTGCACCACAGCTTTGAGCCATCCTCACCATCTTTGCTTAGTTAGATCCCATTGCTACAGCTACTGTGTCATTTCATCTCATTGGAAGGCTTTGCTTTTTCCCTTTTCTTAGCATGATATCCTTCTCTAGGGACTTATCCCTCCTGGTAACGTGTCCAAAAGTATGTGAGATGAAGTTTCCTCATCCTAACTTCTAGGGAGCATTCTGACTATACTTCTTTCAAGATAGGTTTGTTCATCCTCTGGTACTCCATCATATATTCAACATTCTTTACCAATACCATGATTCAAAGGCATTAATTCTCCTTCAACCATGCATATGCATTACCCACATGCATAGGAGGCAATTGAAAGTACCATGACTTGAGTCAGGCTCATCTTCATCCTCAAAAAAACATTTTTTAAAACACTTTAAAGAGATCTTGTTGCAGCAAATCAGCGCAATGCTATACACTGATTTCTTGACTGCTGATTCCATTGACATTGATTTTGAAATAAATTCCTCAACAACTTCAATATTTTATCCATTTATCATAATATTGCTTATTGATCAAGGGCTAAGGATGTTTGTTTTCTTTATGCTAAGGTATAATCCATAAATATCACGGTAGTCTTTGATCTTCAACAAAAAGTGATTCAAAAGGCCTCTTTGCTTTCAGCGAGCCTGGTTGTGTCTTCTGCAGAGGTCAAATTTTTAGCAAGGATATTTTTTCCGAGACCCACATTTTGCCTGTGTAGCTCTCCTAGAAGCTGAGGTGAGTTGATGCTGTAAGATCCCTGCTATGATTTTCCTGTGTGTCCTATGGCCTCTTTATAGTCTTTAAATTGGAGAATGAAAAATCAAATTAACCCAACCTCTGAAGTGCTAAAGGCATTGTACTGAACAGCAGGTTGGTATGACAGGCACTGCTGAAGAAACCCCAGCTATAATAAGCAGAAAAGAAAGTGAGGAGGACATTCATTTCTTTGAATATTAATTTCAATTTAATTATAGACGATGAGCTGGACCATGCCCTTCATATTAAGGACTAGAATTCACCAAGAGGAAGAGTACTAATTTTGGACTTTAATTATTTTGGGCACAAATTATTTGAACAGGAACTTACAAGTATATTTAATACTTGTGCCCTTTCATTTCTCCCAGAGAATTTGTGCTGGCTATTGAGGTTATTTGTGGTATTTTAGCTTTTGTCCTTCAGGCTTGTAGGAGAACTGGATGTTCATGCCCTTTTTGAACTTGGGTGTTGCTGACCTGTTTGCTTTGGCCTGTGACATGTCAACAAAAAATTGCATTGTCATTCCCCGATAGCAGCTTTAAACTCCCATGTGTACTTAGCTAAGTTTGACTTTTTCCTCTTACACAATGACCAGCAGCATGGGTTCCAGATGATGGCTAGGCTCGTAGCTGGGTCCTAGAATGAAGATCAAAGTGAGGCAGAACAGAGGGCCCAGCTAACCACTGAAGTACATGGAAATAAATGCTCCTGGTAAGCCAGTGAAAATGTGAGGCCTGTTTGTTACTGTAGCACAGCTTAGATTAGCCAATTAAAAAGAAGTAAAAAATCAATGGGATCATCACTCGGTTGCTACCATTTTATTCCTGGAAAATCTAATGTTGAAATTAAATCACGTTGCAGAATCTCAAATAAGCTATATGGAACAACATAGGTGAGAAAAATACATGTAAGGAGAGAGAAAAACTGGGATAAATTTCAAACCTCAAGTACAGTATGGCTCAAAGCTAATTTGAAAAGTTTACTAATCTGACCCAATTGACAGTTCTTAGAAGCAAAATATATACTAGGCCATGGTGGTCCTCAGAAGATACCTGAAGGCCAGTGGTATTGGGGAGGGGTTACCAGAAGGGAGCAGGTGTCCTGGTGGATAGATAGCTTACTAGAATGCAGGTCGGTGCATTCCCAAATGATAGAAACTCAACACATAAATCTAATTCTTAAACATTAAAAAAGGAAAAGTGAAAAAGGAGGCAATTAATTCTCAATCCCCCGTTTCTCGTGCATATAGATAGAAGGAACGCTGCTGAATAGCCACTCTAGCCTCTTCCTCCAGCCTTACTGACCGCTCCTCCTGGAGGACGGAGTTTCTGCTAGGTGCGTGACTAAGCCAGACCCAGCTGCCATCTTGTCCCTAGTATATCGGAGTAGAACTGTGCAGTAGAGTTTTCTGAAGTCGATCGCCAGGCTTTGCTTCTGAGGTGCCTTTGGGTGGACTTGACCCTCCGAGCTGGCATATGCATTGACAATTTCCCACATTCCTGGCGGGAGACTACCATTGGTTGATATTCCATGTTTGGGTACAGTTACTATATGAATGTCTCTGGATGTTGCAGGCGAAGCCTAACCTCTAGACTACTGGCTGCAAGATGGGCAGTTTACACCCACCCAGGGGTGTCTCCGAAGACAAACCTGGGGAGCTGCTTTGGAAAGGTCCCAGCCTTGAAACCCCTGCCCGCGTGGGGCTCCGGGGGTCAGAATCAATTCTGACTGAAAGAGTAACCGCAGCGAATTAAAGACTGCAAGCAGCTGAGGGTCCTTCTTCCCCTCCCACCTGAAAACAAGGAGAGGCAACAATCTTGAACAAACTCACTTGGAGATCCCAACTTTTTCCTCCTGGGCTGCTCCAAAACCAGGTGGGAGAAGAGTCCGAGCGAGGAAACAGCAAGTCCACTGGGCAATGCATATGCCGCCTACAACAAAGCTCCTTGGAGCAACAATAATGCTGAAGTTGTGATCTCATCTGTCTGCGTGTTGTGTCTACTCAACTGGTTCACATCTCCAGGACAAAAGAGAGGGCATTATTTACAGATCCCCAAATAGCCCAATGAAATATCTCCTACTGAGTGGCCGAGTGGCCCATATGGAAACCAACAACCACGATGTGGCAACAGTAACTGCAGGCTGATCTATCCTGTGCCCAGGCCTGGAAGTCATGCCGGCTTGCTATGGCTCCTGCTGGTACCAGCTGCTCACTGAGGCCGAGGAGGACCCCCGAGGGGCAGAGGGTTTTTGGCAGATGCTAAGAGAGCCACCTGGCAATTGAATGGTTTGTGTCTATGTGTGTGCATGCATGTGTATGGGTGTGTGTGTGTGTTTGCTGACATATGGTATTGGTGCTACAGTGGAGACCCAGAGTATCAGAAAAGCTCTCGGCCTCAGCAGAAAAGTACAACTGAGAAGAGGCAAGAAATTCATTCTTTTAAATGATGAGAAGATCTTGAACTATTTGAAAGACAGAAAAACTGTTCTTCCAGGGCCAAGAGATGGGTCAAGGCGGGACTGTTGGTTTTCCTGCTGAACTTCCTCAGTGAGGCCTCGATGAACAGGGGAAATACCAAAGCCAAGCCAAATGCATAGCCATTAAGTTGATTTCAAATCAGAGTTTCCCTGTAGGACAAGATGACTGTCCCATGGGGTCTGCAAGACATGTACTCTGTACCGAAGCAGACTGGTACACCTTTCTCTCATGGAGGAGCAGGTGTGTTGAACCCTGACCTTTCTGTAGTAACCCAATACTTAATCTACAATGCCAGCAGAGCTCAGTAGAAAAATAGAACAAGGCAAAGGCAATCTCTCTCCCCTTGCAGGGTGGGTTTTGTTTTTTTTTTTTTGAAAGGTCGGAGATCAAACAGATGGGGCAGGGAAAGAAAGGAAATGAACTTACTTCAGTAAGAGCCAGTGGCAATCAACACTAGATGAGTGCTCTTTAGATGAGAAAAATAACTGTCCTCCCTCCTAACGAGAGACTTGGATGGAGGATGGCCATGGCCTAACTGCCAAATGCAAGCAAAGTCGTGTTCTCTACATAGGTCAGATCAGGCACTGAAAACTCTAAGGGGTCAGTGCTACTCTGACACACGGTCGCCATAAACCGGAGCTGACTCCGTGTCAGCTGGTTTTTTGTTTTGTGTTTAATGCTTAGGTGGCATGTGTTTAATGTTACCTGTAATGTCCGGTGTAGCTCTCAGAGAAAAAGGCAACAGGGAGAGCATTCATACGTTTAATCCTGTATTACAGGATCGATGTTAGACAGAGATTGATATGCTGTCCTGGGATGGGAAAAATTAAAAAACAACACCTCGCTGCCATCAAGTCAATGCCAACCCCTAGAAGCCCTATAGGACAGGGTAAGACTGCCCCTGTGCGTTGCAGAGGCTTTAACTGTTAATGGGAGTAGAAAGCCCTGTCTTCCTCCTGAGGAACAGCTGGTAATTTCGAACTGCTGACCTTGAGGTTAGCAGCCTAACTCATAAGCACTGGGCCACCAGGACTTCTTAGAGTCACAGAACTGGACTTGGTAAAAAGCCTTAGATACCACTTCCCATTCAGTTTCTAATATTGTAAAGCTTATTTTCCAAAGTTTAACTTAGAAGTTGTGGAGGAGGGGGATTATCAGGGTGCATAATATTGCTGATTGGCCTTCCCAGAAGATTTACAATGTCCTGTGTGGTCCTGATGGATGCCAATACATCCTAGCACACTAATGACTAAGACAGAGCCAACTCCTCCTGATAACTCACAATGCCATTATGTGTATTTCAATCCAATTACAGACAGAGTAACTCCAGAGCTAAAAATAGGAATTAGGCCCAATCAATCAGAAATAATTTTACCTAAAAGCTATGATGAGATGCACCAATATAGCTCTCATTATTAGATGCTGAAGCTGCTATTCTCCCTGCAGAGAATATTAATGCTGAGATTCTGGTCTCAGGTGGCACTCTGTGGGGCCTCCCTGCCTGCCGGTGCCCTGAAATCCCCATGACAATCATCCCGTGTTGGCAGTGCTGGAAGGAGTCTGCATGGACCCATTTAGAACTCTTTCTTTCTCCTCATTCATATTCAACGCAGTTGGTAGGAATTCACAAGGATGATGGCCTAATGTTTCTGTCCGCTGCCAATGCCTCTCAGAAAGATGGGCATTTGTAACAAGCGATTGCCTGATTGCCAAGCAAACGCACTGAGGGAATTTTTCTAGAGAGATGGCATTTTATTAAGCGAGGGCAATTCCAGCAGAAGCAGGATTCCTGTTCATCAGTCACAACCAGAAAGCCCGGTTCCCTGGTCACTGTGTCACCCTGACAGCACTGCGTGTGACACACTGAGAGTTCCCGCAGCTCACAATCATTTCCCACACAACGGCATGCATTTTCAGTGGGAAATAATAGCTATTTCTATAACACATGAATAAGAGCCACCAGTAAGGCAAAAAGCTATGCCCTCCAGTATTTTGAGCATCAGCAGCGTTATCCACCTGGGACAGGTTATCGTGGAGTTCACAGACTAAGCTAGGTGAGAGAGAAAAGCCTGGCAATCTCCTGAAAATTAGCCAGTGAAACCTGAATGAGTCACAACAAACCATTGTCCAACTCACATGCTTGGGACACATCACTCACAAAGAGGGTCAGTCGCTGGAGGAGAACATGTTTGACGAAGCAGAAGGCCACTGGGGGCCAGGGAGACACTCCGTGAGCTACACTAACTCAAAAATACCTGGGACTGTCAGCACGGTGAGAGCCCCAGAGAGTGCTTTGTTCTGCTGTACTTGCTCTGTTTCATCCGTGCTTGCTGTGAGTCAGAGCTCACTTCAAAGCAGGCATCCACAACAACAGCCTAGAATTTGGATCCCACGGAGGACTACTGCACCACTCTCCTCTTTTCACTTGTTCCTGGGAGACTGTTTGAACCTCACAGGAACATCCTGCGGAGGAAGACTGCCACCGACAGGATGCAAATATGAACCTTCTTCTCTTCCCACTGAGATCCCTGAGTTCGAAACAAAGACTACACGTGTGAGAAAAGCGCTTGGTGGCTATAGTGATGAGCTGGCTACTCTTATGTTCCCATTTTGTTCTGAAACATTTAGGAGACAAATCAGGTGGGATAAACAGGAAACCGTTAGCATGGTTGCCTCCAAGGAGAGGAGCCGGATAGCCAAGGACAGGGACAGGTAGGGGGACAGCTTTCCGTAAGCTGTTCTTTGTCCTTCTTATGTTCTGTTTTACGCTTGAATAATATCTTTTTGGTTTTATTTAATGAGGAAATAAAGTATTTCAAAGCGGAAAAAAATGGTGTGACCTATTTTAACAATGTGTCAACAACAATTTAACATCAATTTTAACAAAACCGAACTCAAAGAAAGGGAATCGATGTTAATTACAAACTATTGTTAACTATCTTTCACCTAAAATTTTTCTCTGGAGATCCGTATCAGATTATCAGGCAAACTAAAAGCTTACTGAATGGAAAACAAATGTGTTTTAAATCTTTCATAACCTAGTCAGATACCTTAAGAATATAATTTGATTGCTTACTACTTTGCTAAACAAAGAAATACATGCTATTTTTTTCAATCAAGCTCTTCTGTATTCAAAACATTTTTCTATACTGGCAATTCCTTTCCTAAATCCCTGCCATACAATGCTTCCTGTTGAAAAAATATACAAATAAAAGTGGGATTCCTTCAGGACCAGTGGTGTGAGTGGTGATACTGGGAGGGTAGAGGGAGAGTGGGTTGGAAAGGGGGAACCATTTATAAGGATCTACATGTGACCTCTTCCCTGGGGGATGGACAACAGAAAAGTGGGTGAAGGGAGATGTCGGACAGGGCAAGATATGACAAAATAATAAGATATAAATTATCAAGGGTTTGTGAGGTTGGGGGGAGCGGGGAGGGAGGGGAAAAAAAGAGGACCTGATGCCAGGGGCTTAAGTAAAAAGCAAATGTTTTGAGAATGATGAGGGCAATGAATGTACAAATATGCTTTACACAATTGATGTATGTATGGATTGTGATAAGAGTTGTATGAGCCCCTAATAAAATGATTAAAAAATGAATGAATGAATGAATGAATGAATGAATAAATAAATAAATAAATAAATAAATAAGTGGGATTCCCCCAGCTACCCTGTTCCTGGATCTGTGGACCCCGTTTAGGAGTTCAAACCAGCTTTGGGTCTCCTTTAGTGGCAGGTCCAGCTGCACAGGCTCCACTGAGCAAATAAGGGGGAAACAAGAGGATTATCCTGAGCACAGAAGGAAATTTGAAGTCAGCACGTCTTATACTAGTGTTCTCCCTTTTGACCCTAACTTCATTCACTCATTCTGTAAAATGAGTTATCTAATATTATTGTCAACTTTATTCACTTTTCTTATCAGAGTGTGTTGTCAGAATCAGTAGGTTTTCATAATTTTAAAAGCACTGTTATGAGAAATAATTTTATATTTTAAGCTCCTAGCCCCCTCTTTAATTCCCTTGAATCCAATCCCTTCCTCTACCCAGTGAAAAATCAAATGTCGATTGTTCAGGAGAAATCTAACAAACAATTACATTGACTGGCTTTTGCTATGTAAAAGCTCCAATTTTTAACTTTTCTATGTGTGACTAAGTACTGCTATTTTACAAAATGGAGATCCTGAATCAAGATAAATTCACCTAGTTCACTAGAGGTGGTAGCTTAATAAATATGCAAGATTGTCTCTTGTTCTAAGCGTTACACGAATGCTTCTACTCTTCCCTGTATAAATTACTTCACTATAATGAATCCAAAAGCTAAATACATATACTCCCCTGAGTGTGGATATGTAAGTTACATACTGTCATGTCAACTTGATAAATAGAATGAAAGGGTGGGGTCTCGCCAATCAATCAGGTCACGGCATCGCTTCCTCTCTAGAGGTGAGACACACTCTCTCTGTCTGTTCCACCATTTTCTGGAAAGAAAATGGGAAGTTAAAATTTTGATTATTTTCTCTGGTTATTCCTATTTGAAATGGCGAAATGAATATGATTAATGCATATTTTGAGCTCAGAGGCCAAATCACCCCATGAATTTCTCAGAGACGATGCTACGTAGCGAAAAGGGCTGACAGAAGATCAAGATGGCTGACAGAAGGCGCTGCCCTGGCTTGATGCAGTCAGAGGCCTAAGGCCACAGTTCATATCAATGGAATAGTTGAGATAAGGATTAAGATAAGATAGATAAGATTGAACTTGACAGTTTTTTAAAATGAGCTTAGGGTCTGGGTTTACTAGGTTTATATTTGTGGTTTCAATTTGAGGATTAAGAGTGTAAGGGTGGAGTCTAGCCAGTCAATCAGGATATAGCCAATGGGGCCTATGTGTGGGCATGGCCTTCTCCTGAGGACTCTGGGAACTCCTGTATTTCCTCTTTGGAGGCAGTTGACACTCTCTAGGTTCACTCCTTGTGAGACTTTCTACTGACTTCCTGGGAGACATTGCAGCTGACAAGACACATGGAACTATGCTAGAACCCTGGGAGCTGGAGAAGCCATGTGGAGACTCCTGCCAGCACTGAGATGCTTACAATGCAGCTGGATCCACAAGACTTCCCACCCACTGGCCTGTGATCTTCCTGCATTTGGCATCATTGCATGATGGTATTGGACATATAGGCTAATATCAGACTTATGAACTTGATCTGGACTGGACTGGTATGTTTTCTTAATGTACAATTACTCTTTATATAAACCGCTTTCTTATACACTTATAAGTGTCCATGAATTTGCTTCTCTAGTCTACCTGGACTAACAAAGAAAGTATAAATAGAGAGTTTCTAAGCCTACTTGTTTTCAGCCATTAAATAGAATCTTTAAATGTGTTTGAACATGCTTGCAAAGAAGGCTCTGAAAAGATAAGCCCCATCTAGTGCTTTGGAACACTCAGGACATTTGCATTCGAAGAGCCTTGCTGGGGGCTGTTGACAGACTGAAAAAAAAGGAACCCTTTGGCTTTTTGAATTTTGCACTAGTGGCTTGTGTCTGAGTCAAGAAAATTTGGAACCATGAAAGAATTCTCCTCTGTAGGACTAAACACTAAAGGGATCCTGTGGGCAGGCTGAAATGCTTGCTAGGTGACCACCTGGATACACTTTTGAGTGGAAGTGAGAGAAATGCATCAATAAAGAGAAGGGTTGAGGCTGGCCACTGACACCTGTGGACTTGGTTCACAGGGGCTAGAGGAGAAGACTGGTCTGAAGTCCATGACCTAGCGCAAGTAGGCTAGGGTTGTTGAGAATTTGTGACTGGACTCAATGTTGAAAGGTAAGGCAGCCAATGGGCACCCTGGTGCGCTAAATGAGGCAGCCCATATTGAGTTGATCAGAAACCGACCAGATGAAGAAAAGATTTTTGAACCTGTGAATGGGTGCATATTGCTTCTGACTTTATAGATGGCCTGTCCTGATTTGACTTTGTTTATGGATGCAGACTCACAAGGTTCCAACTGAAATGAAGATTCTACACATGAAAACAACATTCTTGTCTTCACAGAGAACTGAGTTGATATAAGTGGGCAGCATAGAATTGGGATACCCTAAATGGGGAGGAAAAAGGCATGAAGTGGCTGGTTTACAAACTTTCATAGGTGGGAGAATATGTATTTAGGATTATAGGATTAAGATATAGGTGTTCACTTAACTGAAATAGTTAGACATAGAATAATTTGTTCACTCATAGAATATTTTGTTTAAATGAGGCTGATACATTTTGTGTCATATGCATTTTGGTTTTATCCTGTTAGGCACAACTATGGCTTTATTATTGTTTTGTTTAAAAATTATGTATGGCAAAAGAGCTGTGGAAGAATGCCAAGTTGACAAGGGGTGGCCTGTGGTAGTTACATAATTTCATGCCAACTTGATAAATAGAATGATGGTGTGGAGTGTGGCCTGTCAATCAGATCACAGCCTCTCTTCCTCCTTGGCAGTGGGACATTCTCTCTGTTTCGCATTCCTGTTGACAAGTAAAATGGAGCCATGCTGATGGTAGTCAAAGCTCTGGAGATGCCTTTACCACCACTGACTCACGGGACTTTCCACCTACCCAGTCTGTGATTTTCCTGCATTTGTCATCATTGCATGTGCTGAATGAGTTTGAAGAGAAATGCATGGGTTAATATTGGAGTTACAGGCTAATATTAAAATTTTGGACTTGATCTGGACGGGGCTGGGATGTGTCATTGATGCACAATTACTTCTTGATATAAAGCTCTCTTGTACATACATAAGAGTATCCCTTGATTTGTGTCTCTCGTCAACCCAGCCTAATGCAGTGGAGAATTAACAATCTTCCCACTATATTAAAGATCCAGTGCAAACTTTTATTCAAGCTTTTTTGGGGTAGTCAAACTCAAGACAAAAATTAACGTATCATAAAAACATGAGCTTCTGCATCCAATGACATGTGTTTTCAGTAAAGTTTATTTCTGCAAAAAAAAGCTGGTATGTATGTCCATAGACTTATTGAAGGTAGCTGTAACCTTATGGAAAGCCTGCCATTATTAGCAAAGCTGTGTTTGGCCTCTTATCCAATCTCAAAATCTGTAGAAATCCATCCAGTGTGCTCACAGAAAGGGTTGAAGAATATCGAGGAATGGGGAAGACTGTGCCAGGCAAATAACTGTCATGCCTAAATTAGAACTTAAATTCTGAGCACCCAGTTTGCAGAATCTATGGATGCCAATGAAAACCCAAAATCCATGTGCAGAGTCTTCATGTAGATGAAGCCTCCATTGAGTTCCTTCTGATACTTAACCAAGGATGTGAATAGTCTTGCTCTCAGGCAGAGTACATTAGCAAGTGGATTACCTCCACTCCCTCACAGACTAGAGCTTGAAGGAGTAGTCTCTCCTTGGGCCATGTCTGGTGTGGTCTTGATGGAGATTATTTAATTGGACACAATATTAGGGGTCATATTGTCATGAGTCATGGCCTATTGATAATGCCCTGCCTGCCTTGGTTGGAAGTTGCTGGATGAATTTTGTAAACTCTTCAAGCTAACATAATGTACATTTCCCAATCATGGCCCTGTTTCTGCTTCTGTAGTCTCACCTGTAACAAGGATGTATTGATCGGCCACCAATCATGAATTTGTGACAGTTTCATTTGTTCTATGCCTTCTTTAACTAGTTTCCTGGCTGGAAATCCTCAGACACCATTTGGGCCTTGTGCTAATAGTCTCCTTCATCTGGATGATGTGTCATTGTCATATTTGAGACATAATGAGTGTTATGCTTAAATTATATTTGAGATTTGAGTGCCTTTTAAACCCTAAAACACTGTTATAGTTCAATATGAAGATGGAAAATACACTATCCCATGGTTGCACGAACAACAATGGCAATAGCAAGATATTGTAACATCACTAGAAAGAATTGAATGCTGAGATTTTACTGGACACAAAAAATGAGAGGGAAAAAAATCTCACTTCAATAATAAATGTAAATCATGGGTAAATGATAAATTAAGAACATCTTTTAATGCCAAGTAGTGTCAGATAACCAGACCTGGTTGCTCAGAAAGGGGCAAGATATTGTCACCTTAGGGGGAGATGAAGCTATTACTTGATCTAAGGGTATTTGAACCCAGAAAGAGAAAAATAAAACAAAACAGAGAAAATATATTTAGTGTTGTTAGAAATAAGAGTGGGTCAGTGGCTTCGTGGGTCAGTGGGTCAAGGAAACAAAGACATTAAGGCAATGCAGAGAGAACCAAAAAAGGCAGGCCAACGACCCAGGGAAAGCAGTTATTAGGTGGCCACAAATGTCAGAATCCACAGGGTGAACCTCACCTTGTACCTGGGGTTGGGAAGTTTTTGCAATTGCTGTTGCTATTGGCTCCAGCATGGCCCTAACCTAGAGAAGACAGAGATGTGTTGTGCTAATGGTTTCTCGGAAACTTCCAGTGATCTCTTGCACACAGTGTGAGGCAGAGAAGCACAGTCTTAGGTAGAGGAAAGTCCTTCTGAAGACCATCAAAAGAAAGTCACCTGGGCTGTGCGTGGAAGGGTAAATCAGAGCTCAAACATGCACATGGCTCCCTGCACTCAAAACAGGCTGTCTGGAGTCCTGGAGCAGATAAAGGGGTCTCCAGAAACAGTGCCAGTGGGAACTTTCATGTTTAAATGTTTGAGGAAGAGAAGCTGTCTAAACCTCGGGATATGGATCCCATGTGAGGGATGGTGACCATGTTCTGGACCCTAGAGGACAAAGGCTGCAGGTATCCTTTGGGAGAGTGTAGAGAGAGCTGAGAACCATAGGGTGTGACCCAGGAAGCCAAGTGAAATAGAGCGTGAAGTGAGAGAGCTCAGCTCAAGCAAGTGAAATTACCCGCTTCTGAAAGTCTAAGAGGCCTGGGATGTGCATGGTGCCTTTATTGGCCTTTATTAGGAGAGGATATTCTTATTTTCTGAATGAGTCATTGAATGGGGCTCTACAGTGACAAAGAGTCTCCACTTTACTTATACTCAGCAAATACTTATCAATTTACTGTTGTCTATTTTCCTGAGAAGAGGGATGCTTCTAATTCTTCCTCTTAGCCCTTAATAGAAGGAATCATCCTGAATCAACTCTTTGAGCCACTATTCCCTCCTGTAATTTGAATTGAAACAGACTAATCAATACAGAAACATGGTCATGGACTTAGCTGTCTTTCTTTTCTTTCTTTTCAAATTTCAATCTCTCACTTGGGATTACCTGGCAAATGCAGACCAACCTATTAAGACATTGGTGGCATGCAGTGTCCTTGTGGACATGACAGTAGGACATCATAATTCAGATTTTTTAAAAAGATACCATGAATAATGAGATCATGTATCAATTGTATTTTTAGCCCAAATAACAAATGACCAAACAAGATGCAATATCATATCTTGGTTAAATCTATGTTTATGTCATGATTTTCTAAGCTGTGATCTCCAGCGCATGGTACATACACAAAATATTCTACTATAGTGGGCAAAAAGATATTTGTATTTATATTAGTAAAACTTAGTAATATTTCTTGTTGAGGATGAAGGTATAACTGACCTAAGTCACTGGGCCTAGAATAAGGAAGATCAAAGAATAACAAATGCACTAGAACACTATGCTGTGGCAAAGAATATTGACTATACCATAGACTCACAGAAGAACAAGCAAATCGGTCTTGGAAGTACCGCCAGAATACTCCTTTGAGATAAGGATGAGAAGACTTTGTCTCGAGTATTTTGGACACACTATCCGGAGGTACAGTCCCCACAGAAAGATCCCATGCTTGATAAAGTAGAGTGCTACTGAAAACCATGGGCTGGTTCGATAGAGCAGCTGCAACTATAAGCTCAATCAAAGCAACAACATGGCAAAGGGCTTGGCAGTGCTTCGTTCTGGTGACCAGGGGACCAAGTTGAGTCAGACCTGGTTTGAAAGTGCCTAACAACAGCAGCAATGTTTAATGTGGAAGACTGAAGAGAAAAGACACAGATTTTTAAAAGTCTGAGTTAAACCCTGGTTTATGTTGTTTTCCACAAAATTAGACCATCAGGGTTTACACACACACACACACTGAGAGAGAGAGAGAGAGAGAGAGAGAGAGAGAGAGACCTTAAAAAAGTTTGGGGAAATACATGTCATGAAAAATCTGGATTTCTTTTTGTTTGTTTGTTTGTTTTTTTGTTTTTTTAATCAATTTATTGGGGCTCATACAATTCATCACAATACATAGATCAATTGTGTAAAGCACATCTATACATTTGTTGCCCT
>NW_022111372.1:30450341-30479443 GCF_000313985.2 Echinops telfairi | reverse complement strand
GAACCCTTGATAAGTTATAGATTATTATTTTCATATTTTACATCATCCTCCATCGCCTTTCACCCACTCTTCCATTGTTTGCCCCCCTGAGAGGGGGCTATAGGTTGATCCTTGTGATCTATTTCTCCTTTCTCTCCCCATTCTCCCCTAATCCTCCTGGTGTCTCTATTCTCATTGTTGCCCCTGAGGGGTGTTATCTGTCCTGATTCCCTGTGTTGCAGGCTCTTGTCTGTAGCATTGTGCATGTTCTGGTCTAATTTGATTTTTAAGGTAGAATTGAGGTCATGATAGTGGGGGAAGGAAGCACAAAGGAACTAGAGGGAAGTTGTGTGTTTCATTGGTGATATACTGCACCCTGACTGGCTCATTTCTTCCCTGTTACCCGCCTGTAGAGGGATGTCCATTGTCTACAGATGGGCATTCTCCACTCCATGCTCACCCCCACGCCCCATTCACCTTGGGTATGATTTTTTTTCTCGGTCTTAGATGCCTGGTACCTGATCTCATTGACACCTTATGACCACACAGGCTGGTGTGTTTCTTTCATGTGGGCTTTGTTGCTTCTCAACTAGATGGCTGCTTGTTTATCTTCAAGCCTTTAAAACCCCAGATGCTATATCTTTTGATAGCCGGGCACCATCAGCTTTTTTCCACCACATTTACTTATGCACCCATTTTTTTCTTCAGTGATCGTGTCAGGTTGGTGAGCATCACAAAATGCTGGATTGTTAGAAAAAAGTGTTCTTGTATTGAGGGAGTACTTGAGTTGAGGCCCAAAGTCCATCTGCAACCTTAACTCTTAACATATAGATATGAGTACATGGTTCTATTGCCCTCTTGTTATACATATATTTACATATGTACATGCCTGTATTTAGACCTCTATAAATGTCCTTTCCCTCCTGGTTCTTTCCTCTATTCCATTTTACTTTCCTGTTGTCCCACCATCATGTTCAGCCTTCATTTGGGTTCAGTAATGCCCCACTGAGCATCCTCCACCCTTCTCTCTATTAATTTTAGTTCACTTGTGTGAACCTGAATTTTTCAATGATCCTTTTGACTGCTAAATTGAGAATAAACAAAAGGAGAATGAAGGTGGAATCAGGGAGACAGATAAGAAGTCACTGCATTTGAAATATTTCCTCTCCTCTTTAATAATGAAACTTTTCAGAGCTGTCCAAGGATAGGTAAAAAAAAAAGTATTATTACATCTTAGAAACATTTATTAAACCAAAATATCAACATATCCTCCATCTATGTCTAGACCCCTCTGAAGGCAGTGAGTTCACTTCTCTAACTGTTCTCAGAGAATGCTCCATTCTTTAATTTACACTATTCCAAAAGAGCTGCTTCGGCAATATCAAATATTAAATTTGACAATTTGAGTCAAGGGACTCAAATCATATTATTTTTCAATGTGCTTTGAGTTTGTGGAACAAAAATGCTGAAGGGACAAGATCAGGGCCATAGGGTGGATGGGCTAGGTCTCCCAATAATCTTCTTCTAGCGCAGCCCTTGCTACCTTGAAGACTGGGCAGGTGTATTATTGTGGTAGAAAAAAATTTCCTGGCCTTTTTCTCACCAATACATTTTCATATCCTCTTATAAATTCTTCCTAATAAGACCTCAAGATCATCCTGTGTCCTTCTAGAAAATCAATCAAGATTACCCCCTAAGAACTCCATAAACAGCTATCATAACTTCCTGAGTTGACCTCTCTGACATAATTTAACTGGCCCTGTGGAACCCCTTGGAAGAGACAGAGGAAACTTGCTGAATCATAGGATATGACAAGTTCAGTAGCGATTATGTTGTGTTAGTCTGGGTACTTTAGAGAAACAAGTCCACAGAAACTCATATGTATAAGAGAGGGTTTTACATAGAGGGAAAGTGCACATCAAGAAAACATCCCAACCCAGTGCTGCCCAAGCCCACAAGTCCAACATTAACCCATTATCCCATATGTCTGACTCCAATCCACAAAGTCCTCCTCCATCTCACAAAACACACACTATGATGCCAACTGCAGGAGGAAAGCCGAATCAGTGAACGTGTAAGCATTTCAGCACTGTAGGGGTCTCAAAGCGGATGCTCCAGCACCCAGGGCTGCATTGGGGTAGGTCCATGTGGCTTCCCCTCAGTGATGTCTTGCAGGAAGTGAGCCTTGGAGGCAGAAGCAGGAACTGGCTAAGGCAGCTGCACCCTGGTCTGACCATCATAAAGCAAGAGATCCAAGAACCAGAAAGGCAGGGTTCACTGAGCCATTTATCCCTCCACCCTTGAATTCACCCCATATGTGTTTATCGGCCAGGTTGGCACCATAAACTAACTACCTCAATCCACCACCCCTTGCCAACCTGGCCCCTGTACGTATTTGTTTAGCTGCTCAATTGAAATTAAGTAACACCTACACCTTAACCCTATAATCTTGTGAATATGTTCCCCCATCTATGAAAGTTTGTAAGCCAACCACTTCATGCCTTTACACCCCCAATTTTGAGTATTCAATTTATAAACTGCTCACTTACATCAACCCAGTTCTCTGAGAAGACAATCATGTTTTTCGACATCAAGAGTCTTCATTCCAGTTGGAACCTTGTGAAGTCTGCATCCATAAGCAAAGTCAAATCCAGACAGGCCACCCATAAAGTCAGCAACAATATGCACCAGTTCACAGGCTCAAAAATCTCCATCCGGTCGGGTTTTGGTCAACTCAAGGTGGGGTGCCCCACTCAGTCTCCACAGGGTGCCCATTGGTCACCTTGCCTTTAGACCATGGGCTCTCACCAATACTCAAAAAGCCTAACTCCCTCATGCTAGGTCATGAACTTTAAACCAGTCAACCCGTCATTATCTTCTCCTTTTTTCCCTGTAAACCAAGTCCACAGGTGTCAGTGGCCAAACTCAGCCCATCTCCCTATTGCTGCATTTCTCCCACTTCCACTCAACAAGTGGATCCAGGTGGTCACCCAGCAAGCATTTTAGCCTGCTCTCAGACTCCCTTTAACATTCAGTCCCAGAGAGGAGTTTTCTTCATGGTTCCAGATTTTTTCCAGCTTCTGGCAAAGACTACTGGTTCTTGAGTACTCCAAAGCACTGGGTGGGGCATATAGTTTTTTGCATAGCTTTCTTTGCAGGTGTGGCCTGCTCTAAACTCATCTAAAAATAATATTTTAGTGACTCAAAGAAAGTGGGCTTACAAACTTTCTATTTTCATACTTCCCATATTTTCCCCAGAAGACAACTGAGTAAATAGCGTGGCTTTATCTGACCTATGGCTAGAAAAGAAAACTACCATGAAGGAAAGGTCAAACAAACATCTACTCCCCATCGTATGATTTGTTCCTCCAGTACCCCACCCCTGTACCATAATGTGTTAGTCTGGGTACTTTAGAGAAGCAAATCCACAGAAACTCATGTATAAGAGAGTTTTATATAAAGGTTAAGTGAACATCAAGGAAACATCCCAACCCAGTGCTGCCCAAGCCCACAAGTCCAACACTAACCCATTAACCCATATGTCCAACACCAGTCCACAAAGTTCTCCTCCATCTCACGAAACAGACACAATGACACTGACTGCAGGAGGAAAGCCGAGTCAGTGAATGTGTAAGCAACTCAGTGCTGGCAGGGGTGTCCACATGGCAGCTCCAGCACCCAGGGCTGCATCAGGGTAGGTCCATGTGACTTCTCCTTGGGGATGTCTTGCAGGAAGTCAGCCTTGCAAGCTGAAGCAGGGAACTGCTAAGGCAGCTGCACCCTGGTGCGACCATCACAAAGCAAGAGACTAGAGAACCCCAAAGGCGAGGTTCACCAAGCCATTTATCCCTCAGTCCTTCAATTAATCCCATGTGTGTTTATTGGCCAGGTTGGCACAATAAACTAACTAACTCACATGTCAATGGTCATTCTATTATCTTCCCCCAGTTTCTTGACTTAAAGAACAGTTCTTCGTTTATCAAGGTTGATGGTCTTCTCTCATATGGCTCATCTTTAAGTTCTTCCTGAACTCAATTAAAGCTGTTGCCTTATGTGGGGCAGCACACCTGTAAACTCATTACAAAGCTTCACTCATTGAGGAAAATGTCCACTTAAATTGATATTAGCCCTGATGTCAAGCTATTTTTCTCATGACACAAAAAGAATACCTTTTTTGAAGGCACCCCAATGAGGCTAAAGCTGAATTACTGAGAACTTGCCTTCAGGTATCTATTAATCACAGTATTTAAACACATTTAAACACATTTTGTTTGGATAAAGCTGTGTATGTATGAACTGAAACCCTAGTAGCACTATTTTGTCTTACCTTCTTATATTGAATCTTGAGCTAGTAACAATCAATTCCATCTAAGCATTTAGAACATAAAACAGCCCATAGTTTTTTCTGCTTATGTTTAAAGGCACAGCATATTTAACTCAATCCTTCATGAAATTCCACTCAGCTTAATAATAAGTACATATAAGTTTCATTGAAGTCTCTGGCGCACTAGAAAATCTGTTATTAGGGAAATACTTATCCATCCTCTTGAAGAAAAAGGGCTGACATGATACTTGAAAACCAATATGTCAACAAATTAAAATGCCTGCCTTTGTTAACAAACTGCAAGAGACTGAGAAAGTATCACGAAGCTGTTACATATAAAGTATTAGGACCAATTTTGTGGGGGGAAGTGTTGAGCTAAGCAGCTGGAGGAGAGCACAGCTGCTTCCATTGTGTTGGCTTGCACAGCTGGGAGGTTCGCTTACAGTAAGGAGAATTCCATCTCTTTGTGTGGGAGCCACCAAGTGAGAGGTTTCCTGCAGAAGTAATCTTTGTAAGAGCAATTTTAAAAAATAATAAAAATGTTTTATGGAAAGACAGTATAATGGAACTGCTGATGAGCAGGCTCCTTTGACTGGAATTAAAAAATAATAATTTATATGTGAAGATTACAGCAATGAGTTGACACATGAAATTAACTTATAAGCTTCATAAGCAAGCTATTTCAGCTACTTCTATGCAGCAAAACCTTTGAGGTAGGTACTGACTGCCAATTACCACAAAGTTACTGGCTTAAAGGGCAATGCATTTATATTTGACAATTTCTGTGGGTAAGGAGTCAGTATGGTGAGTCCATGGGCTTAGCTAACCCGTAGCATCAGGGCCTCTCTCAGGCTACAGTTAGGCATCAATCCAAATCTACAATCTTACCTAGAACAAACTGGTTGAGAATCTTCTTCCAAGCCCATGTTGTTGTTGTAAGGATTCAGTTTATGATTGGCAAGTGGACTGAGAAATTGAGCTCCTTGGTGGCTGTTGACTTGAGGCCACCCCCAGTTCCTTGTAAATGAACTGCCCATATAGTAACTTAGTTCATCAAGGTCAAGGAGAAAGAGAGTCATCAGAGTCTGCTAGCAGACCAGACGTACAGCCCTATGCAAAATAATCATGGAAATGTCATTCCATCACCTTCTTCGTATTCTATTGGTTAGAAGCACGTCACATGTCCTGCCCAGACTCTAAGGAACCCTGGTGGTATAGTGGATTACTAATTGGGCAGTTAACCAAAAGGTCAGCAGTTTGAAACCACCAGCCATGTTGCAAGAGAAAGATGAGGCTTTCTGCTCCCATAAAAAGTTAGTTTTGGAAATGCAGGGGGACAGTTCTACTCTGTCCTATAAGGTCACCACAAGTTAGAATTGACAAGACAGCAGTGAGTTTGGGGAATTTTTGCCCAGGCTTGAGGGAAGAGGGTGACATGGCATGAC
The DNA here is from genome assembly GCF_000313985.2 of Echinops telfairi. Lineage (NCBI taxonomy): Eukaryota > Metazoa > Chordata > Mammalia > Afrosoricida > Tenrecidae > Echinops > Echinops telfairi. The sequence continues at coordinate 30,473,695 of NW_022111372.1, read as the reverse complement.
AACCAGGAAATAGGAATGACTGAAGTCATTGCAGAGTCCACCTGTAGCACCTCTAAAGCACAGAAGAGTCTTTACAATCCTTCATGAACAGTAGGCAGGACGACAAATACCTGTAGCTAGGGCAGAATCCCACTGACTTGGGGGTTGGCAAACTTTTGAGATGGAAGAGCCAATTCTGTGCCTCACAGCAATTTTTAAATTATTTGATAGCCATAAATATAACCAACATCTGAATACTATCCTTTAAATATTTTTCCATTTAACTTCAGTGCCACAGGTACATACTAAAAGACCCACATCTGACTGGAGAGCCCTAGTTTGACCGCTGCACTGGCTACTATGTAAGAAAATACTTCAGAGAATTATTACAAACATACAAAGATCAAGTTTTGTTGCCTTCATGAAATGACACATGTCTAGAAAAGCAACTGATTTACCTGGAAGATGTTTTGAAAAAAAATTACTATTTCCTTCAAAATAACATTGATGTTTGCACAACAATTAAAAAATGACAACTTACAGAGAGAGCATTTAAAAACAGATGTTTGGAGATGCTTCCATTTGTTGCTCGAAATGATACAAATGTGTCACCTATAAATGATCTAACATCTGGTGAAAATAAACCTGAAAGGAATTTACAAAGTCTTTCAATTGAAGTTTAATGACTTCTTTCAACCCATTGGTGAAGTGCACACACATATAATTTAGCCTCCAGCTAGATTTTTAATTGTCCTCTCTTGCTCTGTGTGTTTACAGGGAGCTGGAAGAAGACAAGGGACAGCACTCTGTCTACATAGACTAGTCCACAGCCTTCCATGAGAGAAACCTGAGTCCGTCTGCTTCCACACAGATTCTCAGTCTTGGGAACACAGTGCAGCAGGTCCCTGTGTCCTGCAGGAAATGATCCAGGGCAGTGAGTCAATAGACGGCAAGAGAACGTCAGTCAGTGATACCAATTCTACTCCCGGCCCAAAGAAGCCCAAACAGCATTTCCATGGTCACCATGGGCTCTATTTTCCTCATACTTGAAAAAGCTTAACCAGTTCATGGTAAAATTACATTACCTTTTAATTCCACTTTTCAACAAATTATTTGAAGCCTCTTAATGTGTATATTCACGTCTAAGTGAAATCAGTATTGTATTGGGGTTCTGGTCCAAATAAAACACGTGTAATCATTTCTCTGTGATCAATGAATAGCTGCTGAGAAGTTCTTTCCAGAATACATTAATATTAGTCTCCTTAGTTGTGGGGATTGCCTGGCTGCCATGAAGTCATTCTGACCCATGGCAAGCCTGTGAGAATGAAATGCTGCTTGGTCCTACGCCATTCTCACAGTGGCTCCAGTCTGGCATCGCAGCCATGCTGTCAGCCCAGCTTGTCAAAGTCTGCCTCTTTCTTGCCGCTCCTGTATTTCACCAAGCATGTTATCTTTCCCCAGGCACTGGCCTGTCCTGATAACGTCCAAAGAATGTGAGACAACATCTCTCCGTCCTTGCTTCTAAGAAGGATTCTGGTTGCACTTCCTCCAACACATATTTGTTTGTTCTTTTGGCCAAACCCAAAAGAACTTTTGCCAACTCATAGCAATCTTATAGGGCAAGGTAGAATGCTATGGTGGGTTTCTAAGACTCTAATATATATATATGTATATATATATATACATATATATTATAATACACATATATTATATATATAAAACTTGTGTTTACTTGAGTTTTTTCGGATATGCAAAAACATTCAACTGTGTGAATCCTAAGCAAGTATGGAAAACTGTGAGGAAATTCCAGAACACTTCATTGTGATCATGCAGAACCTCAACATGTCCCGGAAGGCAGTCGTTCAAACGTAACAAAGGTTTACTGAATGGCTTAGAATCAGAAAAGGTATGCATCGGGGTTGTAGCCTTTCATCACACTTATTCCATCTATCTGCTGAGCACATGATCCAAGGAGTTGGACAACACAAAGAAGGCAGCAGCATCAAGGTGGAAGGAAGGCGTACTGACAACTTGCCATATGCAGATGGCACAGCCTTACTTGCTGAAAGTGAAGAAGCGCTTAAGCGCTTGATGATGAAGATCAAGGATTGCAGTCTTTAGTATGGATTATAACTCGATGTAAAGAAAATCACAATCCTCACAATTGCACCAAAAAACAACATCATGATAAGAGCAGGAACGATAGAAGTTCTCAAGGCTTTCCTTTTACTTGGATCCACAGCCTCCTTAGAAGCAGTATTCAGAAAATGGCTTAGTGCACTGGGCAAATTTACTGCAAAATTTCTCTTTCAAGAGTTAAAAATAAAGAAGTCCCTTTGAGGACTAAGGTGCACGCCGCCCAAGTCATAGCACCTGCAATCACCTCCTAAACATGTAAAAGCTGAACAAAGAACACCGGAGAAGAACCCATGCACCAAAAGCGTGGTGTTGTCAAAGAATATTGCATATGCCATGCACCGTGAGATAAAAGGACCAATCCGTGCTGGAAGAAGCACCCCCAGACTGCTCCCCGGATACAGGATGGCCAAACTTCTGCTCCCCACTCACCAAAGTAGGAAGCAGAACATTGTCTTTTGTGTCAGTTCTGACCCAAGGCAACCCTATGTAAAACAGAATGAAACCCAACTGTTCTTATGTTTGAGCACAGTATGCAGCCACTTTGTCAGTCCATCACTTTGAGGGTCTTCCTTTCAGTAGCTGCCCCTCTACTTTACCAAGCACGATGTCCAGCTCTAGAGTCTGGTCTCCCCTGACAACATGTCCACAGTACGTGAGACAAAGTCCCACCATATCTGCCTCCAAGGAGCACCCGGGTGACCCTTCCTCCAAAACAGATCCATCCATCTCCTTGGCAATCCATGGTACCCTCATCGCTCTTCACCAGAACCGCAATTCAAATGCATTGATTCTTCTTTAGTCTTCCCCACTCAATGCCAACCTTTACATGCACACCAGACTATTGAAAATACTGTGACTTGAGTCAGGTGCACCCTAGTTCTCAGAGTAGAGACTGTAACTCTTTACTGGAGTAGAAGGTGTCAGAGCAGCTGGCCGATTTGAACTGCTAACTTCCCAGTTAGCAGTACAACATGTAACCACCATGCTCCCAGGCAGTCGCTAGTCATTTCAATATTCTTCATCAGCACCATAGTTCAAACTCATGGATTCTTCTTCACACTTCCTAATTCAATGTCCACCTCATTGAAAATACCCTGGCTTGGTTCAAGTTAACTAGTCCTCAAAGTAACCTCCTTGCTTTCCAACACTTAAAAGGGTCTTGTGCAGCAGATTTTTCCCACTTCTTTCATGAGCATTGATGAGCAAGCAAGATGAAATCTTTGACAACTTAATTTTTCTTTGTTTATGATGATAGAGCTTATTGTTCCAGTTGTGATGATTTTTTAGTTCTTTACACTGAGCTGCAATCCATCCTGAAGGATGTAACCTTCAATCTTCATTAGTAAGTGTTTCAATCCCTCCTCATTTTCCCCAAGCCAGGCTGAGTCATCTGCATCCCCATCTCCTTGAGGTACCTTCCCAAAAAGGTCTGATCAAAGCAGTGGCATCTAAGGGGATCTGCTGGGCCAGTTAAAATCAAGGCAAAGAGATCAGCTTAGACGATTATGATGACTGGTTTGGAAGATTTTCTTGAAAAACCAAGGGGTGCTCATGAGGACTTATTATGAACATTTTTAAATAAAATCGAAAACTGCATTGATAAGAAAGTGATTGGGAAAATTGCATCAAGGAAGGCCCTACCCCCACCGCCGTAGCATTATGTCAGGGTAACTGCTCATTTTTCACATGAGCTAGGGCTGTACTACAAGAATATGGATCATTCCTGATCTTTTTGCTCCCCGGCCTCAAAGAATATTGAAGAAAGAACAAACTCTGAGAACCTGCCAACGATGCCAAAAGTATCATTCGATGGTATAAAGGTGTCATTTGGTGGTATAAATGGAAGAATACTGAATTCTTAAGGAAAGTGTTAGAGAGATGGACTCACTGCCTTCAGAAGGTATAGGCCTAGATAGAAAAACAAATGCTTCACATTTTAATATTTTTGTTTAATAAAGGTTTTTATGATGTTGTAACAATGCCTTTTGACATATACACCAATTACAAACACATATAAACCCATTGCCATCAAATTAATCACCACTAATAGTGACTTTTCATAGGGTTTATGAGCCAGTTACTCTTTATGGAAATAGATCGCTTCATCTTTCTCCCTTAGAATGGCTGTTGGTTTGAACTGCTGACCTTGTGACTAGCAGCCCAACAGGTAACCCATGGGATCACCAGGGCTTCTACACACTATATGGTAGTCCCTAAAAGAAGGATAGTTGAAAGTGAAAGTGTACCTATAGCTCAATAGTGTGCAACCTTTTAAACTGAAGCATCAGGAGCAAGGATAGGGACAGTTTTGTAAGAGCCTCCTAGTATCCTCATAAAGCTAACAACATTTCAGATAGATTTATAAGACTCACCTAGGATACTGATCAGTAAAAGCTCAGGATGTTCTTGCAGCACAGCAATGCAAAGAAATCTGCACCGATTGGTTCAAATCGTTAGGTATTTGACTTCTGGTCATAGGTTCGCAGTTCAAACCCATCCCAAGATGCCTGGGAAGAAAAACTGAGGATTTGCTTTTGAAATTTTACAACCCTGGAATCTTCTTTGACCCGTTTTACTCTGCACACAAGGTCACCATGACTCCGAACAGATTCAAATGGCAACTAAGAGCAACGGCCTCTTGAAAGTGCTAGGGTCTCAGATGAAGAGGTTCATATGCTCTTGGGACTTAAATGAACTTCATTTCAACTCTACTTACATTTTGAGGCACTCACCACGTTAAATTAGTTCTAGTTCACACTATATTATGATTTGTCCTCTTAATAATGAAAAACTGAATTGGCTAAGTACCTATAAGTAACTAGCTCAATTGGAAGGGTAAAACTGGCAGCATGAATCTCAAAATGCATTTCTTCATACTTGGCAAACACTCAGAACCGCTTAATTAAGTTTTAAGCAAAACGCTATTATCTACCAAAGATAAGTGTGTCAATCTTGGCCTATTTGTCTTTCAATCCACTTCCCAGATATCTTTGTTTCATAGTAACTCATGGTAAAAAAAGTACTATTCCTTAACTAAATACCAAGTCTTCAAAATGTATGTATGTGTTTAGTATTTGTATCTTCTTGAATTAATGTTTTATAAATTGGGTGTGAATGTGTGTCTGTTTGTATGTGTGAAATAAAACTATGAAGGAGACAAAATGTATTCTTCCCAGAGCAACAATCATATTGTAGTAATTTTAAATTTTCTTCCATGAAACAAACATTTGGATGTATATATGTGCATGTGTGTGTGCATTCATGTTTTGTACACACAATACTACATTACCAAATAACTTTGCTTAGTCTGTCTACTTTCTCATCCCAGGAGATCCACAGCTTATTTACATTTGTTTAACCTTGAAGTTCATAAACATAATTGACTATGGAATATCTATACTTACTAGAAAAAAATCTTAGATTGATTCCCCTGAAATGTTGGCATAAGAAATTTAATTGGGAGATAATCCCAGAGAAGACTAATTATGCAGTGGAGAAGATATGACAAGAAATGAAAGACAGGCAATAATGAGTATCATCTTCATTGTTCCTGATGGGGAACGCTTAGAGTCTTGTGTTAGTCTGGGTACATTAGAGAAACAAATCCACAGAAATTCATATGTATAAGACAGAGTTTTATATAAAGGGTAAATGCAAATCAAGAAAACATACCAACCCAGTGCTGCCCAAACCCACTAATCCAACATTAGCCCGTATGTCCGACACCAACCCACAAAGTCCTCCTGCATCTCACAAAACACACGCAATGATGCCAACTTCAGGAGGAAAGCCAAATCAGTGAGCACGTAAGCATCTCAATGCTGGCAGGGGTCTCCATGCGGCTGTTCCAGCACCCACGGCTGCATCAGAGTAGGTCCATGTGGCTTCTCCTCAAGGATGTCTTGCAGGAAGTGAGCCTTGCCAGCTGAAGCAGGAAACTTGCTAAGGCAGCTGCACCCTGATCCAACCATCAGAAAGCAAGACACCCAAGAACTAGAAAGGCGAGGCTCGCAGAGCCATTTATCTCTCTGTCCTTCAATTAACACCACATGTGTATATTGCCAGGCTGGCACAATAAGCTTTAACTATCTCAAGCCTATGTGTAGGAAACTCTTCTGTTATTGACTGAGGAATATCTATCCTGCATCAGACATGAACAGAACATGCTGGAGAAAGAAAACGCTCAGGTAAAGAGACATAAGTGATGGTAGTGGGGAGTCAATTTACCATAATGCTAAGACCTAAAAGGATATTGGCAGGGAATAAACATCGCTATGGACTTTTTTTTTTTTTTTAACTTCAGAGCATTCTGGTTGTGCAGAATACAGTCTGGAAAGCATTGGCATCTACCCTGGATTTTGTACACATAAATAATGGTGATGCTTTTGCTAGACATGACCCTAGGAGAAGGCATGGGAAAACCTGGAGGAGGAGGGTGGGCAGAAGGAAAGGACAGAGCACTGAGTGGACGATGGATTGGAAACTGGAGCTATCTTTCACTGCTCAATATAGAGTTTTGTTTGGAGTTTGGAGCAAGCTAGAAAAGAAGCATATAATCCATAACTAGGGGAAAATAATATAGCCATTTTCCACATGAAGCTAATGATTCAAAATCCAGGATACTCTTATAGCACAGTGATTGGATGAAAAGAACCCTACATGAAAAGTGGAAACAGTAGGTGTGTTAGTCTGGGTAGACTAGAGGAACAAATCCATAAACACTAATATGTGTATAAGGAAAAGCTTTATAACAAGAGCAGTTGAATATTGAGAAAACATCCCAGCCCAGTCCAGATCAAGTGCATAAGTCCGATGTTAGCCTATATGTCCTATACCAATCTATAAAGTCCTCTTCAGACTCACGAAACACATGCAATGATGCCGAATGCAGGAAGATCAGAGATGAGTGGGTGGGAAGTATTGTGGATCCAGTGGCACTGTAAGCATCTCAGCACTGGCAGGGGTCTCCATGTGGCTCCTCGAATTCGACCTTGCAAGTCTGGCTAGACCAGAGGATGTACACTGGTACAGATAGGAACTGGAAATACAGGGAATCCAGGGCGGATGATCATTACAGGACCAGTGGTGTGAGTGGCGATACTGGGAGGGTAGAGGGAGAGTGGGTAGGAAAGAGGGAACCGGTTACAAGGAACTATATGTGACCTCCTCCCTGGAGGATGGACAACAGAAAAGTGGGTGAAAGGAGACGTCGGACAGGGCAAGATATGAAAAATAACAATTTATAAATTGTTATAAGGGCTCATGAGGGAGTGGGGAACAGGGAGGGAGGGGAAAAATGAGGACCTAATGCCAGGGGCTTAAGTGGAGAGGACATTTTTTGAGAATGATGAGGGCAATGAAGGTACAGATGCACTTTACACAATTTATGTGTGTATGGATTGTGATAAGAGTTGGATGAGCCCCTAATAAAATGATTTAAAAATATATGAAGAAATGTCTTCTACAAAGTAATGAAAACCAACACTTTTCTTTTAGTTCATGTTTGCCCCAAAGGCAATGCTATGAAAGCATCAGATATACATGGAAGAGATCTACTGGGGGAAAGAACATGAGCTGATGATGATGATGAAGTCTTTAGATCTGAATACAGGTCTGACACGTGGGAAGGAGCATGTGAAGCAGGAAGGTTTGCATTAGGCGGAGTCTCAGACTTCAGTAGAAATCCAAGAAGTTTTGGCCTGGCCAATCGGGCCTGTTTTGTTTAATTTAGGTTTCCATTGCTTTTTCAAAAATACTTATTTCCTAAGTCATCCCTGTTCAGCAGAAATTTTTTATATAGAAAGATTATATGTAATTATTGTCTAATACAGTAGGCATTGACCACAAATGGCTACAGGAAACTTGAAATTACTTAGCACTAGTAACTGAGCACTTAGGCCTCAGTGCTGATTATACTTTAAGATTTAGTTTTGAATAACATAAATTTAATTTTACATAATCACATGTGGCTAGTAGTCACTTTACTGAGAATTGTAGCCTTTTGATTTCGTAGAAAACCTGGAGATTTTCTAGATCTCCCTTTACAGCGCTTAAAGAGCATCTTTCCATTTCACTGGCGATTGTATCATGATCGGAATTCAGATCTTCAATCTTACAAGTTCTGATTTTCCAACACCTGAAGAGTTCAGGAGAAATCTTACAAACAATTACACTGAATTCCAACGATGAAAGAACTTACACTCAATAGTATTGAGAAATTGCATCCCAAAGAAAAAGCAAAATACTTTGGGACCAATAATTTCTTCCTGTGGATAGAAGACACACGAAAGCTCTCTCATGCTTATAAGATTACTAGGTCAACAGGGGCACTGGAAAGAGATGATACGTGAAATGTTTGATGGAGATGGTCTTGCCAGTGGCTCTGTTGGCTGCCATCCCTTTTGTCCATCAACTCACAAGCCATGAATCCCACTGGTGGAACCAGATCATTAAAAACCGAATTAGTTCCTCCCCCTGGGCCACAGAACGTGTGGGTAAGTGCCAGTGTTGCACTGCCTGTATATCTTTACTTACAAAGATGTCTGGTGCACCATCCTCTAATGGAGACATTATTTCTTTAAACATGCTCTCATTTTCAATAAAATGACTAGCCAGGCTCCATGCCTGGGAACCTGCCTGTCCCTTAGAAGTGATATTACCTATGTCTTCTATGATTCCCTTATAGCTTATTTCAGCAATTCCATTATTGTTATCGTTGGGGTGGGGAGTGAGAGGCGTGACTCTTCATGGATTCCCGTATACTGAACAAGAGAAATCACAAGAACCTGTTGACTGCATGATTTTCCCTAGTGCAAGCTAAGCTCTGCCTGTGTGGGAGGAGAAAGAAGTCAACTAAAATCATTTGAAGAGCTTTACAGGCCACATAATTGATTAAGTTCTATACAAAGGATTAGGACAGAATTATTGCCATTAATAAATAATGTTAAAACAACAGGGACAGGCCTAATTTGCTCAGTTCCACTCAATATATCTTTTGAATCACCCATACCTTGTCTTCCAAGCGATTTATGATGCTATTGGCTTAGACATTATTCTTGCCACTAGGCAGAGTATATCGTGTGGAACTTGGGTAAGGACAAGCTTATACAGGGAATTTTCTTCTTTCTAAAGAAATATATGCTCCTCTCAGGAATTGGCATAGAAGCACAAACATTAAATCTGGAGTCATTTCCAGGGCTGGGATTTCTTTAAACCAGCAGGCAAAATGTGGTCTAATTTACTAGAGAAGGTTTTATGCTATTCTAGCTAAACATTTTGATGAGAAATCTACTTCCTGTTTAATGTAGTTTTTATTCAAAATGATACCTTCTCACATGAGTGCAGTGAATAGGATGAGAGTGTTCCATGTCTTTCACATGACATTTAATATTTGGTATATGGCATGAACAGAGGTTAACAAGCTGTCTTCCTCGAGTAACACTTCATGTTATTTGAAAGGTTTTATTGCTATATCTGAGTATTTCTAAAAGCCAAGCAGAAATACTGGTTTATTTTAAATTAAAATCGCTGCTGCTGATGACAAGCAATTGATTATAAGTGAGCATCACAGGAGACAGATATTTTGATGTTTCGTCATTTCACACTTTGTCAGGTTTATGTGCCTTCGATTTATTAGCAGTTTCATACTGGGAGGAAACCAATAACACGACCGTATAAATGAATATTGATGTTGATGACACAAAGCTCTTACAGCTCTGAAATCCTATATGAAAACAAGTGTCAAAATGTAGTCTGAAACTTCTGTTATAAATTTGGATGACCTTTGTTATAATTGGTTTTATAACAATAACAACAACCTAAAAATATACCTCAATTATCATAGTGACCCTATAGGACAGGGTCGAACTGTCTCAGTGTTTTCTGACACTGTAACTCATTAAGGGAGTAGAAAATATCATCTTTCTCCTGTGGAGGAGCTAGTGGTTTTGAACTGATGACCTTGTGGTTCCCAGGCCAATGTGTAACCACTATGCACCCAAAGGACACTAGCATGTGAGGAACCTGCTCTGACTATCTACATCTCCTCCCTATGGGTTTCCCAACGAAGTCATTTACCCCCAAAATAGTAACAGACAAAAGTTGAGTGATCACATTAGTAACAGATGCTTGTTCCATCGAGCCAAGTAAAGATTATGCTAGGAATTTATGACATCGCATATCTGCTTGTCAGACAAAGCCAAGCCCAAGACACAGGACCAGGGCCCTATCCATCTCCATCTTTTGCTTGTCTTTCCTCCGGGTCAGCTTCCTTCGTAGGCAGGGTCCATGGTGTAGGAGTCTGGGGTGCTCAGGTGTGCATCCATCCCATGACTTAGCAACCGTCTCAGAGCACAGTTGCTTCTCCATGGGTCCAGCGGCCATCCTGAGGTAAACTCTGTCTGGCCTGACTCAAAGTTGTTCCACTAAAATGACTGAGAAAGGGGAATAGAAAAAGAGTGACAAATATTCACCGTGTCCTGGAATTCAAGTCTTGGAAAGAGCATGCTTGGACAAAAGAGGTAAAGTTAGAAAGAGACAGAGGAAGAGAGAGAGAGAAAGACAGGCAGAGAGAACACTCGATAAAGAATTACCCAAGGTCTGATGCTTTCTGTGGTGTTTCACATATGCCCTCACCACTGTCCTCATTGAACTATATCCAGTTTACTGGCGAAGTCTATCCTCCCGATTCAGCTCCGAGTCTCCTGCAGGCAGGAGCGTGTCTGCATCTTCTTTAAGGACCTCACAGAGAAACTCATTGTAGCAGGAACTCAAGAAGGGCTGTGGGGCGAGTTCTCAAGAGGGAAAAGTGGCTCCACATAAACTACTTTTAAGGACATTTGCCATAAAATTTACGAAATTATCCAAGGAGAAGTCAGCTAACTTGGTTTCTCTCTCAAAGTAGAAACTAATAAACACCTAGCACAGGGTGTTATAATGTGTTATTATAGGCTTGTTTTTCTAAGTCAACAACATAAATGTGAAGAATTAAATGTTATCTCATAAAAGAGGCAGTGTGGCTTAGAGGGGAAAAAATGCATATTTGGCATCAAACAGCCTCAAATCCCAAATTACCAGACCTTTGGAAATTTGCTTTCATTTCTATAATCATCTGTTCTTTCATCTGTTAAAATGAACTTATGAATCTTCCTTTCATGGTAGCTGAAAGGATTAGCCAATTTTATATAAAGTGTTGGAATATTTGGGGTCAATACCCAAATCATGGTGACCCCACACATAATGGGACAAAATGCTCTCTGGTCCTGCGCCATCATCATGATGGGTTACAGACCAGATTTTAGTTAGTCATAAGATTAGTGTTCGTTGATTTTCAGAACGCACGCCCAAGCCTTTTTTCCTAGTCTACTTCCTGACTACTTTCCTAGTCTGGAAACTCTGCTAGAACCTGTCCAACCGCATAGCGATCTACAAGTGTCCACTGACAGACAAGCGATGGAGATGCATGGGGTGAAATGGCCTGGAGTCAAACCCAAGTGTCTTGCGAGCAAGGCCAGAGGTCAACCATGCTATTGTTGATCCCATTGCACCTCAGAAAGGACACAACTCTGGTTTACCTACTTGGGCTGCCTGTGGGACCCAATATTGTTGCTCAGGAGACTATGGACACTCAATAGTAAATGCTAAGGGCAATAGCTGTTGGGAGCACAGTTGGGTTGGGGGCAACAGATGGAGCAGCATCCGGCTGAGAAGAACTGATATGGCTGAGCTCTCCTGCCCTGTCTGCCCTCCCTTGTATTATACTTGTTTCTTGACAGGTTTAGAAGACTAGATGGATAACCTAACTCTTGATTTCCCAATTTGAGGAATGCAGCACACAGAAAGGCCTAAGACTGGGAGGAATGGGATGGGGGTGAGGTGATGTACAAAATTTTCAACCCGGGGAGTACCTCACTTATCAGTTTAATAGTAATAGCAACATTTTGTGTATCTCCTTCTTGTTGTTGATGCCAGCCGAAGGTTCTTAGACTACCTATCTGAAAACTCCTGTCATACTTCCAGGACATGCCTATCCCTCTGCACCCATCTCCCACTCTGTCTACTCTTAAAAGAAACAAGGAAAATGAATGAGGAGAAAGGAGCGTGACAAGCAGTCAAATCCATAAGGAGGGAAAAAATCAACAAACCCAGTTGGTGGACTCAATTGGCTGGACGTGTCAGCTCACAGAACAAGCCTTGTTATTCCACGCAGGTGACTCATATGCCAGTGCAATTTCCACCCGGGCTTCCTGGGTTCGTCATCTCCCATTCCACCTATTCTATTCATTCAGTCTCATCACCAGGGCTGGTCTTTTCTACTACCTTTGTGTGGTTTTCAACCCCTGACTTCCTCATTTCTAATTTTATTTTATTTTTCTAATTAGCCTGGTGTCCCTTCCGGATGAGTCATATTTCTGAGTATAATTAACAGGACACTGGGCTTTGTTTATAAAGTGCCCACTGTGGGGATGTCTGGCGATGTCCAGACCCTCAGTGGATATGTACTCATTATTATTTCATAGGGGAGAGGGAAGCATTGCTCTAGGTGTTTGTGAGCATGCCACACTGAAAATAGAAAAAGGTAACTAACAGACTTAATCACCACAAGAAAGGCCACATTACAGGAGTGTGGTCAAAGCACAGAAGTGGGTGGGCTTGCAAGTAGATGGAGAAATTAACAAGACTGAGTGGCCCTCTGATTCTATCCCTGATGACAGTTATTTGTCTTGGCCGGATGAAGGGCTATGTCAGAATGGGTATAACGCGTGACTATTTCTGATCATTGTTTTGCTTCGCTCTATTAATTACAATTCGAGAGAGTGAGTTAGCAGAGGTAGGCTGCTTCACTCCCGTCGGTAACACTCATGGGTGTTATATGGCCCTAATGGGGGAACCAGGGCAACATGTTTACCCAGAAACATCTCTATGACTCTTTCATGCCATATGTTCCTAATGGGCATGGTCACTGTGTGGTAAAGGTTGGTGTCTCCCTTCTCATAAGGGCAGCAGACTCTCTTATTGCCATCCCTGCTCCTGTTCAGATTCTAGGGTCTAGCTTTCCTTCCACTTTTCTTGCAGCTAGACACAAGAGGAACTCCCTTCTGTAGTAAGCAAGTTCTGTCATTGTCTTTCACTCTGCTTCCAGCGTGTATGGCACAGGCCCCTATCTGTGAGACTGGATTAGATAAGGAAAAGGGAATTGGGATCTGTCCACCTGCCTGTGGCTGTGCACGTAGACCTCAGTGTCCAGAATGAACAACGGAAACAGATAGAGAAGGTCTTGCCCAAGCACAAGTCAAACGTATGTCCCCCATCAAAGTTTACACTTGGAGGGATATTGGGAAATTACCTTACCATTTTGGTCTCCTTTAGAAAGTAAAATTTGCGTCTACATTATTGGCTAGAATCCTAGAAGAAGGGATTGTTGTTGATGTTAGTTGCTACCTTTAGTTCAGATGTATCGGGCGGCCATACATTTAACAGAAGGAAATGATACCTGGTCCTGTGCCTGACTGTTGGTAGGTTTGAGTCTATTGTTACTGCTATTTTATACATTCATCTTAATGAGGGTTTCTATTCTATTTACTGACCCTGGAATTTACCAAGTGTTGTGTTCTTGTCTTTGCTGATGATGGGTCCAACATAAGTGAGATGGAGGCTTGTCATCGGTCTTCTCAGGAGCATGCTGGTTGCTCAAGTCTTTTATCTAAGGCTGATTTCGTTATACCTCTGAGTCCATCTATTCAATATTCTTTGCCAACATCACAATTTGAGTGCAACTCTTCTTTTAGGCTAGACCTCTTTACAGTTAATTTAAGGTGCCTGCAGGCTTCCTGTTTGATATCTAGAACACATTGATGATGATTAAAGCTCAAGAACAGAGCATTTTTCTGAGGGGCTCTTGTTCCTGAGACTGCAAAGTAAAACCAAGCGTGTGTGGAAAAGACCACGGTGGCAGCTGGTCTCCCAAACCCCATCTTGGCTGCCTCCCAGGCACACAGAGCCCACTCTCAGTGGTCTGCGCAAGGGTGGACTGGACTACAGAGAGGACTATCTATTAGACACCGTGAATGGCTAAAAGAGGACTTGGTCAGATAATTGGTATTTCAATAACCTTCACATACCTATCTGGTAACTCAAAACCCAAGGTAGCCTTGACTTCAAACACAAATGAGTTCAAACTTTCACTCAACTGCTCCAGAAATGGATTGCCAAAACAAAGCCCTTCTGTATGTTTATTCCACAAATGTACTTTGCTGGCCAAGTTATAAAAGCATGCTGACTGCATTCACTGTGAAGAACAAGTAACAGTTATCAAAGAGCCAAGGCAAATTTCAATCGCAGACATTCTTTTTTAGGCACCAAGAAACCCAAGTGATAGACTCTGGCTGCTAGGTTTTAAATCTACACTAGTGACATTCTCACTGCTGATTCTTTTCATTCAACGTGTGAAGTTTTGGGTTACCTCATTGACTTCCTGACCTCTGCACACATGGCACATGTCTGAAGGTCTCTGTTCAAAATTAGTAAGACAAGCACAGCTCACTTCCTTAGACCTTTCGATCAACTTGCATTCTACTCAATCACTGCTTTTCACACTTTAATGTGCATGTATCTTGCTAAATGCATATTGTCATCAAATAGGCCTAAGGTGAGACTCAGCATTTCTAACAGGCTCCATGTAATGTTGATCCTACTAATCCATATTATACTACCTACCAAATGCCACCGAGTTGCCCCATCTCATGAAGACCCTGTGTGTAACTCCAAAGGGTTTCAATGGGTGAATTTTAAGGCTTTTTTCTCCAAGGCATCTTGGAAAGAATTTTTCCATTAATAGTTGAATGCTTAACGTTTGAACAGGTAGGGACTCCTCTGCTCCATACAGACTCACTTGAGTGTTTAGGTCATGAGATGCTAACAAATATAGACCAATATACCAATACAATTAGCCATAAATCATAAAGTACTTGCCATTTTCCAAACATGGTACTAATGAAGCAATTAATTTCATTCAATTCTTATAACTCTATAAGGGAGCTATTTTATTTAGCCAGGACTTTTTATGTTTGAAGGAGTCCTAGTGCTGTATTGGATTACTCGAACTGCTGACGGCAAGATCAGCAGTTCAAATCCACGAGCTGTTCTGAAGGAGAACGATGAAGCTTTCTGCTCCCACAGAAACCCAAAGAGTCAGAGCCTGACTCTATACTACCCAATGGATTTCAAACATCTCAAGAGGAGGTTGCAGAATTATTTTCTGGAGAAGCAGAATGACTTTAGAGATGTCCAAACAGATAGGTTTTGAATTCCTCCCTCCTCCATCAAACAGTCAGGTCCTGTTCTGAGATAACTGCAGTGAAGACCCCTATGGAAAGTGTCCCGATGGGTGCAGGCTCCAGCCTTCGAACATTTTCACTTAAGTAGCACAGGGCCTCAGCAGCTATTTGAGAGAATCCTCTAAGAAGAACGATAGGGATGAAAACTAATGAAAGTAGTTGGGCAGCAAAACAACAACAACAAGAAAACACCCCAGAAGAACAATACAATGCAAGTGTAAACAAAAGGCAATACTCATCCACTTAGGATAACATGCTACTCAGAGAAATTCAGAGCCCAAGAAAAATACTTGGGGATTAAAAGATAATAGCAGAGAAAAAATTCAATGGAAGGTTTAAGAGATTCTGTAAGAGATCATTGAAGATATAAGAAAAATAAAGGACCAAACCAGGAATCCAACATCAGACTAATAAAAATTCCAGAAAGGAAGAGAAAGAAAACAGAGGGAAGGAAATTATCCAAGAAATAATCCAACAATACTGCTAGAAGTGAAAGGTCTTCAGAATAATTGGGCCTACTAAGTTCCCAGTCCAAGAATGAACATGTCCCACCTTTAAGCCGAATAGGCTCACTATTTAAAATTCCACAACACAAAGAGAAGAAACCCTCACAGGAAGAAGAAAAACAACAACAAACTCGACAAGAACAGTCCTCACACGAAGGAACAGGAATCAAATGGCACTGCTCTTGTTCCAAGTTATTAAGACCATGCACAAGGCCTTCAAAATTCTCAAGGAAGAGGATTTCCAGTTTACAATATTAAACCCATCCCAACAATCTATCATTAGAGTGGAAGTAAGATACTAAATGTAACAAAAATTGAAGTCACCTGTATTCTTTGCAGGAAGGTATTAAAGTGAATTTTCTGCCAAAATGAAAGGGAAAGAAACAAAAAGGGAGACTAAGGGATCTAGTATAAATGAAAATATGCTCAGCATTTCTCAAGCGGAAAGAATTGAAGATAAAAATTCAAACCTTAGCTTGCAATTTGTTAAAGATTCTGTGGGCAAAATATTGCAGGAACTATCAAAAGAAGATGGAAGGGATACACAGATTCACAATATCAAAAATAAGTAGTCAACATTCAACCACTTCAAGAGGTAGCATAAGAACAAGAACCAATGGTGCTGAAAGAAGTTCAAGTTGCATTGAATGCATTAGCAAAAAACAAGCCTCAGGAAATGGGTAGAATGCCAATTGAAGTGGTTTCAGCAGGCTGAGGAAGCACTAGAAGCACTCAATCACCTATGCCAAGAAATTGGAAGGCAGCTAGCTGCCCAGCCAACTGGAAGAGATCCATATTTGTACCCATTCCAAAGAAAGGTGATCCCACAGAATGTGGAAATCATTAGCCAATATCATTAATATCACATGCAAGTAACATTTTTCTGAACATCATTCAACAATGGTTATAACAGTAATTGACAAGGTGCTGCCAGAAATTCCACCTGGATTCAGAAGCCAAGGGATACCATTGTTGACATCAGCTGGATCTTGGGTCAAGGCAGGGAATACTAGGAAAAATCTTTACTGATGTTTTATTGACTATGCCAAGGCATTCAATTATATATATCATAACCAACTATGGCAAACATGGAGAAGAATGGAGTTCCAAAACACTGAATTGTACTGACACAGAAACTGTGCATGGATCAAGAGGCAGTCGTTACACTGAACCAGAGAGTACTGCATGGTTTAAAATCAGGAAAGATACATTCCTGGATTCTATCCTGGCCACATCCTTATTCATTCTGTATGTGGAGTAAATAATCTAATAAGCTGTACTACAGGAAGAAGAATGTGGCATAAAGATTGGACAAAGGCTTATTAACAACCTCTGTCTGCAAATGACCCAACCTTGCTTGCTGCAATCCTTGATGAGGCACTTGCTGATGAAGAGCAGGGATGACAGCCGTCATTATAGATTACAACTCAATGCAAAAATGACTAAAATCCTTACAATCCTTACTAAAATCATTAATAGATCACATCATGGTAAAGCAAGAAAAGATTGAAGATGTTGAGGATTTTATCTAGCTTGGACCCCAAATCAGTACTCATGAAAGCTGCAGTCAGAAAATCAAATGATGCAGTGCAATGGGTAAATCTGCTGTACAGATCTCTTTAAAGTGTTGAAGAGCAGGATGTCACTTGGAAGCCTAAGGTGTGTGCCTGTGTTAGTGCAGGTTGACTAGAGAAACAAATAGCGGAGTCACTCATAAATATGTAAGAGAGAATTTATATCAAGAAGTAATTATACATCAATAAAACATCTCAGCCCAGTCCACTTCTAGTCCCTAAGTTCTATATTTGCCCATAAGTCTGAAATTAGCCCATGAATTCCTCTTCAGACTCATGCAGCACATGCAATGATGCCAAACGCGGGGAGATCACAGGCCGGTTGGTGGAAAGTCCTGTGAGTCCAATGGCAGTTGTCCCATCTCCAGGGTTCTGGCTACCATCAACATGGCCCCACAAGGCTTGTCAACAGGAATGACTAACAGAGAGAGAGTGCCTCCTGCCTCCAGGGAGGAAGAGAGAAAGTACCCAGAATCCTCATGAGGCCACGCCCACAAGGAGGGATCATCTGGCTGTGACTTGATTGACAGGCTAGACTCCACCCCTTCATTCATTTACAAAATGAACATGAAATTGTGTAACTACCACAGTGCCTGACCCAAGTCATGGTATTTACAATGGCCTCATATGCATGTGAAAGTTGGACACTGAATAAGAAAGATCAAAAAAGAATTGTTACATTTGAAATATGCTGCTGGCAAAGAATATTCAAAATACCATGGACTGACAAGAGAACAAGCAGACCTGTCTTTGAAGAAGTACAGCAAGAATGCTCCTTATAGAAGGGACGATGCCAAGACTTCATCTCATGTACTTTAGGCACGTTATCAGGAGAGACCAGTCCTTGGAAAAATGGAGATCACGATTGGGAAAGAAGAAGTGAAGCACAAAATGAGGGAGACCTTTGATGAGATGGATTGACACAGTGGCTATAATAATGGGCTCAAGCACAGCAAAAATTGCAATGGTGCAGGACTGGGTGCTCTTTCTTTTTGTTGTACATACGGTCACTATGAGTTGGAGCCAGCTTTGGGGTACCAGCAACAACAGTAAGCCTATAAGGAAATAGGAGGGCTGTGTTGTTGTTAGTTGCCATGGGTCCCCCTCACGATCACTCTGTAACAAAATGAGATGGCGCCAAGTCATGTTCCAAAATCCTTGCTTTGCTCAAACCTATTAGTGTGGCCACTGTGTAGCTTGAGGACCTTCCAGCCTAGGAGACTCATCTTCCAGCCCTGTATCAGTCAGTAGTCTGTTGTGAACCATAGGGATTTCATTGGCTAATTTTTTCAGTAGATTACCAGCTTGCTCTTGCTTCTTAGTCTTTGTTAGACTAATTGGAAGACTCAGCTAGGATGGATGCTCCACTGAAACCTGTCTACCATGGGTGACCTATTGGTATTTGAAATATCAGTGGTATCGTTTCTAGCATCAAAGTCTTAGGGGAGCCACCACAATACAATAAACTGACAATTGAGTTTTGACTATTGTGGTCTAAGTTACTTTATTTAGAAACAGGCAGAAGCTTCTAGATGTAAATTGAGCTCAGAGTTACCCACCTGCCCAGTCCTTCATGTTACCAATCTTATTCACAGAAATGTACAGCTTCATGTGCAAGCCAGTATTAGGATTCCTGTGTCTTGATACGTGTACTTGTATGATCCATTTGCATTCATGTGTGTCATTTCACAATGCTACTACAATTTCAGCTGAGTTGGAATTGGGCCTGAATCATTTCTCCAAGTGGCAAGAGTCAGATGAAATGTCTCAGAGTTTTGTATTTCCTAAGAGGCCACCGGCTTCCATCTGTGACATACCATGAAAAAGGGATCTTCAGAAAGGCCTGCCCACTGGAAGGCTGAATTAAGCTTGAGAGATAAAAGCAAGTGATGATGTTAAGAAGAAAGGTAGAATTCAGGCCAGGGAATGCTTGTAGTAAAGTAGTTGGGAAAAGGGCATAAATTTCATGAGAACTGGCAGTTAAGGACTGACACACAATGGGCTGGTTCACCTACAGCACCATCGTTAGGTCCTAATCATATTGTGAAACTCCACACCCCATTTACCATCAGGGAAAGCTTTTCTCTGGGACTAGTAACTAACTCAGAGAAGTGCAGCCTATCAACTAGTTGAGGCTCTTTCTGTATTGCTGTATTTATATATAGGGGGTGTTTCAGGAAGTGTGGGGAATTGGAATGAAAGGATAGTGGGATTTTTCTACCATCTTTTTGAAACCGTAGGGGTATAAGCAAGTATTGCTACTAAGGTTCCTGTGTATTAATGCATGGGTTTATTTCAAACAAATCGCGCTTAACCCCCTCTCTATAACCAGAGGATGGCTGCAGACACATTCTTTCAGTAATATACTTGTCTTAGTTTGGTTCTTAAAAACTCTCTGCCAATGAATCAACTCCAACTTATATTGACCTTAAAGGACAGGGTAGAGCTGCCCTTGTGGGTTTCTAAAACTGTTACTCTTTATGAGAGTAGCAAGCCCCGTCTTTGTCCCTTGGAGTAGCTGATGCTTTCTAACCGACTTGCAATTAGCAGCCCAAATGTGCGACCTATCTAAGTGGTGGCCTACACAAGAGGAGAACAATGCAGAGGGACAGATGGAAGAGCATCATATGATGGACAAAGTGTGCTGCAGCTACAACCCAAGGAGATCCGGAGTACCAGATGCTGAGAGAGACAATAGGGATATTCCCGCCCAGCCCTTGGAGAGAACACGGTCTTACTGATACCCTGAATTCAGACTTGTGAGGCAGTACATTTTAATGTCATGAAAAGGCATTTGCTCTGAGGTGATTTTATGACAGGAAGTGGACAGAGCCCAAATTCAAGCAGCACTTGAATTTCAATAAACTCTTAATATATGAAAGAATTACATTTAAAAAACAAAATAGCACTTCATAGCACTTCCATGACACTCCTCCTCATGGGGGCTCCATCCCAAAGATGAATTGTAGACCAATGTCTTTCCAGGGAGACTGCACTGGAGCAAAACTTCCCCTCACGGTCTGCCTTTGACTCTGACTTGATTTGAGGTCTGTTCTCTGATTTCTAGTAGACCAGAGCCTAAGAGCAAGTATCGGCAGAATGACTGAACATAACATCGATTATGTACAAGGCATAATGAAGGCCAATCCATTGGCTTTCAGAAAATCTATGTTTCATTTATTTATGGCAAACAAGAAACTTAGTTATTTTGAAAAATAAGGGTTAGTAGAATGCATCTTGTACTTACAAAACCAGTTGAATTAAGACATTCAATATTTAAATGGGTTCTTTCTTCCTTTCTTTTTTAAAAAGAAAACACTTATTAAAGTCTTAAATGGAACAAGGACAAGACAATGACATACTGTCCAGATGAGGGAGACTATTGGCATGAGGTCATAATGGTGTCCAAGGGTTTGTCGATATACAGACCTTTTAAAAAGGACATGGAAGGTCAAGGAAAACTGTCACAAATGCATGGTTGTTGGCAGATCAATACACCATAGTTATAGAGTTATAGTGGGAACTGGGCCATGATTGGGATACACAGGATATGGTAGACAGAGGAGCTTGTAAGAAATTCTATATTTAAAATGCTAGTGGAGACTGATTC
This sequence comes from Echinops telfairi, assembly GCF_000313985.2. Classification (NCBI taxonomy): domain Eukaryota; kingdom Metazoa; phylum Chordata; class Mammalia; order Afrosoricida; family Tenrecidae; genus Echinops; species Echinops telfairi. The sequence continues at coordinate 30,452,553 of NW_022111372.1, read as the reverse complement.
TGCAGAAATTGTCTAATGAGATGAGATGCAGTTTGGAGAGGGGTGACTTCACCAGGAAGAGAGTCTGTGGTTCAGTGGTTAGACACACAGCTGCTAACAAGAAGATTGGTAGCTCAAGTATACCAGTTACTCCTCTGGAGAGGAATGTGGCAGTCTGCTTCTGCAAAGACTACAGCCTTTAAAGAAACCTATAGGGCCATTCTGCTCTGTTTTATAGGGGGCCTATGAGTTGGAATCAACTCAGTGGCCATGGTTTTGCTGCTGTGATTGTTTGTAGGGGATGCACAGAACCACCTGCCCTACTCTTATTTTTAATGCAAATCCCTACGTATCCCAGCTGTTAGTCATATACACTAACATAGAATACTCAGGGTTGGATCCTGGAACATAAACTTGAAAGCAGTAGCACCAGAATGCTTTTTAAACGTGGGGATAAGGAGACTTTGTCTCACATACTGCAGAAAGGTCATCAGGAGGTACCAGTCCCCAGAGAAGGACAACACGGTGGGCAAAGTGAAATGCTGGGTGGTGAAAAGGAAGACCTTCAACAAGAAGGTTGACACAGCGGCAGCAACAATGGACTCAAATATAGCAGTGATTGTGAGGATGGTGCAGGACCAGAGAGTGTTTTGTTCTGCTGAACACACCGGAACACTATGAGTCAGAAATGACTATAGCATCTATTAGCAACAGGGAGGTGAATTCTAGAACATTAATTGTTAAAATAAATCTTCACGGATGATACAGGAGTATACCTGCTGAGGCAACCAGCAAATGACAGTGAGAGTGGTGGGTTGCTCTGATGCTGAATACATTCTAGTGTATTAGTGGAGCTTCCAGACAAAGGTGGATTAGGAAGAAAAGGCTGGAGACATACTTTCAAAAAAATACAAAATCCAATGGACCACCAAGGTCTAAGCTACCATAGATCATGGAGATGTCTCCGTTCTCTTGTGCATTTGGTTCCTATGATATGGGGACTTACCAGATGGCAGCTAACAATCACAGTGGGTACCAGGAGCTCAGAGGAAGGAAAATGGGGAGTTATACCTGAAGGGGTACCACGTCCTTCTTTAGAAGAATTTTTTAAATTAGAAAATATAGTGGTGGTAACTGTACATCATGATAAATGTAATTAAGATCACTTGACGGTAGATTTTAAACTGGTGAAAATGTCTTTATAAATTTTGAGCCCTTCAGGGGACAACATTGGAGACACAGTGCGGGGATTTTGCCTGATCTGACCCCACCACATCGATGCAAAACACGAAAGGCATGCAAAAGAACAGCAAGGGGAACAGAAAAGGAAGTCCCGAGGGAGTACCAAAATAGACTTTGGAGCCAGGATGTGGCACCCCATCAGACTCAACTGGAAAACACTCCTAAAGGTCAACAAAGACTTTGAACTATTTACAGGCCTTTCTTTCTGAATCATTGGTGTTTGTTGTTGTTGTTTTGCTTTGTTTTGCTCTGTCTTGTTTTTGTGCATATTATTATCTCTGCAGTTCTATCTAGATAAAATAGAGAGGATAAACAATCTGGAGGAGAAAGAAACAGGACCAATGGTTCTGGGGGTTACATGGGAGAGGTGGAGGTAGGGAAAAGGAGGTAGGTGTTAACAATCCCAGGGACAAGGGAACAACAAGTGATCCAAAATCGATGACAAGGAGGAGGGTATAGGAGGCCTGGTAGGGCTTGATCAAGGGCAATGTAACTGTAAGGATTTTTTTTTTCTTTTTTGTGTGTGATTTTTAAAAAATAATTTTATTGGGGGCTCATACAACTCTTATCACAATCCATATATACATAAATTGTGTAAAGCACATTTGTACATTCGTTACCCTCATCATTCTCAAAACATTTGCTCTCCACTTAAGCCTCTGGCATCAGCTCATTTTCCACCCTCTCCTCCCCCCACCCCCATCCCTCATGAACCCTTGATAATTTATAAATTATTATTTTGTCATATCTTACACTGTCCAACGTCTCCCTTCACCCACTTTTCTGTTGTCAGTCCCCCAGGGAGGAGGTTATATGTAGATCCTTGTAATCGGTTCCCCATTTCTACCCCACCCTTCCTCAGCCCTCCCAGTATCACCACTCTAACCACTGGTTAGATCATCTGTCCTGGATTCTCTGTGTTTCCAGTTCCTATCTGTACCAGTGTACATCCTCTGGTCTAGCCAGATTTGTAAGGTAGAATTGGGATCAT
>NW_022111372.1:30377743-30447077 GCF_000313985.2 Echinops telfairi | reverse complement strand
CAGACAACAGAAAAGTGGGTGAAGGGAGACATTGGACAGTGTAAGATATGACAAAATAATAATTTATAAATTATCAAGGGTTCATGAGGGAGGGGTGGGCAGGGAGGGAGGGGGGAAAATGAAGAGCTGATACCAAGGGCTCAAGTGGAAAGAAAATGTTTTGAGAATGATGAGGGCAACAAATGTACAAATGTGCTTGACACAGTGGATGGATGTATGGATTGTGATGAGAGTTGTATGAGCCCCCGAAAAAATGGTTCAAAAGAAATTTGGGGTATATGTTAGGGGGCTTCAAAAATTTGGAAAAATTCCATTATTGTTCCATTCCATTTGTCCACAAAATTTCTTGAAGCCCCTTTATATATTTTTAAGAGAAATTGCTAAGAAGTGCCCTTGATCTTCAATAACACTTTCATATGTGCATTTTCTACTGACATAAGTTGCTTTCGTAGGTTGGGTTGTTTGGAGAAACAAACCAGTGACACGTGTGTGTGGAAGAGAGAACTTTATGTGAAGGTACCGTAGCCTAGTCCAACTCAAGCCCGTAGGTCCGATGCTGCCGGGGCCCTCTGCAGACTCACAGAGCTGTAAGTCGATGAAGCACAAGGTGAAGTGAGAAGCAGAGAGATAGATCATAGGCAGGTGGGTGCAGAGTTGAACAGATACAAAGTTGGTGGAAACATGTCAGAGCACCAATGACTCTCAGGCTCAGGTGGCCCACATGAGGCTGTCACTGGAGGCAGACACAGAGTCCCAGTAAGAAGGGAGATGGAAGGGCAAGAGAAGAGTCATTATTCTCAGTGTCCCTCACTCTTCTACAAAAAGCTGCCACCCAAAGGAGCTGTCATTAGGCTACCATTTAATTGACAGGCTGGGCTCAGCCCCTACCTCCACAGGTTGACATAAAATCTAAATGTGACAGTTGCCCTCTTGAACAATCTCTGGGAGATCATGAGGAACATCACATGAGATATTGTTATCTGGTTTTAATATTCAGCTAAATCGTTGGAGATTACTTTTTGGCCTGGCATTTCCATTTGCAGCAGCATATCTATTGTGTCTAGGGAGTACATTTTAACATCATGCTAACATTTGTTTGTTTGCTAATTACTTATTCATAATTTGTCCTCAATTACATCTCAAGCAGATTTGAGAGGATTGACAATGTAAATTAATATTCCCTTGGCCAGTTTCAAATACAACCAGAGACCTGTGACGTGGCTATTCCTCATGATCTCCCAGAGATGCTAAGAGGGGTCGTAGCAATGATGAAAAATACAACTTTCCTCTAGTTTCTAAATGTTTCCTCCCCGCTCCCACTATCATGACATAAATTCTACCTTGCAAGTCTGGCTAGACCAGAGGATGTACACTGGTACAGATAGGAACTGGAAATACAGGGAATCCAGGGCAGATGAGCCCTTCAGGACTAGTGGGGTGAGTGGCGATACTGGGATGGTAGAGGGAGAGTGGGTTGGAAAGAGGGAACCGAGTACAAGGATTTAGATGTGACCTCCTCCCTGGGGGATGGACAACAGAAAAGGGGATGAAGGGAGATGTCGGACAGGGAAAGATATGACAAAATAATAATTTATAAATTATCAAGGGCTCATGAGGGAGGGGGGGCAGGGAGGGAGGGGAAAAATGGGGACCTAATCCTGGGGTCTTAAGTGGAGAGGAAATGTTTTGGGAATGATGAGGGCAACGAATGTACAAATGTGCTTTACACAATTGATGTATGTATAGATTGTGATAAGAGTTGTATGAGCCCCTAATAAAATGATTTTTTTTAAAAAGAAAGAGTACATGACAAGCCATGGAAGTGGACAGAATTATTCAACAATAGAACCATCTCTGAATAACCCACAAAAACCACTTGCTTGAGAGAAAAATCAACTTTCTACATCAGCCAGACCCAGAGAGCATGACGCCAGCCGTCAACTGTGCCTGCTGAGTCTGATGTTTTCCTTTCCTCATTACTGCTCTTCTTCCTCATTCTCTGAATCCAAGGTTTCAGGAACAAAAGAAGAATTCGAGAGTAGAGAATCCATCTCCATGTCCCCTTTGCAATTTTAGGGTTTTCCATGTGAACCAGGAGCTAGGAGTTGGGAGAAACAGTTGCAACTCCTAATGGAAGGAGGAAGATATGACTTTTTACATGATACTAACCATTCGTAAGTACAAAACTGAGACTGCCTTAAAGTGAATATTCTTGTTAGTGGTGATGGTTAATATCTAAGATTGACCAGAAAACATTGTACAATGAACAGAATTCGTCACTCACCTCCAAGTTTAAAAAAATGAGCAAAGTTGAAGGAGCAGAAAGAGAATCAAATACATCCTCTCACTTAGCATGCTTGATCCTTCTGATTGCAATAATAAGTAACTATTGCCACAATCGCCTGGCACAGGAGAGCCAGGAAACAGTCCCTGATGGCTTCACTGGGTCACCTTGCCTGACTGGACCTTGACATCTACACCTCGCAGGTGTCCCAAAAGTGTGTAGGCTTCTCAGTAAGTTCTAGAAGGAAAGAGTAGTTGCTTTCTAATTCAACCACTCTCTGTGCTTGTGAATCATTCAGACTACTCAAAATGTAGAGTAACTCTGCTCTACTTGGTCTAGTTTGTTAGAATCTATTTCATGAGATTCACAACATTCAAGCTTATGTTATATGTTAGGTGTGTAAAATTAACAAAAATGTTATTCTTTAAATTATGGATAGAGATACTTTGTTGCTGGTAAAAGTTCAAATAAATTGATTCTGGTAAGTTTATTGAACACAACAGGTCTAAGAGCTTTGAGGGGCTAGAAACCAGTCTTTATACATCCTCTGCCACAAGCTCACCCAATGTACAACTGAACATTTTGCCTTGACAGGCAGCTCTAACTGACTTGTCATTGTTTGGTGCCATCTAGTCTGTTCTGATCCATAGCACAACCCTATGCACAACAGACCAAAACACTGCATAGTCCCGCACCATCCTCATAATGGTTTTTATGCTGGTGCCCATGGGTGTAGAACATGTGACCATCGATCCCCTTCAGGGCCTTCATCTTTTTAGCTGCTCCTCCACAATCAATGCTCAGGGGAGCATTGATTTACCAAGCATGATGTGTTCCTCCAGGGACTGGTCTCTCCTGACATCATGCCCAACGCATGTAAGAGCAAGGCTTTCCATCCTCGCCTCTGAGGAGCACGCTGGCTGTAATTCTTCCAAGGCAGATGGCTTCTTCTTTTAGCAGATAGTGATTCTTTCCATATTCTTCACCACCACAGTTCAAATGCATCCATTCTTCTTTGGGATTCCTCATTTAAGATCCAAGTTTCACATAAAATGGAAAATACCATGACGTGGGTCAGGGGCATCTTAGTCCACAAAGTAACTCCTTGTTTCTCAATACTTTAAAGAAGTCTTGTGCACCCGATTTACCTCCTCTAACATGCCTTTTGATCTCTTCACAGCTGCTTCCATGAGCATTGACTGTGGATCCAAGTAAGATAAAATGCTAGACAACTTCAACTTTTTCCCACTGATCATGATGTTACCTATTGGTCAAGGTGTGAGGATTTTGGTCTTCCTTACATTGCTTCACAATCCACACCGAAGGCAGCAATCCTTGGCCAGCATAAGCTACTCATTCTCTCTTATACGGAGCCAAAGTCCACCCTCCTACATCTCGTGTCCATTGACTCAGATGTAGACTTTACAATGACAGCTTAACAAGGCTTCCTCAAGGATGTTTTTCCTTAGTTTTTTAAAAGGAGTTCTCAGCCTTCCGCAAGTGTTTTACGTTTCCTCATATAACCTAGGTATATCTTCCTCAGTAATATGAAGACTACCCTGGAATGTAGTGCAGTTTCTTTGATAGTTATAAATACGGAGTCCTGAACATCTTTCTTCAAGATAAACTGGAGGCTCAGTCATAGATCAAGAATGACTCACAATACCCTCTCATCTTAAGAATCAATGTCTGTCAATGCAACATGAATGGACATACAAGATATTTTATAGCACTTTATGGACTATCAAGTTCTTTCTTATATGGTCTAGCTTTAGTCACTATCAAATTATGCAGTAGACTTGCTTCAAAAAACTGAGTGGACCTCATTCCAGAGTGCCAATCCTTGAGGACGATGTTCCTGCTCAGAGCAGCTTGTTCCTAGAGATGACTGAGGGACCAGCTTCAGAGACAGAATGTCCTATTCCTAGATGACTGTGCTACAGAGGACGGCCCTGAAGCTATAATTCAAGGAGAGCAGCTGGTCTGGCCCACCCACAAGGGGGCGAACCAAGAGGGGAGCACAACAGACCAGTGATGGGAGTGAAGCCATGAAGTCCCCGAGGAATCCAGACTGTAAACTTCTGATTCGGTGGGTAGCACTTGACGCCCCATCTGAACTGATTGGGGTTTATTCACAAGGGGTCCACACTAAAAGTCTAAAGATGTAATAAGGGCTCGGGTGGGGCTAGACTGCCCCATCCCTGACTATAAGAGGAATGGGGACTTTTAGGATGCACCCCTTTCAGACACGAATGCTGAAGACTAAAAGAATGTGTTGTGTTATTTGGTAAGCAGGTCCTGGGATATGGAACCCTGAATGTTAACGGGGACTGGACTGATGGATTTTATCATGTCCTTCTTGCTACTTAACAGAGAGACATTCAGCTGCCGTGTGTCAGGATCCCTGACACTTGGGACTATTTGTATGTTCTTTCATTAATTCGTTCTTTTGTTGGTGTTTATCTATACAAGATAGGCAGAATAGGCCATTTTTCTGAGACAGCGATGGGACCAACAGTTCTTGGGGAGCATGGGAAGGGAGGAGGTGGGGAGAGGTGATCAGTGAGCCAATAAGGATGGGGCAGGGGAATAGTAAGGGTTCCAAAATTGATGGTGAGGTAGGTGCAAGTTTCTATTTATGTTTGATCAATTGCATTGTATATGAGAGGTTTTACTGAGAGGTGAGTGAAGCTAAACATGATAGTGGGGCAGTAGGAAAGAAAAAGAGGAAATAAGAAGAAAGAAAATAGATATACATATAGGTATATATAGATATATGTAAATATATAAATATAGGTTTATTGTATGTATATATATGTAAATACAACAAGGAAGCAGATGGACTTTGGACCGCTACTTAAATCTTAACTAAGTACAAGAATGATTTATTCTAACAGTCTGGCATTGTATGAAACTCACCTTCCCAACCGGAATGCTGAAGACAAAATGGGAGCATAAGCAAATGTGGCGAAGAAAGCTGATGGTGCCCGCCTACTAAAAGATACAGTGTCTGGGGTTTTAAAGGCTTAAAGTTAAACAAGGAGCCATCTAGCAGGGAAGCAACAAAGCCCACATAGAAGAAGCACACCAGCCTGTGTGATCATGAGGTGTTGACAGAAATAGGAATCAGCAGTCCAAAAATAAGCAATCAAATTGATGAGAAGGAGTGTGGACAAAATGGAGACCCAAAACCCACCCGCAAGATAATTGGACAGCCCTATGGGAAAAACTCAAGTTTTTCAAGTGTTCAAGTGGTTTTCTTGTTTCAAAAAAGGTGAAGTGTCGATGGCTGACAAACCTCATTCTGGATGTCCATCTACTTTCCACAAGGATGAAAATGTTGACTGGTAGTGCATTTGGAGTTCATTCCACCAGGTCAGATGGTTTATCAAGCTTTTTTTTTTGCATAACACAGTGTGGCAAAAAGGCTTGATTTGTGGCAGATGGAGGACTGGTTTTGCCACTACAACAATGCGCCTTCTCACACAGTCATCTCAGGGTACCAGTCTTTGGCAAAAAGCAACATACCTCTCTTGCCCCATGCACCTTACTCACCTGACCTTGCTCCATGCAACTTCTTTTTGTTTCTGAAAATACAGAGGGGTATGAAAGGACAGCGATTTTATGAGGTAGGAGAGGTGAAGAAAAAAAGAGGGTGGTGCTGTCAGCCATACAAACAGATGAGTTTGAAAAATGTTCCAAGAATGGAATTGCAGATTTGACAAATATATTCAGTGTAATGGAGAATATTTTGTAGGTGAAAATTGTTTTATAACAAATAAATACACAGCTTTGAAAATCTTTTCATTTTTTTGGTACCCCAACATATATCCTAAAGAAGTAAGAATCATGACAGTAACATCTCAGCACTGCTCACAACAGCAAGATGCAAACAGCTTATATGTGCATCAGTGGAAGAATGATAAAGAAACTTTGGTGGAAACACAAAACAGAATACTATGCATTGCTAAAATCTGTGAAACCAGGAAACATGTCTTGGCTTGTATGAGCCTGGGTGAACATTATGCTGAGTGAAATTACTCAATCACTAAAGGATAAATATTTTATAGGAACATTATTATATATATATTTTAAAAAGAACATATAGCAACTGAAACAGACTTTAGGGTTTACAGGAGTGGAAAGGATAGGGGAGGGGAGCTGAATGGAAAGGATATGGGAGGGGACTAGAGTGTTGACAGGCATTAACCCGGATGAAGGGGAAAATCTTTATCCATAAGAGAAAGAAGAGAACTCAATGGAGGGAGGGGAGGGTAAGCTATTGGGGAGTTTGATTAGTAGTGTAAAATGTTGAATATAAAATTGATGATCTGAAATGTTTCCCCCCATCCAATCCACAATAAAAATAATGAAATTCTAAAAATAGGCTGAGTTTAATGAGCTTAAATTAATACCCAAATTATCTGATAAGGAATGTAATTAAGAATTCCTGCAACCCAGGCATCAAGCAGTAGATAGCAAATGAGAAAACGGATCAGTTTAGGGAGCAAATGGCCACCAACCAAATGCACAGGAAAGAGATAGTGAACGTAGACAAAGGCAAAATCAGCAGCAAGAGCGGAGGTTGCTCCACTCATACAGACGAAGCAGAGGCAAGTCATTCTGCAGTGAAGATGCTAATGGTACAGATTCTAGAGGGACCAGCAAAGCTCCGAGGCAGCTCTCCTTGAGCACAGCATTAATCAGAAACAACCAGGGAGTGGCGATCCTCAAGCTGGACTATGGACATTACCCCTCCGTTCTATCAGAAGTTCTGATTTTCCTCTTTGTTCAACTCTGCACAGCTGGTGTGATTGATAACATCTACACCGAATGACAAAAACAATTTTAGTTAAATTAGTCTTTAAATCTGTTTCATAATACGAACTTAGTTGTTAATTTCTCATTTACATTATGTTACTGTCAATCTTTTGTTGTTGCAATTTGCTCCTTCCCAGCTCCCGCCAAGCCCGAAGGTGATAACACCTCCTCCTGTTGTTTCCCCTGGAGTATTGCACTCTCCCTTAATATCGCCTGTAATTTGACGCAAATCTTTGTATTTAGATCTTCTGTCAAAGCGTCTTCAATTACCCTGTCTGAACAACATCACTTGCTTCCTGATTTGTCAGCATCCTGACAAATGCAATTTTCACTTTAAAAAAATATATAATATAGAATAAAGAAAGAAAGCCAAATTTTTTCAAAGAAAGAAAGATCAAAGCATTTAAAGAATATGTGAAGATGCTCAGTAAAGATGACTGTAACTAATGGTGAGGACCTATTGCATTGTTGCTTAGTTTTTCACCAACTACTACAGATAAAAGCATATATTTTATAATAATAGGCAGTGTTCTTTCAAAGTTTAAATGAGCCCCCCAAATTTGAGGCACATGATTTGAACCAAGTAATTGCATTGTATTTCAGAATGGAAGATATAAAACCTAAGACCTTTAATTACCACTCTGAAAATGGATAAGGATAACATTACTGTAAATACCTAAAAGTGAATCTTTTAGATTGGCTGGAGGGCATTTACTTAGTTAACAGTAATATACTCATAATGGTTTCTTATAGTTGACATCTGTACCAGAGTAATGCAAGATGATAATGGATGTGAAACTGAATGGGAGGGAAAGCAATATGGAAATGCTCTGTACTAGCTTAGCAACTTTTCTGTAAATCTAAAGTTATTCCAAATAAAAGGTTTATTTTAAGAAGAAAAGCCTACAGATAGACAACTCTTGCATCTTAGTTTTCATAGCTCATCATTTAACCTCTCCTCACACATTGATGCCTAAGAAAGCAGCGTATTCTGAACATTATTTAATTTCCAAGTATATCATTTTTCTAAGCATTCATCATGGATAGTTCTGTGCTAGTACCACAGTTAGGACAGAGCTTCCTCATGGGGGACCACAGCTCCTGTGGGCATCCCTGGAGTACAGACCTGCCTGGAGTACAGACCTGCCTCAGTCTATAGGGGAGTTGAGGAGAGGTCTGAGGTGTGTCCAGCACCTAGATCTTTGGCCAATCTTACGCAGTCCTTTCCTATTTATCCAAATATGCTTCACAAATGCTATTACTTACTCTATATAAGATGACTTGGACATTTTGGGGAAAGCTCACGTTAAGATCTACTGTGGTCAGAGGATTGTCATTCCATATACTGATGGCCCTTGATCACCATGTTGGCAGGTGGTCAAAGTAATTCTATCATTACCTTGCTAGACGAGCCATTGCATTCTTGTTCTCTGAGTCAGACAGAGAGATCAGTGTTCCAGGCCCAACACCATCATTAACAATGTATACTCTTGAGCTTCCCTCTCCAGTCAAAAGTGAAAATAATGCCTACGTTCAAACTGATGTGCTGATTTAGTGAGTGAGGACCATGAGTGCAGCCAGCAAAGCAATGGCTGGAGAGATGCCCCCTGAATGTGCATTTCTCTTCCCTTGTTCTTCCCAGCTTTCCTTATTAAAAAAAGAAAATCTTCTGGAAAAAGATTTCAGCTGTTTGAATTGCATAGTCAGCTCCCCACCACCCCACCACCCCACCACCCCCAGTCAACAGGAATGTCTGTCGGCCAGTGTGATTTGACCTTTCACACTGTAACATCTTTATTCTTCTCATTTAGATTTTCCTTTAGATCATTTGGCCATTGCTTGTTCAGCCAAAATTATACAGAAAGTTGAATGGTTAATTCATACCCTTTTTAAAAAACACTGCATCACCCACCACTTGTCTGTCAATTTGTCCTACGGAGCGGACTTGCGAAAGCTATGCTAAGAATAAATAACAAATAGCAGTGGTGTCACCCTGGCACAAAGGCTTCGGCAGAGCTAGCAGATTAAGACACACTAGGAAAAGGAAAGATAGTCCAATTTTGAGGAATTATTCACTGGAAACCTTATGAGTAGCAGTGAAAATTTGTCTGCTATTATTCCAGAAACAAACCCCTCAGGCTGGAAAATACTGAAAATAACACTGTGGAAGAGTTGCCACCTCAAATCAGAATCCACCTTTATGATGTGAATGGAACAGAGCTTCCATGACCTTCATTTGCTGATGGAGGACTCAAAATGAGAAGAAACAACGTCGCATAGACATCAGTGAACAGAAATCGGAAAGTATAAAATATGAATCTAGGAAAATAGCAAGTCATGAAACACAAAAATGAGTGCGTAAAGATCAATCTTCTAAGCAGTAGCTGAAATGGATGGGTTTTGACCATGTTGCATAGGAAAATCATGCAGTTTACTATGCCAGAGTGAAAATTTTGAGAGGAATGACATTGAATTCAACATTCAAAAGAACTTCCCAATATCTACCTTGAAGTACAATGTTGTCCGTGAAAGTGTAATATCTGTCTACAACCTACAAGGAGGACCAATTCATATAATTCAAGTTCAGGAACCAAGCATTAAAGCTAGTGGTGGAAATATTCAAGAATTCGCCAAGCTTTTCCGACTGAAATTGAGCAAGTATGAGATCTATATTAATGAGTGTTTGGAATGCAAACATTGGCAATAAAGAGTGAGAACAGCCATTGGAAATATGACCTTGGAGCAAAAATGTGCTGAGGTCTCTATGGTAGAATTTTGCAAGACCAATGGCTTCTTCACGGCAAGTCCATTTTTTCCCTTAGCAGCAAGAATGGTGACTGTACACATGAACTTCGCCAAATGGGATACATAGGAATCAAAAGAACTATATCTGTGGGAAGAGACAATGAAGAAGTTCAATATAAACAGCAAAAATAAGGTCAAGGACAATTGTGGAATTGCTCAGCTGCAAGTTCAGGTTGAAGCTGAAGAAAATGGAAACAAGTTACCAGAGTCAATCTATAACCTTCAGTGCTTCCTACCTGAATTTAAGCAACAGCTCAAAAACGGATTTCATGCATTGAACAAGTATTAACCCTAACCCTAACTAGTTCTGGAATGGCATCAAGAACATCATATATAAAAGAAGGAAAAGGTCATTCGGACAGGGCAAGATATGACAAAATAACAATTTATAAACTATCAAGGGCTCATGAGGGAGGGGGGAGTGGGAAGGGAGGGGAAAAATGAGGACCTAATGCCAGGGGCTTAAGTGGAGAGGAAATGTTTTGAGAATGATGAGGGCAATGAATGTACAAATGTGCTTTATACAATTGATGTGTGTATGGATTGTGATAAGAGTTGTATGAGCCCCTAATAAAATGATTTTTTTTAAAAGACAAAAAAGAAAGAGAAGTCCAAAGTGAATGATCGAAAAGAAGCTGAAACTTGTTCTTAAAAGTAGAGTGGTTACAGTGTATGGAAACAGTGATGAAATAAACGAGCTGAACAGAAAAATGTAAGGGGCAGCCCAAGAAAAGCAAGTATTATAAGGAATGTGCAAATACCTAGAGTTAGAAAACCAAAAGGGGTCAGCATACCTCTAGCTGAAAGAACTTAAGATTAAAATTCGAGCCTCAAGTTGCAGTACTGAAGAATTCTATGGCCAAAATACTGACTAATGCATGAAGCATCAAAAGAAGATGCAAGGAATATACAGAGCTGTTGAACCAAAAATAATTGGTCATCATGCAACAGCGTGATCAAGAAATTCACACCAGATTCAGAAGATGTTGAGAAACATGGAATATCATTGTTAACATCAGATGATCTTTACTGAAATCAAAGAATATCGGAGAAATTTTTAGTTGTATTTGATTGATTATGCAAAATCATTTGACTGTGAATCATGAGAAATTATGGATAACATTTTAAAGAATGTAATTCCAGAATAATTCTTTGTGTTCATGCAGAACCTGCACACAAACCAAGAGTTAGTCATTTGAACAGAACCAGGGGGCAGTAATGGTTTAAAATCAGTGAAGATATGTCGGTGTTGTATCCTTTCACTATATTTATTCAATCTGTATGCTGAGCAAATGATCAGAGAAGATGGACTAAATCAGTGGTTCTCAACCTTCCTAAAGCCATGACCCTTTAAGACAAGGTCATGTTGTGGTGACTCGCCCACCCATAGAATTATTTTAGTTGATACTTCATCACTGTAATTTTGCTACCATTATAAATCAGGCGACCCCTATGAAAGGGTCATTCGAACCCCAAAGGGGTCGCGACCCACAGGTTGAGAACCACTGCACACAATGAAAAAGAGCACAGCATCAACGTTGGAAGAAGGCTTTTGTTATGCAGATGACATAGCCTTTGCTTGTTGAAAGTCAAGTGTACTTTACTAATGAAGCTCAAACACAACAGCCTTCAGTTTGGATTACACATCAATGTAAAGCAAAAGAAAATCCTCACATCGAAACCAATAGACAATATCTTGCAATTGAAAAGGAGAGAAATTGTCAAGGATTTGAATTTACTTGGCTTCACAGCCAACACTCATGAAAACAGCAGCAAATATATTTAACGGTGCATCATAGTGGTCAAGTCTGCTGCACAAGACCTCCTTACAGTGTTCCAGGAGCAAAGGTAGCACGTTGAGATAAGATGTGCCTTACTCAAGTCAAGGTATTTTCAGTCACCTCACAGGCATACTAAAACTGGACAAGGAATAGGGAAGACTGCAGGAGAATTATGCGCTTGAATGATGGTGATGGTGAAGAGTATTAGAAGCATCATGGACCGTCCGAAACACAAGCAGACCTGCCATGGAGGAAGTCCAGCTAGAATGTGCTTTGAAAGTGAGGAGGATGAGACTTGGTCTCATGTACTCTGGACAGGTTATCTGGAGGAACCAGTCTCTGTAAAAAGCCATGATGCTTCAGAGAGTAGAGGGGCAGCAAAAGAGAGGAACACCCTCAATGGATGGATTTAGCACACTGGCTGTCATAGCGGACAGAGCAGGAGTTGTGCGGATGGCACAGCACGTGGCAGTGTTTTGTTCTGTTGTACAGAAGGTGGCTATGGGTTGGAAAGGACTCGATGGCACCAAACAACAATAATATATCACATCACATTTCATGGTGTGTTAATAGATACCCCAATCGAAACTAAAGTCTCTGCCAATGTAGATTTTAAGCCAAGATGAAGAGATTTCTTCTTCTTAGAAATCCTCAGGAACAAAAAGAGATCTAAAACTAATGGCAAGGAGGGCATATAATGCCTGGTGGGCTTCATTCAAGTGCAATGCATCCAAGAGGAATTATTGAGAGCTGAATGGAGTGTGAGCACGATAGTGGGATAGGAGGAAGGTGAAAGGAAATAGAGGAAAGAAATAGGAGGCAAAAGCTATTTATAGAGATATAGCTAAAGGCATGTGTATAGGTAAATATATTTATTTATAACGAGAGGGATAGAGACCAATATACATATATCTATATGTTAAGTATTAAGATAGCAGACAGATTTGGAGCCTCTACTCAAGACCTCCCTTAACACAAGAACACTTTTTTTCTGATTACCTGTCACAGCTTGATTCTCACCTTCCTGAAAATGATGGCTGAAGACAATATGGGTGCATAAGCAAATATGATAGAGCAGATGGTCCCTGGCTATTAAAAGACATAGGGTCTGGGGTCTTAAAGGCTTGAAGCTAAAGAAGCAGACATCTAGCCAGGAAGCCAATAAGCCCACATGGAAGAAGCACACCAGCCTGTGTGATCATGAAGTGTTGATGGGTTCAGGTATCAGTATCAAAAGAGATCCGAAACAAACAATTATATTAATGTGAATGATGAGGGTTTGAGTGGAGACCCAAAGTCCATCTGTAGATAATTGGATATCCCCATACAGAAGGGTTATAAGGAAGGGATGATTCAACCAAGGTGCAGTATAGCGCAGATGAAACACACATAATTCCTCTAGTTCCTGAATGCATCCCCCCCCCTCAATTATTACCCAGTTCTACCTTATAAATCTGGCTAAACTGGAGAAGATGCATTGGTACAGATAAGATCTCTAGGCACATGGAATTCAGGACAGATAAACCCCTCAGGAACAGTGATGGGAGTAGCAATATCATGAGGGTAGGGGAATGGTTGGGGAGGGGAAAGGGGAAGAAAGCAGGAACCCATCACAATGTTATATATATAGCCTCCCCCCAACCCAGGCATGAGTGGGTGAAGGACAACGGACAGTATAAGATCCAAAAATAATAATAATATATAATTGATCAAGGATTCATGAGGGTGAGAGGGTGGGGGAGGGAGGGGGGAAAGAGGACCTTATACCAAGGACTCTAGTTGAAAATGTTTTGGAAATGATGATGGCAACATATGTACAAATATGCTTGATACAATTGATGGTTGGAATGTTATAAGAGCTGTAAAAGCCCCCAATAACATGTTTTAAAATAGAAAAAAAAGTGGCATAGGAATGGAAGGGTACTTCCAGGGCAAAATGAATCTCGATGAGACTAGAGCAGATATTCGTTGCTCAAACCGGCTAATTATTGGTGAACCTAGGAATTCTACTCCCAAGGGAGACCAGAAACAAAGAGGGACATTTTTGACTCATGGACATTTTTAGTCGATTCCTTTCTTCCTCATACAGCTTTGAGCTGGAATCAACTTGATGGGGTGGGTTTGAGTTTTTGATTTGTTTTCTACCTCATGTATACAAATCATACTAAAGATGCTTCCTGAACTCACCTACGCATACTGCTATCATCATCCATTCACTCCATATTCCACCGGGGGTCCTTCTGTGTCTCCACAATTGGAGACTGGAAAGACTTATTGACTCTTGGAGGTCATCCATCCAAGGACCCCTGTAGTCCAGAGGTTAAAGTCTTGGCTACTAAATGAAAGGTTGACAGTTCCAACCAACCAGTGACTCTGCTGGTCCCTGGGTGGATTGAAGCTTTCAGTCTTGCAATTAGTAGTGAGATGTATACCCATAGTGTCACACGGACTCCTAAATTCTGGGCCATCAAGAATATGATTTTCAATACCTGAGGGTGAGGCATGTATTTTCTCCAAGGGTAGGATCTAACATGAAGAAACAGTTTTCAGTTATTTACAAATTCACCTGTCATCCTTATTGTTGTAAAGGAAGAGTGTGTCATTAATTCCAAATGTAGCCTCACTATATTTAATGACTTTATTGTGCCTCTTTGAAAGTCTCATAATGAACCGAATTCAAACATCTGTTTAAAAAACCCTCTGGTTATTTTATCATTCAGTCTTCTTGCCATAATTAGCTGGGAGTCCGTATCCTCTGGACTGCCTTCCACGTGGATGCAATATTAAGGTTTGACCCTCATTAGTACATCTCATTTTCCAAGCAATCTGTGGGGGTATTTATGGCTCCCTAATCAGAGAGTGCCAGTGAGGCTTACCAATAGTTAATCCTGAATAAGAAAACAATTGGTTTATGATCTGGAACAAAATTAATTTAGCTTATTCTTATGATTATGATAAGTCAAATGGTGACAAAGTAGTTTACTCTCTCTAATTTTAATGGGAATTGTCCTCTACTTTTTCCAACCTTACTTCCTCTAAATATCTCCATGTGAAATTAATTTCAGTCAAAATGGTCTGTTTTCTGACTTCCTCCTAAGCACATGGGCTGTCCCCCACCACCCCATAGTTCTGGAAGTGAAATATTTAAATAAGAGTCATAACCACATCTATGGCTCCCTTGTTGATAAACGAACCCATTGCTCATGGCTCCCTCCTTCTTCTCCATTCCCCAATCTCCCTGTCTTTTAGGGCGTGGCTCCATATATGACCCTCCATTCTGCCCTTCTCTCTGGGGACTTTTCAACCCAAAGTCAGAAATTTGGATTCCCATGGTAAATATGATTTGATGACATTCATTCATTCTTCTGGCATTGTCTGTTTTTGCTAGATGTCAAAATCTGATATTTTTCCATCAGTTCTTTCACCTGAGAAATGCCAACCATTTTCTTCCATAAATATAGATGCCAGCAAGTCAGTTATGACTCATAGAAGTCCTATGTACCACCCAATGGGACACTGCTTGGTTCTATACCATCCTCATAATTGTTACGTTGGAAGCCATTGCTGCATCCACCATGTCAACATATCTCATCCAGGCTCTTCCTCCTTTTCACTGATGTTCAACTTTATCAAGCATGATGTCTTTCTCCAGGGACTGATATTTCCTGATAACATGCTGTGATAGGTTTATTATGCTAACTAGGCTTCCAGAGGAGCAAGTGGGCAGAGCTTAATCAGGTCACAGCTTGATTGGAGGGTGACCAAGCTAAATGGCTTTCCAAAGCTGGCTCCCCTTCTCTCTTTCTCCCTGGTGATTGGACCAGTAAGCTGTTGCTTGAGGTAGTTATTTACCTCAACTGTGTGCTACTCTATCTGTGGGCCGCGCCAATCCACGGATCATGTGGCTCCTTCAAGACCTGCTTTGCCATGCTGCAGGTGGATCGTGTAGACATGAGTACATTGTTAGAGCCAGAGACTCCATAGGGGCCTGCTTTGATATGCTCCCTAGCTAGCTACTGACTGATGCTGCCTCACCCTGCTTGTCTTGCCTGAGGGCAGACTCAGCTGTCTGCTTTCTTGACTTTGGACCAGCAGCCCATGTGAGTTGAAGGACCTTCAGTATATCAACTGTTCCACAAAAGTTGAGTTGAACTGACCCCTCTGTACTGATTGTGAACTAATTCGCCATTATATTCCTTCTCGCTGTATAAATAGATAGATGATAGATAGATAGATAGATAGATAGATAGATAGATAGATAGATAGATAGATAGATAGATAGATAGATATAATCATAAGGGTCCTGGTTTTGTTTCTTTAGAGAACCCTGCCTAACCCCCATGTCCAAAGTATGGGAGACTAGTTTTCTCCATCCATGCTTCTAAGGAGCATTCTGGCTATATTTCCTCGAAGACAAATCTCTTCTGGCAGTCCACAGTTCTTCAATATTCTTCACCAGCACCATAGTTCTTATGCACTAATTTTTCTCCAGTCTTCCTCATCCAATGTCCAGCTTTCATATGCACAAGAGGAGAGTGAAAATACCATGACTTGAGTCAGGTACACTTTAGTCCTCAAACTGACATCCTGTTTTTCAACATTCAAGAGGTGTGTGACCCAATTTTGTCTGCAGCATTTGCAAAAATATCTTATCAAACTTGTTCTGTATTCTTATGCTGAAATCTATACTTAGATGGTGGAACGTATTATACTGTTTCTCTCCAAAACAGGCTTTGATATATTAACTCTCTAAATGCACTCCTATCTGGAAAAAGAGCTTTATTTATTATGTCAATGATACCCCATTAATATAGGGTGTACCCTATATATAATCACTACTGGGCTTTAAAAGAGAAGATTAGATACAGTGCAAAAAATTACTAACATAGACAGATGCCATGTGAAGATCAAGGAACCAAGAAGTGCCTGAAGTTCCCAAGCCCAGGTGGTTGCAAATGGATGTCACTGGACTAAAGTTTGGCAGTCTGAACTCACCTAGTGGTATCACAAAAGGAAGACCCAATGATCTGCTTCCTTTAAGATTTAAGAAAACCTCATGGAGTGTTCCTACTCTGTCTTGCATGAGGTCACCAAGACTTGGAATTGACTGGACAGCAGTGGATTTGCATGTTTATCAACCAGGGAGTCACAGATGTGATTCTGATTCGAATGTTTAGCTTACAGAACTATGAAAAAAATCCATTTCTCTTCTTTAAAGTCACTTACTTACAGTGTTTGTGTTACAACGGTCATCAATGGATGGCACACTTCCTGAACCAAAGACTGGGATCTGTGTTGTTTGCATTTCCCAGGGTATGTAGCATACTCTCTTGTCCATTAATAGGTCCTAGGTTTTCTCGTTTACATATTTGCACCCCATCATCTGTCTCAGCGCACCTAAGTCTTCATGATATAGCAACAGCACAGTCTGCGCTCTCATCCACAGCACAATAGTGAATCCTCCTGACTCTGCTACTCAAATGTCCATGGAACACAACCACTTTTCCCACTCCTACCTCTCCCACTGCTGCCCTGGTCCAACTGGATCCATCCAGGAACTATGAGAAAAGCCTCCTCTCTGGGACCCTGCACCCCACTCTTTCCCCCCACCACCTCAGGCTGGCATACCTGGAGCAGATGCTTCACAGAGCATTCCTTTTAATTGCATTTTTTAACAGCCTTAGTAAGAAATCGGTCCCTCAGTGCTAACAGCAAATGATTTTTCTTTGATTACTAGTCTAAAGTTTGGTTGTTCAAACCCACCTATCAGAAGAAATGGAATGCTCAGTTTTCACAGACAAAATGGAGTATGTGGCAGTTACATAATCTCCTATCAACTTGAGGGAAGAGGTGGCGTCTAGCCTGCCAATCAGGTCATAGCCAAAGAGGCCTCTGTGTGGTCATGGCTTTTGCCTGAGGATTCTGAGATCTCCTGTCTTCCTCCCTGGAGGCGGGACATACTCTGTGCTTCACATTCCTGTTGACAAGCCACATGGAGCTACGCTGATGGAACCAGAGCCCTGGGGATGGAGGAGCCATGCAGAGACCCACACCAGCACTGAGATGCTTCCACTACCACTGGATTTACGAGACTTTCCACCCACTGGTCTGTGATCTTTCTGCATTCAGCATTATTTCATGGCTGCATGATTCTAAAGAGGACTTTACGGAATAGTATCAGGCATATGGGCTAATATCAGATTTATGGACTTGATCTGGACTTGGCTGGGATGTTTCTTAATATACAATTGCTCTTTTATATAAAGCTCTTTCTTATACACATATGAGCATCTCCTAATTTATCTAACCAAGCCAGACTAACACAGAGTGTTCAGTTTCCATAAAGCCTGTAGTCATGAAAATCCTATAAAGTAGTTAGACTCTATAGCACATGGGATTGCCATGAGTCAGCATCTCCCATTCAGAGTGTAAAATTAAATGGTGCTTATCATATTTACAGAGTTGTGCAACAGATACCACAATTGATTTTAGGGTACTTTCAACCTCCCCCCAAAGAAATATCATACCAATTAGCCTTCCCCAGAACCTCTCCCACAAAGGAGCCACTAATCTACTTTCTATCTCCATAAATAACTTAATATGGATTCATCTAGTTTAGACATATTTCTTATAGATTGAATCATACAATATGCAGTATTTTTGTAACTGTTTATCTCACTTATAAAACGTGTCCAAGTTCATCCATGTTGTAACATCTATTAGTACCTCATTCCCTTTTATTGCCAATTAATATTCTAGTGGTTATACGTCGGGCTGCTAAGAGGAGGGCTGCAGTTCAAAACCACCAGCCACTCTGAGGGGGAAAGAAAGGGCTTTCTACTCCTCTATAGCGTTACAGTCTCAGAAGCTCGCAGGGGCAGATCTCCCCTGTCCTAGAGAGTCACTGTGAGTCAGCATGGACTCTGTAACAGTGAGGACGGGTTTGGTAGATACAAAAAGCAAACACAAAATCCCAATTCTCTTGAGTCCATTTAGACATACAGCAGCCCAAAAAGACAGAATAGAACGGCCCCATAAGTTTTCCAACGCTTTCTTCTTACAGACGCACCTGTCCCTACAGAACACCGAGGGTTCTAATAGCCTTCTGCTGGGTCAGCAGCTAGCACGCAAAGCACCTAACCACTGAACAACCAAGACTTCTGCTGCTGTAGACATGTACCCCATTCTTTTTGCTAGCCCCCTGAATTGCTGGACATTTGGGTTGTTTCCATATTCTGCATTTAAAATTTATAATGAAATTATTATGAAAAATACTCTATTGAGTATTCATGGGCAAGTTTTTGTGTGGACATATTTTTTTATTTCTCTTGGGTATATACTTGGGAGTGGAATTACTGGGTCACATGGTAACTCTACGTGTAACGTTTTGAGGAATTCCCAAACCCTTGACCAAAGCAGTTGCGTCATTTTTTAATTCTCACCAGCAAGGCACGAGGGCTCCAGTTTCTCCCCTTCTTCCCAACCTTTGTGACTGCTTACCTTTGCATGACAGGCATCCTTCTGGTGGGAGTGTTATTCCCTTTGATTTTTCACTTCTTGATTGTTTAATGACAGTCATTGGTCATTCGCATTTCTACTTTGTAGATAGATCTATTTGGATCCTTTACATTTTTAATTGGGTTGACTGTCCATTCATTAACACATTTTGAGAGTTCTTATCATATATTTGACCTGAAAATATTTTTGTCCATAGTTTCTTCTCACCGTCCTGATATACCGAAAACTCGTCCCTCCTCAGGAAGTCCTTATCACTGAAGAAGGTCATTATGGCAACTGCAATTCTCCGAGGTCCATCAGACCTGACTTACACCTCAGAGTAGAGCTGCCCTCAGCAGTTACGACTCCTCAGCCCACTGACTCCCCTTCACGCAGAGAGGCCTTTGTGATGGCGCTCAAATCCTCTAGACAGATTCCCACCCCTAACCTTATTTCCCAGACATCTTCACAGCTCCTCCATCTCCTTCAGGTCTTTACTCAAGTGACAATTTCTCAGAAGAGCCCATCCTGCCCTTTTAATTTTGGGAACCAGCCCTCTGTGCTGAAGCTCCTCATCCCTATGTGCGCCCCACCCCACCTCATATCAGAGCTCATAGCAATCCTATAGGACAGAGTAGAATTGTGTCTGTGGGTTCTCAAGACTGTAGCTCTTACCCGAGTAGAAAGCCTCAGTTTTCTACTGCAGGGCGGTTGGTGGTTTCAAACTGCTGACCTTCCAGTTAGCAGCCCAATGCATAACTGCGATGCCACCAGGGCTTGCTATGAGTCAGAATTGACTTGATGATAGTGAATTTGCTTCCTGGGAGGTTTTGTTATCAGAGCATCTTGGGTAACAGTTGCTACGGGTTGGGCTTTTGACTGCAAGATCAGTAGTTTGAAACTGCTAGCTGCTCTTCAGGAGGAAGGCAAGGTTTTCTACTCCAGTAAAAAGTTACAATCTCAGAAACCCACAGGGGCAGTTCTACCCTGTCCTACAGGGTCACTATGAGTCAAAATCTGCTCAATGGCAGTGAGTTAGGTTTGGGTCTGATTAGTATTCATCACCACTAGCACAAGACTTAGTTATCTGCTCATTTTCTGCCTCCTTTGTCACTCCCAACTAGGCTCTCATGCCATGGAGTCAGGGTTTTAGCTCATTTGTTCACTGCTTAATCCTCAACATCTAAAACAGATTCCTAGGCTTTGACATTATAGTTGTGCTCCTGAAAATCTGCAAAGAAATTTGAGTTTTCACATTCCAGAAATATTTTATTCTACCGGGAACTCATTCCCTAAAGGCAAGCTGTGCTTTTTACTGCATACCCTTACAAAAAGGGGTTCCTCTAGTCTCACCCACTTTCTGCTTTTTCCGACAATATTTTTGTTTTATTTTCAATCAAGAACAGCTGAACCCGTCACAGGTGATGATTATTAGAATCAAAGAAGAGGGGAGAAAGAAGAAGATAAACATATGAGATCCAAAGGGAAGCCTAATTTGTCCTCATGCTATGGAAGGAAATGATGGTGCTATAATCTTGGCCAACCCACAAAGCCAATTATGAAAGTAAACATAAGTGGTGTTCCGCCTCATGGCTCAGAAGCACCTCTGTGTGTTTGTTCACTGAACTGATGTGGTGTTTTTCTTTCTCTGATTTGGAAACCAAACCAATAAAGCAATTCTATCCTCTCCATTTACTAATGTTGCCTGCTGCCATACTTTATAATGAACCCAGCAACTGGGTTTATATGTCTGCTATTTTATGGTGGATTGACAGCTGCAGTGCTTTAACTATACAAAGACCCTTTCCCTCTGCTCTATATAAATACCTAGCAACCTGTCAGTAAGCCCGTCATTCTCTCCATCATTTGTTATGGCCTAAATGGTGTCCCCCAGAGATACATGGAAATCCCACTTTCGGTACCTGGAATATGCCCTTATTTGGAAATAAAGTCTTCTTTGAAGACGTTACCTCTCAGGTTTACATGAGGTCATCCCAGAGTAGAGGAAACCCTCATTCCATCTGAGTGGTGTCTTCTAAGGGAGACAGAGACAGAAGGAATGGGCATGCCATGGAAGAGGTAGGCACCATCATCAGCTAAGGAACACCAAGGATTGCTAGGACTCACCAGAAGCTACAGGAGAGGCATGGAATTGTTCCTCTCTCAGAGTTCTCAGAAGGAATTGGCATGGCCCATACCACCCCCTGATTTAGACTTTCAGTCTCCAGAACTGTTAGACAACACATTTCTGTTTTTTAAAGAATCCCACTTTTTTACATTTTGTTATAGCAGCCCTAGGATTTCTTCATCTGACTTGATTTTTTTTTTCAGTTTAGATTTTCTTTCTCTAACTTAATAAGAAACCATCACATCACCTATCCGACCTCTTGTCTTCCCAGGGCCAGTGGGGGAAATCTTTCAAATTATCACTTGCATTGCTTCACTGGGTCCAAGGTATTATCAATTCTTGACGGGATTATCACAATAGTCTCTGAACCGCTTAGTTTTAAGAATCAGTAAATAAACGTACATGTTGTCATTGTTTTTAGGTGCCATTGAGTCACCTCTGACCCATAGCAACCATATACACAACAGAACAAAAGACTGCCCCATCCTGCACCATCTTCACAATTGTTCCTGTACCTGAGTTCATTGATGCAACTATTGCATCGACCCATCTACTTGAGGGCCTTCCTCTTTTACCCTATCCTTCCACTTTATAAAACATGATGTCCTTCTCCAGGGACTGGTCTTTCCTGACAATATGTCCAAAGTATGTAAGACGAAGTCTTTCCGTGCTTGCCCGTAGGAGCACTTTGGCCTAAGTTCTTCCAATGCAGATCAGTTTGTTCTTTGACCAGACCATGGTATTTTCAATATTCTCCTTCAGCACAAGTCAAATGCATCCATACTTCAACAGTCTTCCCTATTCAATGTCCAACTCACATCCGTATGGTGCAATGGAGAACACCATGGCTTGGGTCAGGAGCACCTTAGTCCTCAGAGAAATGTCCTTGCTCTTCAATACACTAAAGATGTCTTGTGCAGAAGATTTACCTACCACAAGATGTCTTTTGATGTTGATTGATGCGTCCATGAGCCTGGATTGTTGATCCAAGTAAGATAAAATCCTTGATAACTTCAATGTTTCTCCATTGATCATGATGTTGCCTATGGGTCCAGCTGTGAGAAATTTGGTCTTGCTGACCTTGAGTTATAATCCATATTGAAGGCTACAATCCTTGATCTTCATCAGCAAGTGCTTCAATGTCTTCTCATTTTCAGCAAGCCAAGGTTGTGTCACCTGCATACCAAGGGTTGTTAGTAAGCCTTCCTCCAATCCTGATGCTGCATGTTTCATCATATAATCCAGCTTCTCTGATGATTTGCTCAGCATATAGATTGAACAAGTATGGTGAGAGGATACAATCCTGCCACACACCTTTCCTGATATGAAACCATGCAGGATTCCCTATATATTCCAGCTTCTCTGATGATTTGCTCAGCATATAGATTGAACAAATATTGTGAGAGGATACAACCCTGCTGCACACCTTTCCTGATATGAAACCATGCAGGATTCCCTTGTTCTTTTCACACAACTATCTCTCTTGATTCACGTACAAGTTCTGACTGAGCACAATGAAGTATTCTGGAATTCTTATTCATCTCAAGGTTATCTACAATGTATTATAGTCCATACAGTCAAATGCCTTTACAAAGTCAATGAAACATAAATAAACATTATTCTAATATTACCTGCTTGGAGCCAAGATCTGTCTGACATCATTGATGCTTTCCCTTGCTCTAAGTCCAGCCTGAACTTCCTGCATTTCCTGAATCCAGCCTGATCTTCCTGCAATTCCCTATCAATGTGCTGCTGTAACTATTACTGGATGATCTTAAATAAAATTGTGTATGATATCCTTCAATAATTTGAGCATTCTATTTGGTCAATTTTCTTTGCAATGGTCAAATATAGATCTCTTCCAGTTAGTTGGCCAACTAGCTGTCTCCCGAATTTCCTAGCATAAGGGAGTGCATGCTTCCAGTGCTTCTTCAGTTTTCTGAAACATTCCAATGGGTATTCTGTCAATTCCTGGAGCCTTGGTTTTGGCTAATGCATTCAGTGCAATTTGAACTTCTTCCTCCAGCACCATTGGTTCTTGCTACCTCCTGTAATGGTAGACTGTGAACTACTTCTTTCTGGTACAGTGAATCTGTATTCTTTCCATCTTCCCTTGATGCTTCTTGCTTACTTCAATATTTTGCCTCTAGAATCTTTCAAAGTTGAAATGAAAGGCTTGGGCTTTTTCTTGAGTTCTTTCAGTGTTAGGTACACTGAATGTGTTCTTCCCTTTGGGTTTTCTGATTCTAGGTCCTTGCACTTTTCATTGTAATTTTTGGTTTGTCTTCTTGAGTTGCCCTTTGAAATTTTCTATTCAGCTCCCAGATTTCATCCTTTCTTCCATTTGCTTTAGCTATTCTACGATTAACACCAAGTTTCAGAGTCTCTTCTGACATCCACTTTGATCTTTCTTTCCTGTCTTTTTAATGACCTTTTGCTTTTTTCATGAACCATGGCCTTGATGACCCCCACAGCTAATCAGGTCTTCTTTTTTTAGTGTTCAGTGAGTCAAATCTGTTCTTTGATGTTCTTGAAATTCAGGTGGGATCGACTCAAGGTTGTACTTTGGCTCCAGTGAGCTTGTGTTAATTTCATTCTGAAGTTTGTTGGTCTGTTCCACAGTTGTGATCAATTGTCATCCTGAGCAATTGAGGTCTGTTCCACAGTTGGCCTTGGGCCTGGTTGTAGCTGCTAATATCGTGTTTCACCATGGCATCTTTCCACAAATGTAGTCAATTTGATTTATCTATATTCTTTCTTGGGAAATCCATGTGCATAGTAGCCTTTTGTGTTGAAGAAAAGTATTTGCTATGCACAAGTCCTTGGCTTTACAAAATTCCATCATGCAATTCCCAGCTTCATTTTCAAGTACATATTTTCCAACTACGTTTCCTTCCTCTTTGCTTCCAAACTTTACATTCCGACACCAAGAACTATCAATGTAAACATATGCATTCTCCCACTAAGTACCCAGAGTGATCCTTTTAAAAGTGAAACCACTAGGGTGATTCTTTGAAAATTGGAGTAATTTCATGTCACTCCTGGACTCCATACAGTCCATAGCTCTCATTTAACTCAGTAGAAGGCCATCACCTTGCTAGCAGCCACACCCACCCCTTCAACTGGCAATGAGCCACACCCCCTCTTGCTATCCCTTGACTGTTCCATGCACACTCTCACCTCAGGGTCTGTCCCGTGTTCCCCTTCTACGCCATTCTTCTTCCTGATGCCCGCAGGGTTCTTGCCTGCAGCTTTTCCTGTTTTCTTTCGAATAACACCCTATGTGAGTCCTTTCCTGACTACTGTACATAAAACTACAATAGCACTCTCCACACTAACACTCTCTACCTTATTGTTTATCTTGTTTACGTTAATGATGGTCTATACCCTCACCACTATACTGTAAGCTACACGAGGGTGACGCTTTTAGTCTATTTTATTCATAGTTACCAAGTGACACATAGCAGACACTCGTTTTTTATTGAATGTATAAATCCAATCAATGATTTTGTATCTGCATGATGCTGACTACCTACATGGGTAACAGTTAAAATAACTCCTGAATAGTTTCAGAGAAGCAGTGAAGAAGAGGTGAACAACATCTAAGGGATATATGGACACAACTTCCAAAGATCCTAGGTCAAAAGGAAAAAACAAACCAGCAAACTCGTTACCTTCAAGTTAATTCAATTCATAGTGACTCCATATGTGTCAGTAGAACTGGGTGTGCTTCATAGACTTCTCAATATCTAATTTTGAGGGAAGTAGGTCTCCAGCTTTTGTTCTAAGCCATCTCTGAGTGGACTCAAATATCTCACCTATGGATTCACAGCCAAAATTATTAACCATTTGTACCATGGACGCACTCCTAGCCAGAAGAGGCAATCTTGGTCCTGGGGACACTGCTGGAAGGGACACCTTCCCTTACTCCTTACTCTGTTCCCTTGCTCCTGTAATGGCCAGAGAGCACCAATAAGAAATCAAGGATCCCAACTCGGGTGACAGATCCACATCCCAGCTCTTCCAAACTTTCCTTTTTGTAGTTGAGTGAGTTAAAAGTGCATGCTATTTTAGGATCAAGTTTATTTCTAACAGGAACTGCACTTATTTGAATGATAAGAACAGGAAAAGTTATCTTTGAGACACTTATCTCACACATATTTTGAAAATTACTATTTTAAAAGTGCAGTTGGCCAACAATATTGTCACCTTGTAGAAGGTTTCTCCAGCCAGAATTGAGAGACGTCTCTTGGATTTCTGTTAAACTTGGTCAGGCTAATACCTCTACTGGAACCAGAGCTGAAGTGTGTTCCAATCCTGTCTATCCTGCAGTTGCTTATCACTCAAAAAGGAATTATTGAAACCTTCTCTTGCTTAAAGAATAACTGGCTTTCTCTATCATGGCTGTTGATGGTTCCTATGTCCATCTGCTTAATTGAGGAAGGACCCTCAAGTCAAGATGTAAAGTCTAGTTGTTCCAATATGTTTACTGATCTGCAGGAAAATTATATGGACAGCTCCCTAAAGGAGTAGCTGCCATCATGACAAACAGACGTGTGACCTCCCATCTCTCCCTCAGCCTCCCACCACCCAGGAGAGAGTCATTGGAATAAGAATGAGCAGTATAGCTCTTATCAAGCACTTGCCCTGGAGGTCACTACAACCTTCTAAACATTCATAAGCCAATATGAGAACTCTCCTGGATCCTCATAACTCTGACCATTAATCCCTTCTCTTTACTACTTTCTACATATCATTGTGTCCTTATTTCACTGTGCCTGAGAATAGATCTTCAAGTCTCTGGTGGCACACACTGCTTGTACTCAACTATCAACCTGGAAATTGGCAGAATGAAATTAGCCAGCAATGCCAAGGTAGGATGGCCTGCCAATCAGCTTCTTTACAGATCACAGCCAAGAAGACCCTACAGAGCAGTGTTACTCGGAAGCAGATGGGGTCCCCAGGAGCTGGAACCAGCTCAATGGCCCTGGGTGGCTTCTTGGCTTGGGCCTATGTCTAATCTCCATCGTGACCTTGTAAACTCCTCAGGGACAGAGACCACATCTTGGTGTTCTCTGCTTTCCCTTGAAGTGCCAACCAAGCCCAGTGCCACTTTCCCACTGGACACCCAACAGATACTTGTTGACTGGAGGAAGCTGCCAGTGCTCCCCTCTCAAGCCTGTACACTTTCTGTTCCCCCAGTCCCTATCATGAGAACACAGGGCATGTGTAGAGTGAAGGAGCAGCAACCCTAACATGAAACATATACATAGAATGAGTGTGGAGCAGACCTGAGCAGTGGGTTCTTCCATTTTGGATAAGAGGTGGCCTGTTTTTTCACCAAACTGAGAGGTCTTGGGTGATATCCACACAGTTGATTTGCAAGCTTCCCTCCACTTCCAGACAGTTCCCTAAGGAACTTGCTGTGGCCTTTGAGGAAGAGGGCCTGTTGATCTATGGCCCCAAAATGGCAAGGGAAACCCTATGGATTTCAACCACACAATCCACGACCTATTATTGTGAGGATGGTGCATTTGGTTTCTGTTGTGCCTGGGGTGGGGGTGGGGGGCAACTTGACAGTAGCTGGCTGCAATGGCATCTCATCTTTACAGATATGAATGTTAGGTCTACAGAAGCCAACTTTTTGACCAAAGGTGGTAACACAATCTGGTTGTGGGCTTGCACACGTTTTTTAGCTTCTTATTTTAAAGTCTACAGCTCAGGTGGCACTTTGAATTGGGCAGTGGGCTGCTAATTGCAAAATCAGTGGCTGCTCCATGGGAGAAAGAGCAGGCTGTCTGTTCTCATCAAGATTTACAGTCTCAAAATTTTATACAGGGTTATTAAGCGTTGGAATCAACTCAGTTACAGTGGATCTTTTGTCTCTCAGACTCAGTCCTCTGGGCCATATTATTTTAAAATTTTTCATGTTTTTCTTCTTTTTAACAACCTCATCATCTTCAAAAGTCCAAGCGGATCTTCCAAGGGTGTCTATTTAATATTCAGACAAATATTTTCTTCCCTTATGGTCTGCAGTCTGTTCTGAGACCCACAGTGTGAACTCAATAAACATGTCAGAGCTGCCAGGGGCCTGGGGGAGCAGGAATCCTGTGTGGATTCACAAATGATTCATGACAGGTGAGCGCAGCACCCTGGGTGCCCCCAACAGCAAGCTGGACCTCGGCGGATTCCCGGAAGCAGCTGTCTCCATGATATGGTTTCATTCTCTTCTCTTAGGTGCCCTTCATGTTAATTCGCCTTCCTGATGAAACATTCTTGTCCTTAGTTCTTCGATTTTGTCTCTCAAGACCCACAATTGCTTTTGAATCTTTGACTTGACTCCCCTCCACTTCATAAGTAGGTTTCCTTTCTCAGCCGGTTATAAGTACTGCCAAGCGGATTCGTTTCCTAGGGCTGCTCTACAAAGGATCACACACTGGAGAGGTTCCAAGAACAAACACTCATTCTGGAAGTTAGAAGTCGAAGGCAGGGTGCCACCATAGTGACTCCTTCTGAGGGAGAATCAGCTCCAGGAAACGCTCTCCGAGTTTCCAGCGCCAGTCCGCCATCCCTGGGACGCCTTAGCTTGCAGATGCATCAGTCCGGTCTCATTCTCTGCTATCCCACGATTGTCTTCTCTCTGCGTCTTTTCTCCTCTTGTATAAGGATGGCAGTATGGTTGGATTAGGTTCATCCTGACCTCATGTTATCTGCTAAAGTTTTTAAAGACATTATTTCTAAACAAGGTCACATTCACAGGTACTGGGAAACAGAAATTCGACACATCTTTTGAAGAGGGACACAACTCAATCCATGGTACCAAGAATCTGGGTTTGTTTTGTTTTGATTTTAACATTAGTACAAGCCAACAGAGTTCCTACAGATGCTGTGTGTGTGCAGGCCTAGTTCTGTGCCATTTTCTTACATCGAGGCTTTAGCACCACTGCCACAATCAGATGCTTCACCATAGCTGCGTGTGTTATTCTTGTCTCTCCCTCATTCCTAGAGGAACCCTGGGGGGACAGCAGTGAGAGCACTGGAGTTCGGAGCAAAAGATTGACAGCTTGAACCCACCAGCCATTCTGAGGGAGAAAGGTGTGGCACGTGGCTTCTACACACATTGACAGCTAGGGAAATCCTAAAATTCTCTGTAGGGTTGCTATGAGTCAGAATAAAAACCACATCCTGAATTCCCATAGCCTCCACATCTGTCTTTAACCCTGGATCATTACGAATCTGCTCTTTTTACCTATACTTTTATCATTTCAATACCATTGCATATATGTGATCATACTAATCATAGCCATAGTTATCATACTATATGGACCCTTCTATTTTTTTTTTTTTTTTGGCCATGTGAGCTACATCTAAGTAGTTCTAAGCCACGGAGTTGTGTTCATCACATTCACACTGCTCAACTACTGTCCATAAGGGAGCTTGGTGACTGGAGCACACCCAGAGGTGCCTCAGAAGATAAGCCTGACACCTTGCCTCCAAAAGGTCCCAATCTTGAAATCTCCACAGCGCACACAGAGTTGTGAAGAGTTGGAAATGACTCAATAGCAATAAACAAGAGTCTGCTTGAAGCATATGTTACCTCATGGTTGGAGCTAAGGCCAAGGCTGGTTTCTGCAAAGCAGACTGCTTTACGGCACTAAACTGGCCAGGAATTTGATAGCAACGTTTCACAGGCAATCAAATCAACCCTACACCGTGATACCTCCTCCCCAAGCCCAGGATGGACATTCCAAAGAAGAGAAAGCCAGCAGGAGGGACACTCTGATAGAAATAGAAGCTTCCCCTAGGCCTTTTGTTGGATTTCTTCCTCAAAGAGACGTCTGTGTGGTGGTGATCACATCTGAGTGCACGGAAAAGCCAGAGGGCCACAGCCTGAGCAGATGATGAGTTTCAGGGTGGTACAAATAGTTAAGCACTCAGTTGCTGACTAAGTGGTTGGAGGTTCAAGTTCACCCAAAGGAGCCTTGGTAGAAAGACCTGGTGTGCTATTTCTAAAAAGAGTCACTGGGAATCCTCTGGACCACAGTTCTCTAACTGGGTGAGGGGCGCCAGGAGTCGGAATTGACTCGACAGCAACTGGTACAGGTGCTTATGAGTTCCTCATCCATTGATACCCGGTGCAAAACGAAGGGAACTTCTTTCTTGTGCTTCTGCTTTGGGAGATCTTACGGCAACAGCATTCTCAAATCACAGTCTGTCTTTGCCAGGCAAGGTACAGGTGCATTAGCAACAGAGAAGAGGCTCCGGTGGCTTAAAGCTGATTCCTCAGTTCTAGCTCCAGGATGCACCAGCATTTTTCTGAGCCCACTAAGCACTCCCAAGCCAGCTGTTTAATGGTCTCATAGGCCACCTGTATCTAACAGCACATCTTGGTAAGAAGGCATTCTCCGGTCTACAAACTGTAATTCTCTATTTCTCTCGATTTGTTCAGACTGCCAGTAAATTTCCTGCTTTATTCAGCATTGATAGGGGCTTGCTCTTGATATTATGTTCTCTCCACAACACTGAGCAAGACACCAGCAAAATGATTTATTTACAAAGGCAGCCTCTGCCTCGCATCATGACTTCTCACTGGATCACAACGCTGATGAGTCTCTGGACCTGAATTTAGATTGTGTGATCTCAAAGTGGAAATGTTCATGTGTTTTGTCAAGAGTGGAAGAAACAATTCAGCGGAGGAAGGAGAGTCTTTTTAACAATCGGTACGTGAACAATTGGCTATTCATTGACTGTAAACAAAAACAAACCTGTCAGCTAAGACGAGGAACCTAGACAGCATTAATCTCAAAGTAGACTATAGGGTTAAAGGTTACACATAAAGCTGTATGAATTTTAAACAGTAACATAAGAGATAATTTCAAGACCTTAGTCTAAACAAAGAGTCCATAGATACAACATCCAAAACAAGATCCATAAAATAATAAATCTGTACATTTGACTTCCTCAAAACTAAAAAGCTCTTGTTTTATGAAAGATCCTGTTAAGAAGAGGAAAAGATAATGAGCTCCACTGAAGACTGGGAGTCTTGTCTGGAGAAAGACTGAAAGCTCACGGCCATCGACGTGATCCTGAATCATAGCAACTGGGAGTTGGTTTTGCATTTGTTTTTGTAAAGACTTGCAGGGAGCATTCCAAAACCACATCTTTCACAAAGAACTAGTTTCTAGAGCACATAGAACTCTCCAAACCTAACATACAAACAAACAAAAACACAAAGAGACCATAGATGCAGGTATGGATTTTAGGCTTGCACTTCACCTGAAGTCCAATTACTTCTTCCAACATGGCCCTGCTTGATACTTGCCCTCAGGAAGGAAACACAGAAGATATCCGTGCTGTAGCAAAGTGTGGTGAAGAAATCAGATGGTGCCTGGCTATCAGAAAAGAATAGCTTCTGGTGTCTTAAAGGCTTGTTTCCAAATAAGCAGTCACCTAAGTGAGATGTCAACTAAGTCCACATGGAAGAACCACACCAACATTTGTGATCGAAGGATTGTAAATTATATACCGTAATCCAAATCTGAAGGAGGGAATCGTATCAGAGCTTAAATTGTGAGATTCTGCTGTGCAGAAGGCTATGAATGACGATGGAAACCCAAAATAACATTTGCGGGAACTACACAGGGAACAAGGATTTCACTCTGTTGATTTCCCTCTAATCATAATTGAGGGAAGAGAATAACCTGATTACCCAAAAAGAGCGTATTGGGGAGATGGCTATAGTAGGTTAAAATGATTAACCTGACTGAAACAGTTCAGACCTTGTCACTTGATCTCTCCTCTGATACACTCTGAGCTTGATCTAGTTTTGAGTAGTTTCTGTATTTTTGGTTTGTTTTCACATTGGGGGTTTTTCTCTGTTGTATTTCATCACTGTGGGTAGCCATCTTGAATCTTTGTTATGTGTTTTTCTATGTTGTTTTGTTTTTTTTGGGGGGGGGCGGTGTTATATGAAATCCAGGAGAGATGAATCTATAGAGAAAACTAGAATAAGGGTTCCTGGGGAGGTGCTGTGGGGGAGATGGAAGAAAAATGTTTTGAAACTGATTTTGGTAGCAGTTGTACTGCTTGTTGTGAATGCATGGTGTCTGTACTAGCTTCTAATACAATGGTTTTGAGGGGAAAAGCATAAAGAGGCATCTCCCCAATGATAATATGTAAACCCTAAATTAGCACATGAGAATATGTTTGGCAGTGTTAGGAGCACTGGTGGTGTAGTACTACATGCTGGGCTGCTGACCACAAGGTCAGCAGTTCAAAACCATCAACTGCTCCATGGGAGAAAGAGGCGTTCTTCTTGTGAACAGAGTTACCATCTTGGAAACCCACAGGAGAGTTCTACTCTGTCCTCTAGGCCCCTATAGGACCCCTCTGAGTTGGAATCGACTTGGTAGTGAGGTGAACAATGCCAAACGCAGGTGAGTATTTGGATACACTGGAACTCTCCTATCTATTGCTGATGGGAATGTGAAATGGTGTAGGCACAGTGGAAAATCACTTCACCATTTCTTTTAAAACACGACACAACACTTACTGGACAGGTCAGCAATAGCAGTCACAGGCAATTACCCTGGAGAAAGGAGAATGGATGCCCACGCAAAAGCCTGCGTCTGGATTTCCACAGCTAGAAATAGCCAAATGTCCTCAACACGTGAATGGCTAAGTAAACTGGGGTACCCCCGTACCATGAGACACTCCTCAGTGTTTAAAATGAATGAACTACTGATGCATGTAACACCTTGGATGGAACTCAAGAGCATGATGCCCCATCTCAAAACGTTTCTTGTGATGCATGATTTTCATTCTTGAAATAACATGACAGAAAGGGAGCACAGATTGGTTGGAGAGGAGCACTTTTAAGGAGGGTGGTAGAGAGAATAGGTATGACTACAATGAAGTACCATCCAAGAGATCTTTGCTGGGAAAGTTCTGTGTCTTGATATTGGTATTAGTCACATGAATCTACACATATGATAAGATGACATATACATACATTATGCCATTGTCAACTTCTTGGTTTTGATATAGTGCTATAATAATATAAATTTTAACCTTTAGGGTAAACTGAGTGAAGAGTACATAGACCCTTTATTAGACTTATAACTTTATGTATATAAAATTGTTTTTAAAGTTTTTTAGGGTTTGAAAAATCAACTTGAATATTAAGTTAACATGGACAGATAAATAATATTTTTTAAAAAATAGGAATATATTGTACTATGTACTGCCTTAGTGAGAGAAAAAATTCATGTCACAATGAAGGAACTCCTCTGCCTGCAGTTACACAAACTCCGGAAACACAAATTCTTTCTTACTACAGAATCATGGAGAATGCAGATCTGTGATTTATGGTGTTCATAAATTCAGCTCTTATTTAAATAGCTGTGAGCTCTAGGCTCACAGTTCAAAGATTGTTGACTTTCCCAACATGAGTCCTGCCTCTGGGGGCTAGAGCAGACCAGGTAATGCTGAGTCCCCTTTGGTGCTCTGGAAAGTGATGGACCAGCTGAGAAGCTACATGAAACCCCAGTCTCTACGGGCCCTGAATATCACTGAAGAAAATTCCTTCTGGGAAAAGGAATAGGTTGTGAAGAAAACAAAATTTATCAGAACTCTCAAAATGAACAACCTATCTCGTTGAAAAAAGTTCTTGGATAAGTTGTTTCAGGGACAGAGGAAGTGAAATATTACAACCTATGGCAGACTACTAACCCCTGGGAAGGGTTCTGGATCCCCACACCCACAGGGTTTCCTTATTCCAATTTAGATGTATTTTAAGTATCCATCATGAAAACCAAGCAGTCAGGGGACCTACCATCATCTCTCCCTTCCCTGCGGCTGAACTTGGTGCTGTTTCTGGCTGTCTAAGTGGCTTGAGGACCCCTGACTTGTGGTGATACCTTGCCCAATACAACAATATTCTTTTGTTGTTATTTCCATGATCTGTTGCAGATCAAACCATTTTGATCTACAGGGTTTTCATTGGTTGATTTTTGGAAGTAGATTGCTAGGTCTTTCTTCCTGGTACATTTTTTTCAGCAGTTCCCCAGTGACCTGTTGAGGATCACAGTAGCATACTAAAAGATGGGTGGTAGCTGCACATGAGGTACACTGGCTGGGAATCGAACATGCGACTCATACATAAAAGGAGAGAGTTCTACCATGGTACCACCACTCCCCTTGATGTTTCACTTAGGCCACTCAAATGACAGAATTAGACATATTCATTCAGAAGGGCACTGAGCGGCTCCGTGGTTTGGTTCAGCCATCACTTATGGAATTGTAATCAATCTGCAAGCTGAGAAAATCATCGCAGAAGCTAGACTACATGAAGAAGAACGTGGCACCAAGATTGGAAGAAGGCGTATTAACAACTTGTGCTATGCAGATGACGCAGCCTTTCTTGCTGCAAAGGAGGAGTACTAAAAAAACTTGCTGATGCAGATCAAGGAGCGCAGCTTCGAACATGGATTAAAACCTTAGTGCAAAGAAAACCCAAATCCTTCCAACTAGGTAATATCATGATAAATGGAGAAAAGTTTGAAGCTGCCAAGAATTTCATTTGGCTTGGATCTGCAATCAACCCTCGTGGAAGCAGCACTCAAGGGATAAAATGCTGCATCGCATTGGGTAAATCTGATACACAAGACTTCTTTAGTGTATGAAAAGAAAGGGTGTTTCTTGGAAGACTAAGGTATGCTTAACCTACGCCAGTATCTTCAACCTTCTCAAGTGCATGTGAAAGTTGGACGTTGAATGAAAGATCAAAGAAGAATTGACGCATTTGAATTGTGGTGCTGGAGAAGAATACTGGAAGCACCAGAGATTGCTAGACGTATATTCAAGACTCATTAGAGATAGCTTTATATCATCAAAACAATTTAATAACATGTTGTTGATGTTAGGTGCCATCCAGTAGGCTCCAACCCATAGCGACCTTATGCACAACAGCACACAACACTGCACAGCCCTGTGCCATCCTCAGAATTGTTCCTATGCCTGAGCCCGTTGATGCAGCCATGGTGCCAATCCATCTTCTCCGGGGCCTACCTCTTTATCGCGCCTCTCTACTGTACAAAATAGCATGTCCTTCTCCAAGGACTGGTAGCTTCTGACAATAGCTCTGTGTTAGGTCAGGTTGACTAGAGAAACAAATCCAGTGACACTCATACATGGGTAAGAAAGAGCTATATCTCAAGAAGCATTTGTATGTTAGGAAAACATCCCAGCCCAGTCCAACTCGAGCCCATAAGTTCAAAACTAGTCCAACTCGAGCCCATAAGTTCAAAACTAGTCCAACTCGAGCCCATAAGTCCAAAACTAGTCTGTAAGTTCTTCTTCACACTCACACAGCCACATGCAATGATGCAGAATGCAGGAAGATCACCAGCGAGGGGGTGGAAAATCTTGTGGACCCAATGGCAGTGGAAGCTTCACAGGGCTGGCACAGGTTTCAACCTGGCTCATCAACAGGAAAGTGAAGGCAGAGAGAGGGGGCGGGGGTGAGGTTCCCAGGACCCTCCTTATGAGAAGGCCATGCCCACTGGGAGGCATCATCAGGCTTTGACCTGATTGACAGGCTAGACTCCATCCCCACACTTTATCAAGTTGACATGAAATTACATAACTACCACAATGTCCAAAGTAGGTTAGACTGAGTCTTGCCATCCTTTCCTCTAAGAAGCTCTTTGGCCTTACTTCTTCAAATACAGATCAGTTTGTCCTTTAGCAGTCCAGGGTACCTTCATTGTTCTTCTCCAGCACCACAAGTCAAGTGCATCGATTCTTCTATCGTTTTCCTTATTCAATGTCCAACTTTCACAAACATCTGATTCAGCGGAGAATATCATGGCTTGGGTCAGGCACACCTTAGTCCTCAAAGTACCATTCTTGCTATTCAATACACAAAGAGGTATTGTGCTGCATATTTGCCTAATGCAGTACATCTTTTGATCTCTTGACTGCTGTGTCCATGAACATTGATTGTGGATCCAAGTAAGATAAAATCCTTCACAACTTCAACATTTTCTCTACTGATCATGATGTTACCTATTGGTCCAGTTGTAAGGATTTTGGTCTTCCACAAAGTTGAGCTGTGATCCATACTGATCAAGTATGGATTACAAGTGCTTCAATTCCCCCTTAGCAAGCAAGATTGTGTCATTTGCATACTTCGGGTTATTAATAAGCCTTTATCCAGTTCTGATTCCCCACTCTTCATATAGTCTAGCTTCTATGATGATTTGTTCAGCATATAGACTGAACTAGGATGATGAGAGGATACAACCCTAACACACACCTTTCCTGATTTTAAACCATAAAGTATTCCTTGTCTGTTTAAACAACTGCCTCTTGATCCATGTACAGGTTACAAATGAGCACAATGAAATGTATTCCAGAATTCCCATTCTATGCAAGGTTGTCCACAGTTCATTATGGTCCACAAAATTAAATGTCTTTGCATAGTCAATGAAACACAAGTAAACATCTTCTTGGTATATTCTGCTTTGACCCAAGATCCATCTGACATCAGCAATGATATCTCTTGTTGCACATCCTCTTCTGAATCTGGTCTGAATTTCTGGCAGTTCCCTGTCAATGTGCTGTTGTAACCACATGCTGCTGTTGTTAGCTGGGGTTG
Source organism: Echinops telfairi (assembly GCF_000313985.2). Taxonomy (NCBI): domain Eukaryota; kingdom Metazoa; phylum Chordata; class Mammalia; order Afrosoricida; family Tenrecidae; genus Echinops; species Echinops telfairi. The sequence goes on along the minus strand of NW_022111372.1, from coordinate 30,411,102 downwards.
AGTCATTTCAGCTCTTAATAACATATAATGTGCATGAAAGGAATTAAAATAAAATACAAGTCATATAAACAGTACTTTTTAAAAAACTTTGTTTTCTGAAATTTCTACCAAGAGAAAATATTACTTATACAATATGAAAAAAAGAGATTATTACCAAAGAGCCATTGTGACATAGTGGTGAAAGTGCTCAGCTGTTTTATCTAAGAGATTGGTAGTTCAAATCCACCAGCCTCGCAAAGTGAGAAAGCTGGGCAGTCTGCTTCTCATAAAGATAATAGTGTCTTGGAAATCCTATGTGACTGTTCTATTCAGTCCTACAGAGTTCCTCTAAGTTAGAATCAGTGTGATGATACACAACAGCAGTGACATAGTCAAATAAATAATTACAATAAACAAAGATATATATACGTCAGAAATCCTTTAAATAAGACTTTTTACATGTATGTAATATAAAGAAATGTTCCACGAACAGCTCTACAATAACCATGATCAAGAGCACTTAATACTCTCAGATTTCTAGGTATATGCTCGTTTTATTCACTCCAAAGCTTTATGTGCTTTTGTTAGGCTCCATTGAACTGGTGCCGATACCTAGTAGGTCTATGTATAAAATAAGAACCTGGTTCTACTCCATTCTCACATGGCTGCTATGTATGAAACCATGTCATACCATGTCAAACCATGCAGCTGCCGTGTCAATTAATCAAGCCGAGGGTTTTATTTTCCTCTGACTCTCCATCAAGCACGGTATCAATCCCTGCCCCTGATGGCATGTCCCAAAGAGTCAAGGCAGAATCTCAGCATCCTTACTTGCTGTACTTCTTCCAAGACAGATTTGCTCATTCTTCTGGCAGTTTATGGTATATTCAATGTTCTCCATCAATTCCACAATTCAAAGGCACCGATTCTTCTTTGGTCGTCCTTATTTTAATATGCTACAACGTGATTGAAAAGACCGTGACTTTTTTTCACTATGGGCTGTCTTGGTGCTGGTGTACTTGATCTTCTGTCGGCTCTATCCATCAGAAAGAGGGGAGCCTGGGAGACTCCAGCTGTTGTTAGATGTAGCTCTGATTCATAGCATCCCTACCTACAGCAGAAGTAAACACTGCCATCCTGTGCCATCCTCGCAATTGTTAAATTTGAGCCCTTGATTCGGCCATTTGGGTGGTTAATCTTGTTGAGGGTCTTCCTCTTTTTGACTGACTTTCTACTTTACCAAGCATGATGTCCTTTTCCAGGGACTGGTCTGTCCTGATAACTGTCATCTGAGACAAAGTCTCAAAAGGACCATGGTTAGTGCCGGGTGCTCCTTAGACTTCAAAGTTACAATGTACTGTGAGAAAGACATGATCTTTATGCTCAGCTCACAGATTAAGAAAGGACAATGTGATCAGGAGTTCGGGCGGATTCAAGAACAGTGGTAACAGCCACAAGCTCTGGCTACTTGCTAACTCATCCAGTGAAATTTTGCTTTTTAAACATAGATTGACTGCAGATAATTAAATTTGTGCTTCTTTATTGGTAGGACATGGGAGAGATCTGGTGGGTTGTTTAATTTTTTGTTTTCACTTGCTTTATTTTGATTTGTCATGTTTTAGTTTGCATGATGTCAAATGCATAGTTTTACAGCATTTTCATATTTCAAATGTAAAGAAAATAAAAAATGTTACTTAATACTGCCTTGCTCTATTTTTAGCTTAAAAATCACAGTGGGCATAGTCATGTAGCAGGTTCAAATCCATATCTCTCTAGCCTTTCCTTGTGAAAGGGTGCAGTGGGAAGTGAAGAACTAGCTCTATTCCTGATCACGTGTCGGAGTCTTCTAGTGCAGCAGTGTGGCCTTTCTCTGTATATACTGCACACCAGGCATCCTCAAACTACAGCCCGCGGGCCACATGCGGCCCACCGAGGACATTTATCCGGCCCACCGGGTGTTTTTGCCCCGTTTGCTTTTTTACTTCAAAATAGGATATGTGTAGTGTGCATAGGAATTTGTTCATAGTTTTTTTTTAAAAAAACTATAGCCTGGCCCTCCAACAGGTCTAAGGTACAGTGAACTGGCCCCATTTAAAAAGTTTGAGGACCCCTGCTCCACATGTATATTAAGTAAAAGAGACCTGGTGGCATTGTTGGATAAACATTGGACTGGTAACCTCAAGATGAGCAGTTCAAATCCACCAGCTGTTCCATGGGAAAAAGTTGAAGCCATCTATGCTTGTAAAAAATAAGGACCTGATGCCGGGGCTTAAGTGGAGAGGAAATGTGTTAAGAATGATGAGGGCAATGAATGTACAAATGTGCTTTACACAATGGATGTGTGTATGGATTGTGATAAGAGTTCTATGAGCCCCTAATAAAATGATTAAAAAAAAAAAAAAAGATTTACCACCTCACAAACCCAAGAGAGGGTCACTATGATCAGAATCAACTCAGTGACAGTGAGTTTGGTATTTGGGGTTCATTTTTTGAAGATAAAGGCAACATTCCTGGGGTGGCATAAATGGTTCAAGTTCACAGCCAATAACTGAATAGTTCAAGGCTAGAATCTATGGAGCAGTATCTTAGAAGAAAGCCCTGATGATCTACTTCCAAAAGACCAATGATTGGAAACCCTATGGAGCAGAGTTCTACTCTGACACCTCTAGGTTTTCCATGAGTTGGAAGTGACTCAATTACAAGAAATCCCACAAACTCCCCAAACGTACTGCTATTGAGTCCATGCTGACTCGTAGCGACCCTATAAGACAGGATAGGACTTCCTGTGTGGGTTTCTGAGACTGTAACACTTTACTGGTGCAGAAAACCTCATCTTTCTTTTACTGAGCAGCTGATGGTTTTGAACTATTGCCCTTGCTAATAAGAGCCCAATGTGTAACCCACTACACCACCAGGGCCCCTCAGGAAACTCAATAGCAACTGGCATTTGGTACTTTATATAGAAAGGTGACTGGAATAGATCTCTATCAGGCTCTTCCAAAAGTCACCGTTGGTAAGTAGTAGGGCTGGATTGACACTCACTTGTAGATGTGCAGGTTTAAATTAGCCTCGAATTTAGGGTTATTTTTCCTGATGTGACGAATAAGGATGCAACAGTGCCTCTTGCAAAGCCCTGTCGCAGGCTTTGCTTTGGGAGACTTCTTTCTCCTCACTGGTTAGTAGTTGTACACCAACTCTTCTATTGGTCACTCCCTGAATGCCGGATGTACTGTGCTTAGTCTCATCTGGTTTGTGTGCCCACAGGAGGACAACCACAGGCCCTGGGACATGCAGCAGATGTGCCTCCCAGCTGCCATTCCTCCCAATTTTCTTTGTCCTCTTTCAGATTCAGAATGCTGAAACCCAAACACACACAGTGACAGGAAATGCAGTGTGAACTGCCCTCACTATCAATGAGTTCCTTCTAGTTAGTGCTGGATATTGGCCACAAACTATGAGATAAAAGTTGAAACCATTTGGCAAAAATATTTGAAATGCCAAGTTTGTTTACTTTTCCTAATGCCAAACAAATGCAAATCCATTGCCTCAGAGTTGGTTCTGGCTCATAGAAACTTTTAGGATGGATTAGAAATCCCTAGTCGGGTTTCTGAGGCTACATATCTTCATGAAAGCCACAGACGGCCTCATCTTTCTCCTCTGGAGGGTCTGGTAGATTTAAACCACTAAGCTCTTGGTTAGCCGCTGAGCAGGCAGCCATTGAGTCACCAGGCTCCTTTCCTAAGGTAAGAGGGACACAAAGAGGCAGTTGAGGTACTGGCAAACCTTGCCATCAAATCTGTCTTGGAAGCCCATGCAGTGTTCTCCTGTTGTCCACGGGGTCACTGTGAATCAGAACTGACTGGATAGTACCCAACAACAGCAGCCTTGATGGAAGCAGATCTCGGCACCTTTCTCTCATGCTGTAACTGGTCCGTTCTCACCACTGACCTTTTCGTTAGCAGTCAAGTGCTTAATCCCTGGGACACCAGAACTTCATCCTAAATGTCTATAACATGAATAAAGTTTATATATATATATATATATTCTAGTCATAAAAAGTCCTAATACATGTGATAACATGGATGAACCATGAGAGCATTACATATAAAATAAGTCAGTTAAGAGCAGATACATTTCACGATCTCACTTAAATGAAATATCTAGACTAGTCTACTGTGCAAGACCAATGTTATTAGTGATAACTAGGACAGGATATTAGGAGGCTGATATTACGGTGGGACAATTTGGAAATGGATAGTTGTGATAGTTGAACATAATAAACCTAAGTAATGATACTGAAAGGTCCTTATGAAAAATGTTAGAATGGCAAATCATTTGTTACATATATTGGTTTGTCACATACACCCCCAAACAGAATGTACCCACACATCCACTGTTCATCTGGCAGTGTACAGCACTTTCAATATGCTTCATCAGCACAGTAGTTAAAATGCATCAGTTCTTCTTCACTTGTCTATTCATTTTTCAACTTTGAGGCAATTGAAAATAGTAGATACTCATGTATAAGCTGAGTTTTTTCACCACATTTTTAATGCAGCTTTTGTGGTAAATGTAGGTTCCTTGGCTGATATTCGGGTCAGTTTATACTCGAGTATATACGGTACCCTGGCTTGAGTTAGGCACAATGTAGTCCTCAGAGCGACATCCTTGCTCTTCAACACCTTGAAGAGGCCCTGTGCAGCAGGCATGTTGTCCGTAGAGACCACTCCCTAGAGAAGGAGATCATGCTTGTAAATTAGACGGGCAGAGAAAAATAGGAAAACCCTGGATGAGATGGATTGCCACAGGGGCTGCAACAATGGGATCAAATATAAGAATAATTGTGAGGATGGAATGGGGCCAAATAATGTTTCTTTCTGTTGTACATAGGGTTGGTAGGAGGTTGAACGACTTGGTGTCACCTAACAAGAATGCAGCAGATTTTCCAATGCAATGCATCTATTTCTTGACTACTGTCTCCATGAGTGTTGATTGTGGGTCCAAGCAAGACAACATCTTTGACAACTTCAAATCTTCCTCCATTTATCATGGTGTTGTCTATTAGTCTAGTTGTGAGGATTTTGGTTTACGTTACAGTGAGTTATAAGCTGTACTGCAGGCTGCAGTGCTTGATCATCAGCAAGTGTTTCAAGCCCTCTTCTCTTCACTGTCAGTAATCATGCTTGCATTATCTCCATGTCAAAGGCTGTTAATAAGCCTTTCTCCAATCCTAATGCCTCATTCGTCTTCACAGTAACTTCTCTGATTCTTTTCTCAACATACAGATTGAGGAAGCATGGTGAAAGGATATAATTTCAATGCATACTTCTCCTGATTTTAAGTCAGGCAGTAACCATGATTTTAAACTATGTTCTGTTGGAAGGACTACCTCTTGTAATGTATACAGGTTCTACATGTGTACAATGAAGGATTCTGTAATACTCATTCTTTTAAATGCTATCCAGGGTTTATTATAGTCCACACAATCGAGTGCCTTGGCATATGCAATAAAATACGAGTAAACATCTTTCTCATATTCTCTGCTGTCGGCCCAAATCCATCCGAAGTCAGCAGGGACAGCTCTCAGGTCGTGTTTTCTTCTCCATTCACCGTGTATCTATGGAAGCCCACTGTCATTGTGTTTCTGCAATCATTGTTGGATTACCTTCAGCAAAATTGTGTGTACATATAATATTAATGATATTGTTAGACAATTTCTGCATTTTGTCAGATTATCTTTCTTTGGGATGGACATGCATGTATATATATGGAGCCCTGGTGGTGGAGTGGGTCACACAGTTGGTGTGCTAACCACAAATCAGCCGTTTGAAACCACCAGGGGTTCCATGGTGGTATTCTACTCCTATAAAAAGGTATAGTGTCAAACACCCCCTAGGGCAGCTTTCCTCTGCCCCCCAGAATAGCTAGGAGCTGAACTGGGCTCATTGGCAGTACGTTTACATGGTTCAATATTTTGCTCATAGAATTCTTAAATATTTCATATTGAGGTTTGCATTTTTCCTCCATGTCTTTCAGTTCAAGGTATGCTAACTGTGTTCCTTCTTTTTGGTGTTCTGGCTCCATTGTTAGCACATTTCCTTATAATACTTCCTCTGCCTTCTCAAGTTCCCCTTTGAAACTTTCTGGTCATATCTTTCACTTCATTTCTTCCATTCACTTTAGAGTCTATGAATCAGAGCAAGTTTCAGAGGTTCTACTGACATCCACTTTGACCCTTTCTTTCTCGTCATTCAATGACTTTTTTCATTTTTCATGTATGATGTTCTTAATGTATCCCATAGTTTGCCAAATGCTCTGTCATTAGTGTTCAATGAGTCCTATCATTTTTTGAGATGTTTTTTAAATAAAAAGGAATGTGCTCACTATTGTATTTTGGTTCTCATATACTTGTTTTAATTTTCTCCAACTTCAACTTGAAGTTACAACCAATAATCTAGTATACAGTTGGCCTTGGCCTTGTTTGGGCTGCTGCTATTGAGCTTCTCAATTGTTTCTTCGTAAAGATGTAGTCAATTTGATTCCTCTGTATTCGATCTGGTGAGGCCCGTGTATACAGCTGCCATTTATATTGTTGGGAAAAGGTATTTACAGTGAAGAAGTTGTTGTTTTTGCAAAATGCTACTATGCAATCTCCAGTATCAGTTCTATCATCAACATTGTATTTTTCAACTACTGTTCCTTCCTCTTTCTTTGCAACGTTCTCATTCCAGTTGCCAAAAATTATCAACGCACTTTGCAGGTTTGATCAATTTCAGACTAAAGTTGGTAGAACTCTTCAAGTTCTACACCACTGGCTTTAGTGGTTGGTGTGTAAATAATAATAATAACAATTAGAGTTTTTTTGTATACATATAGATATTATCTCATAAAAATCATTGTACTACAAGATAGATATTAAAATATTCTTTTTTGCTATGAATGCAAAGTTATGCCTCTGAATTTCTCATTTTTAGAATTGTCAACTATATGATTATCTGATCTGAATGGTCAATGTCAGTCATTTCTGCCCCTAATGCACACCATATCGACCTTTAGATGTTCATTTCATTTTGTATGACTTTCAATTTCCCTAGATTTCTTCATACTTTCCACAATTACTAATTCAATGATTCCTAGTTGCTTGGGGCTGTTTCTTCTCATTTAGAGTCATGCTCCATCAGCAAATAAAGGTCCTGAAAGCTTTACTCCATCAACACCATGAAGGTCAACTGTATTGGATGAGGCAATTATTCCCCAGGCATATTTTAAGTGCCTTCCAATCTAAAGAGTTCCTTTTCTGGCACTATATCTGACAATGTGTCACTGTTATTTATAAGACTTCAAGTGGATAATATCTCAAAAGTGGACAGTCAATTCCTTTTCAATAGCCTTTTCTTAGTTTGGAAACTCTGCTAAAACCCATGCACCTAAGGTAATCCTCCTGGTATTTGAAATATCAGTGATAGTGCTCCCAGCATCCCAGCAACACACAAGCTGCTAAAGTATGATGAACTGATAGACCAGTGGTGGTTTCAAACTGTAATCCCTGAAAACCCTATGAAACATGATGCTCTAATCTGAAACAGGTCATGGGGATGGCACAGGACTGGCCAGCATTTTGTTCCATGTGCAGAGATACCATGAGTCAGTAGCTGACTGATGAGCAACAACTAATAACCAAAACCCATATAATTTTAAGCCCAAATATAATGACTCTAGCCAGTGTTTTCAATTTAAGAATCTTTAGGATTTCTGTATCTTATATAAAAGTTACCATTGGATACCTAATAATGTATTCTTCCCAAGCATATTACTATTTTGAAACATTGAAACATGCTTTATCTTCCTGCATTTTAATTTTCTTTTTATAGACTCTCTACTACATCTCTTGACCTACCTAATAAGTTCTCCAAGCAACTGTGACCTGAGATTTTCAGCTTATAGATCTAATCTTGCTTTACACTCTCTAGTACCTTCCACTGCACTATGAATAAGGCCCCAAATCACTGACCAGCTCTAAGGCCTGCCTACTCAGTGCTACTTCTCCAGTCTCAATGGGTTCCCCCTCCCCACACGATAGGTGTTCCACTTGCCTTCATTAAGTTTCTTGAATTTACCATGCTCCCTCTTAACTAATGCTATTTCTCCCACCAAGACCAGTCATCTACCCCATTCCTTGTACATATACTTATTTAATTGTTGATTCTTCATGAAGCTAACACTAACCATTCCACTGCCCTGGACTCTATTAATGTCATGTAAGAGTCCTTTACAACCCTATAACATGTGAATTGTTACATATCGGTGGTTACTTGATTCATGTCTGTCTCTCATCAGAATCCAAGTCACGCAAGGGCAAGACCCAGGTCTGAATTTCTCCCCACTCTACCTCAAAATTAAGAAGACCAAAGAAGAATGGATGCCTTGGAATAACGGTGCTGGCAAGGCTAGTGAAAATGCCATGGGCTGCCAGAGGTTCCAACAAATCTATCTTAGGAAAAGTGCAACCAGAAGGCTTCTCAGAGACAAGGATGGTGAGATTTCATCTCATGTACTTCAGACATGTTCTCAGGAGATGCGCAGGAGAAGGACATCATGCTAGGCAGGGTAGCGGAGTGGTGCAAAAGCAAAAAGCCCTGGAGAGGATGAATTGACACATGGCTACATCGAGGGGCTCAAACATAAGAACAATTGTGCGGATGGCACAGGATCAAGCGGTGGTGTTCTGTTGTCCATCGGGTCACGATGAGTCAGAACCTAACAAGACAACAGCACCTCAGCCAGCACAGGACCTCCATCAATTGCCATTGAAAGAAGACCTGATGAAGCATTAAGGCCTGCATGCATTGGGTCATCGTTACCTAGGACTTAATAGATTTACAGAATGCGCTCACATTCATCTACTCCTCAAACCATGCGGTGAAGTAGGTTGGGGATTCTCCAGCCCTAGAAGTCATCAGCTTACCGATAGAGCAGTGCTTCTACTATATGACGTAACCATAGATGATCAAAACCCAATATGATCTTCCACGTGATGCTCATCTGTCCAGAAAACATGCCTACAAAGTATTTCAGTTGAAGAATAATATTTGAAGTCAATAAATTTAACTGTTGAGTTTCTGCTATTTGTGTTTACAAGCTGCTCAAAATGGTCAATAGAATCCTAACGGCAACGAAGGAGATCCAAAAACCAAGAAATGATACACAGCTTAATACACTTGTACAAGTCTCACACTGGAAATATTTTCCTTTTTCAGTAGAAAAAGCTGTCCTAGGGTATTAATTGAAGACCCCTGGTAGCATTACGATTACACATTGGGCTGCTAACTGGAAGGTCAGCAGTTGAAATCCACTGCTCCTTGGGAGAAAGACAGGGCTTTCTACTCCCATAATGAGTTACCATCCCAGAAACTCACAGGCGCAGTCCTACCTTGTCCTATACTATAGGGCTCGCTATGAACCAGCACTGACTCAATTGCAATGAGTTTGATTTTTTAGTTTATGGTATTAATGAAATATCAATATTCATTTTAAATGTTCTGTTAAGGTTAGCTATGTTCTGTAAAAATTTAGGAAAATAATACCTGATGGTTGACAGGCTCACTAGAAAGCATTGTAGTGTATTTTATTAGAGTCACAGATACGTGAGTGATGAGAAGGAACAGCAGATGAATCAGCCCTCCTACTTTCTGGAGTTTGCACATTCTGGAAGACACGCCTCCCATACTCACTGGCAGGAGGGTAAAAAGGTCAGGCATCAGCTCTTAGGAGCTTTGGATTTAACTGACATCCATTTCACATTCCTGCTGCTCTGGGGTCAGGATTGCTGTCTAATTCAAGCCCTGGACAGTTGACAAACAGCAATTACAATATGGAATGGTATAGACAGAAAGGCAGGAAGCAAGGAAGCAAAAAGGAAATGAGAGGGAAACAGCTGCCAATGGATCAATGCCAACTCATGATGACCTTGGGGACAACACACCAACACATCGCCCCAGGCCTGTACCATCGTCATAAATGCCAGCAGGATGTTGTGGCTATTGTGCCATTCCATCTCAGCGAGTGTCTCCTTCACACCTGCTGTCCCCCTATTTCACCAAACATCAGCAACACCTCCAGAATTGACACCAACTGTTGATGTGCCCAGTGACAGAGTCAGAAAATACGCTGCTGTGCGTCTTTGGTTTTCTTTCTTTCCTTTCCCTCTCTCTTTTCTTCCAAGATCATGTTATTGGGGGCTCTTCCACCTCCTATAACAATCCATACATGAATGGTATCAAGCATATTTGTACATATGTTGCCATCATTCTTTTCTAAACATTTACTTTCTATTTGAGCCCTAGGTATCAGCTCATCTTTATACTACCCCTCCTCCCCTCCCACCCTGGTGACCCCTTGATAAATGATCAATTATTTTCATATGTTACACAGACAGCTGTCTCCCTCACCCCATGGTTTATTCCCCCTACCTTTCCCACCTTCCCCCTACCCTCCTGGTGTTGCTACTCCCATTTCTGTTCCTGAGAGGTTCATCTGACCCGGATTCCGTGGGTCCTGAGTTCTTATCTGTACCTGTGCACATGCTCCGGTCTAGCCCACAGTAAAAGACAGGATTGGGGTCATGATAGTGGGCGTGAGGAAGCCTCAAGGAACCAGAGGAATATAGTGTGTTTTGTCAGTGCTATACTACGCCCTGGTTGACTCACCTACCTTGTGACCCTTCTGTGAGGGAATGTTACATTGTCTACAGATGGGTTTTTCGTCTCTGCTCCAACCCACCTTCTTCTCAACAATATGTTTTTGTTTGTTTGTTTGGGGACTTCTGACGCCTGTTATCTAATCCCATCAATAGCTCATGATCTCACAGGCTAGTGTGCTTCTTCCATGTGAGCTTGTTGCTTCTCTGCTAGATGGCTACTTGCATTGACTTCTTTCAGGAGTAGATCTCCAGGCCTTGATTCATAGTCTGTCTTATTTTGGAAACCCTACTGAAACCGGTCCACCATGGGGTGACCCTGCTGGTATTTGAAATCCTCGTAGCCTAGCTTCCAGCATTATAGAAGCACACTAGGTACCCCAACAGGGCCCAACGAGCCACTATGTTATATACACCAACTAGAAAAATGAATGAAGTTTATTCAGTCAATGAATTTGAGATTGAAACACAATAAGTGAATCAAGGGAAAGTCAGCCGGCAAGAGACACAGAGAGGATACCCTATGCCGGAGTCCAGAAACCCACAGGAGTACATGAGCTGGAAGAGGCCTTAGCACTAGCACCGAGGGTTAAAATAACCAAGCTAATCGGAGCCCTGGCGGTGCTGTCAGGGAAGCACTGGCCTGCTAACTCAAAGTTGATGTTTCAAACAGGAGGAAGAGCAGGTTGTCTATGCCTATCCAGACTGACAGCCCTGGGAGTCACTGTGGAGCTGCATTGGGCAGGAGCTACTCTGCGGCAGTGCTATGGGGTTGGTGGACACAAACCTTTAGTGGACACAACAAGGAGGCATCGAAGAACAAAACTTCTACTAAGCTGTATGGACAGAAATATACTTTTAAGACAAGGAAGATGATAAGCCTGTGTTTGTCGAATTCGGATCTGAGTAATGAGGGAAGCTGGGGAAATTAGGCAAGTATTCAAAATGAGTAATCCAGGCCCTGGGATCCTCAAATCAATGGCTTGGAGTGAGGTGCATGTGTGTGAGAGAGGGTTTGTGTGTGATCGTGTGTGTCGGTATGAGTGAAAGTGTACACGTGTGAATGTGTATGACTCCAAGTGTGTGAGCGACACAGAATTGAGTGAAATCGCGCGTGTGCATGTGAGAAAGGCCGTGAGTGGGTGTGAGAGTATGCACGTGTGTGACTGAGGGAGCGAAACTGTGAACATGCCTCTGTGAGAACCTGGGGAGGGGGCGGGGGGAGTGTGTGTGAATGTGTGAGCGGGGGTGTTTTCCTGCGTCCTCAAGGCCTTGGTTTCAGTTCTCCGGGGAGAATGTGAAATCCTTTCTCCACTCTTGGTGAGAAACACAGGTGCTTGATTTATGGGCTCTTTGGAGCACAGTGAAGAACAGAGACAAACCCCACTGTCACACACACACCCCCACGACCTCCTAGATCAGTACATCATTGCACTATGTGGAGCCCCCTCTGACATAAATAACCCAAAGGGAGAAGGATTTTATTCCAATCGGGAAGCATAGGCCTCAATTACACCATAATGACATTTTAATTGCTAGAAGTTAATCTTAGGCTAGGGAACTGACCATAGATACAAGCAGAGGCCAGCTGTCATGGCAGAACGGGTGCCCTCGGTTTGGTTTGCCAAGCTTGTGGCCCAGAAAATCTGCAGTCAGCTTCACTTGGTTCAGGAGAATAGTTACATCACCATGTTTCCCACCCATTTTGTGCTCTTCTCTCCGAGCAAATTTTCCTCATCCAAACTTCGAGATCAGACAAATTAAATTGGACTGGGTCATAAAATTTAGTATGGTTGAATCATAGACAAAATGTAATGACTTTTCTGAAATGGACTGAAAACGTAGATGTTATTGAAAGCCTCTCCGTCACTGTGAGTGTCAACAATATGTGACTGATGATATTGATTGTCTGGCCAGCGGTCAGTCCTCTGCCCTCTTCCTCCCTAACAGAGCCTTCCTCCAACCTTGCTGTTGTTACAGCTGTTAGATGCCATCAGCTGTCAATTGGTCCCTAACTCTTGGTGACCCCATGCACAAGGGAACAAACTCTACCTGATCCTGCCACCCCCATGACCAGTTGTGATCTGACCATTGTTGCCCAAGTTGTTTTCATTGGCTAATATTTGCAAGTAGTTTTTCAGACCTTTTTTTCTCTGTTATCTTTGTGTTCAAGTTTTGCTGAAACCTCTCCAGTATCCCAACAGCATTCAGGACTCTACAGACTGGACGATGCGGTAGCTGTGTGTAAGGGCCATCGTCCAGGAATTGAGGCTGGGTCTGGTATATAAAAGGTAAGAAGTCTACTGAACCATCCCTGAGTCTCAAAGTGGTAGAGACAAACCTTCCTAGCCTCTTTCAAGTAGGATTGGTCAATGAGACCTAGGGGAAATTCTTCAGGAGGGGTTTCTAGGAAAGATCTTCCTGTATGATAACAGAGGCTGAGAAGTTTTTAACACTCCCCTATATTAGTTTCATCTTGAAAGTATACAGAGGGTGTTCTGCATCAGACATACATTTCTTATTACATAACCCACTGACATAGAGTCAATTCAACTCATAGCTACACCATAGGACAGGATAGAACTTCCCCTATGGACTTCTGAGAGTGTAAATCTTTACAGAAGGAGAAAAGCTCATCTTTTCCCCCAGAAGTGGATGGTGGTGTCAAACTGCTGACCTTGTGGTCAGCAACCCAACACATAACCCACTGTATCACCAGTGTTCAAAGTAAAATGCCCCCGGCCCCTTCTATCCCAAATGGAGCACTGGTAAACTTGTTAAGTCCTTGACCTTGTGAAGTAATTACTGCTAACCACAAGCCTGGTGGTTGAAACCCACTACTATTCTTTGAGATAAAAAGGTGTCTATCTTCTCTGGTAACGATTTATAGCCTCAGAAACTCTACACAGTGTCAGAATGAGTCAGGATGAATTCGATGGAAGTGGGTTTGTTTTGTTTAATCTTAGTATTTAATCTATAGTTGGATGTGTCTAGAGCTGGTGAACATTTGTCCTACAACCATGACAACAATAACAACAACACAATGTCTAACTAGAGTCTAGTCAGCTCTGATTCACTGTGCCCTGCTGTGTGCCAGAGGTAAACAGCTCAAGAGTTTCAAGGGCTACTTTATTGGAAGCAGATTGCCAGACCTTTCTTTCAAGGTGCCCCTAAGTGAACCCAAAGTCCCAACCAACCTTTGGGTTAGCAGTAGGCAGAGTGCATTTGTGTTTCAGAGTGGAAGGACTAGAGGTTGTCTTCATGACCAAACTCACTTCCATTGAGTCTGTTCTGATTCATAGGGACCCTAGAGGAAAGGGTAGAACTGTGCCTGTGAGTTTCTGAGACTGTCCCTCTTTATGGAAATAGAGAGTCGCATATTTCTATCAAGGAGCAGCTGGGGGTTTCAAACTGCTAGACTTGGGGTTAGCAGCCCTAGTGGCACAATAATTAAATGCTTGGATATAACTGAAGTTCAATATTGGGAATTCACTCTGGTGTTCTGTGGGTAAAAGACCTTGTGGTCTGCACTTAACAACGTTATGGCCCAGAAAATCCTATGGGGAGTTCTAATCTGTTCCACGGGGGCTCAATGAATCCAAACCAACTCAAACGCCCCTCATAACAACCTGTCCTTTCCAGTTTCTGGGCATCTAAGCCGTGGTTCCTGGCTACACTCTGCTGTCATCATTTGGTCCTCTTGAGGAGACAACATGGCTTTCTTTTTCTTTTTCCAATTATGCTTTGGGATCAGATTAACTAGAGAAATGGCGACAGATCTGCTATTGATGCCATCCAAAGGCTGGGCTTTGCACAGCAACACTGAGTAATCTAGGAAATGAAATAATTGCCAACACCTGCCTTTCCATTGGTGGACATTGTCATTAAAGGACACGAGGCTCAGTGCTGAGACCATCCTTCGGCATCCAGAAGGGACACCATGCCCAGCTGTGAGGCTGGAAAAGGAGAAAGAGGTGTAAAACGTCAGCTCCATCGGTGTCTGTTGCCTGAAGGCCACCTTCCTGTAAACTTCTACCAGAGACGGTAAAGACCTTTCTCTGCTTAAGCCACTTCTTAAAGCCGGTTCTATTGGCGTATATTCATATATCATACAATTCGGTAGTTCAATCATATTAAAACAAGGTGTACAATCATCACAGAATCAACTTTAGAATAGTTTCTTCTTTCTTGCACTCCTGGCTATTAGCTCTTATTCCCCTCCAACCTTCCATGCCATACCCTACAAGAAGCCATGGATGCTACCACAGTCTCTGGATTTACCTACCCTGGATTTCATCTGTAGAAATAGACACATACACAAAACGTATATACAACACCGCAAATATGCACAACACCAACTACAACAATGACCAAGTAAAGTGGAGAGAGATACGCCTCAATTGAATTTTGTATTCTCCACAGACAAAAGCATTTGCATCCATAGACAAGGACGAGAGAACATTACCTTTTTAAATGATGCCTACGGAGGCATTTATAAATCATCTGAACACCGTGATAAATTTTAGTTTTAAAAAAATCCCTAAGTAGTGTTGCAACTGAAGAGCCCTGGGTCACAAGAGTCTCGTTCCCTTCAAGGACCAAGCTGTGGAAAAGACACCAAGAAATGAGCTCTTCCTCTGTTCTGTGTGTGACCCACACCCCATCTGAGATCAGCTCTCTGGGGACCATGTCAGATCACATGTGCCTCTGCGGTGGCATCAGCCCATGACAGGCATGTAGTAATGGCATTTCATGGTAATGGTAATGCAATGCCCTTCAATGTTGTCAATGCTTGGTTGCTGACCTAAAAGTTGTGGATTCGGATCTATCCAAGAAGCTCCTCAGAAGATAGAGATGGATATTTACGTATAGAAATGTACTCACTGGACATCTGATGGAGCACAGTTCTACACTGACACTCAGGAAGTCGCCAGGGAGCAGAGTGGACCCAATGGCAACTTCAGTTTTGTTGTTTCTGGTGCCACAGCCCATCGCAGGCCTTCAGACCTTGGGAGAAATGCTGGGAGTGGCTGAGACCGGGACATGCAGCATTGCTGCGGACATTGAGAAGTAAGTTATGCCATCTCATCAATTTATTTTTTAAAACACGATTCTGACTGCAAGACACAGGACACAGGAAGGCAAGAGTGGAGTTATTCTGCATTTCTGATGGTCCCTACAAGGATTTTCATATTTTGAAAAAGCACTTAGAGATAATAATTGAAGACTTCACTATTCCATAGAAGCTAATTTTGTTATGTGTCCAATACTAAGTCTCCAGAAAGACCCCAAAGATCATTAATGGGGCTGAATTCATTGCCATCTGCAGTGAAGGAGGTGCCATCTGGACAGAGTAGAGCTGTGACTGGGGATACTTATGAGAACGGAAGAAAGTGAATTCCAAAGGTTTAATTAACAAGGGTCTTTCCATGAAGGACTTTAACTAGGATTGGAGGAAGTTTATAGTGCATCCTCTAGCACTGAGGAAAACAGCCCACCCAGCAAAGGGCTTGAAGCAAGTCTTGGTAAGTAAACTGTTGGTGGATAAATCACCAATTTGCCCATTCACGTGACTGACATTGACATCATGTATGGCTTCATCTTCCTGGAAAATAGTTTTCTAATAGAAAGGTAAAGTTATTTTGATGCAAGTGGGCTTCATTTCCCTTCCTGATGGTTGTGTGGATGTAGGAGGTCTCTGCTAACAGGTGTCTGGTGTATTCCATTCACAAAACTTAGCAGTTGCTAAGCACACAAGCCATGGACCATCTAAATTATTAGCTTTGAAAGATCCCTTTTGGTGTCATGATCTCAACTCCCTCCCAACAGGAGTATGTGTGAAGAGAGCAAAGTCCAGAGGCATTGGATAAAAACAGGTTCAGTGGGTTTGCATTCTGCTTCTCTCACTTATTTGGTGTTTTACATTGAGTCTCAAAATGTTATTTAACTTTCTCAGCTTTGTTCACCTGCAAGTGGTGTACCAGACCCAGGTAAAAGTCTCTGGTTTTATACTACTACTACTTTGCTACTCACCAAAAGTTTGGAGATTAGGATCTACCCAGACCTCAAAAAAATCCTAATTACCCACTTCCGAAAAATTAGTGATTAAAAACCCTATGGAATACAGTTCCATTCAGACATACAAGCGGTCACCAATGTTGGGATGTACTTGAGAGCAATTCATTTGGTCTGATTGAGTATTGCAATAGACATTGTCTCTGTCTTCCATTTGAGTACACGCATCTAGGCCTGGAAAATGTTTCTATTTCTTAAAGGAAAATATTTACCTCCTGTCTTAGAATCCTAAGGCTACTATAGAAAAATACCACGCAATGCGTGACTTTAAAGAACAGAAATTCATTGTTTCACAATTCTAGTGGCACAACGTATAATTTCAAGGTGTCAGTGTACCACTTCCTTCTTGGACCTCTCAGAGAGAAGAACTATTCCACATCTCTCTCCCGCTCTGAGACAGCTGTGGCTGTCTGTGGTGCTCCTTACTGCTCAGAGATGCCTTGTTCCATGTTACATCTGTCCCTGTGTGTGCCTTTGTTTTTATGTCACCTAACTTCCTCTTTTATAAAACATCACTAGAAGAGATTGGGATTAGAACCCACCTTATTCTGAGTTCATTAATTTACCTAATGACATTTTCAAAGACCCACGCTACTTCCCCCAATAAGATCACGTACACAGGTGCATGGATTAAGAATTCAATATATCTTTTTTAGGGGATGGGGGTTGTAATTCAATCAATAAGATTTCCTAAATACCTATATTCCCTGGCAAACCCTGAAGAGAAAACTGTTACCCAAAGCAACCTTGTATAACTAACACATTATATAACTAATACATCATGCCTATGCCACAGATGACCAGAATCATGAGTTCTGAAGAACAGCCTAGAAGCTTTGCTTTTCCCAACAACTGTACATTGATGACTTTTCTGGTTTCTGCTAATCAAAGGAGAGAACTTCTACCTTTTTAAGTCAAAATGGACTCAAACAATCCATTCAAAATCATCAACTATAAAAGAATACCTTTGTGATTGTTAGGTTTTGTGTCAATTCAACTGTGCCAGGTTGGCCTAATGTAATATTATTAATTACATAGTTTGGGCCTAATGTAATATTACTAATTACAAGCTGCCCTGTGTAACAAGGCAGTACCTCACTCAGGTCACAGCCTGATGATGTCTCCTTGGTTGTGTGCCCTCCTTCACATATCTAAATAGATGCTGAGGAGAAGTTACCTTTCTGTCTCCTTGCTGGTGTGAATCTTGTATCTGTCACATCTAATTCCAGTTCTTTGGACTTCAACCAATGGCTCGCCATATTGCCTGCTGATCCTAGGAGCCATTAGCAGCCTGCCAAAATACCCACTGACCTTAGAAACCATCAGTCAGAACTGAACATCTGACCTGCTGATCACCTTCACTAGTCATAACCGTCCTGCTTCTTCATCCTGCTTTGTTCTCCTACTTGATCCTGCTTTCTGGTTCGTCTCTGCTTCTGGGTCCCCAGCCTTGGCAGCTACATGACTTGGGAAGGTTCTCAAGCTTAGCATCGGAACCATTGGTGTTTGCCCACTCCGTGGCTCTGCAGGCCACTTTCTTGATATAAAGTTCTTTCTTATACATATATGAGTCACTGGTTTTGCATCTCTAGACTACCCAGCTTAACACAAACTTGTACTATACAGACTGTTTATTCTCTCATTTTACATTCTCCTTTCTGTTGAAAGATTGTGTCTCTTTCATGTAAAAAAAAAAAAGCAAACAAGAATCCGTGTAATCTGGAAACTTGTCAGAGAAAGAAAATTAAAATATTTTCCACTAAAAAAAAAAGGAGCTTTGGTAATGATGTTAAGTAAGCTTCAGACTGTTAACTACAGGATGGGCAGTTCAAATCCACCAGCTGTTCAGGGGAGATTATGAAGCTATCTGTGCCCATAAAAATGTGTTGTTAAACCCCTCAGGATCAATAATGAGAGTAGCGATACCAGGAGGTTAAGGGGAAGGTGGGGGAGGAAGGGGGAACTGATCACAATGATCTACATAAAACCCCCTCCCAGGGGGACAGACAACAGAAAAATGGGTGAAGGGGGACAGCGGGCAGCGTTAGACATAAATTTATATATATATATAAATTAGCAAGGGTTCATGAGGAAGGCAGGGTGGAGGATGGGGAAAATGAGGAGTTGATAAGTTGATAGCAAGGGCTCAAGTAGAAAGAAAATGTTTTGAAAATGATGATGGCAACATATGTACAAATGTGCTTGACCTAATGGATGCATGTATGGATTGTGATAAGAGTTGTAAGAGACCCTAATAAAATGATTTAACAATAATAGTAAAAATAAAATCTATCTTGAAATGTTAAAAAAAATAAAAGTATTATTAGGTGCCATCAAGTCTGTTAAGGCCCATGGCAACCCTATACAAAACAAAAGAAACACTGCACAGTCCTTTGGAGTCCTTACAATTGTTTCTGTGCCTCAGGCCATTGTTGCAGCAATAGTGTCAGTCTGTCGCATCGAGGGTCGTCTTCTTCTTTGCTGACTCTCCACTTTACCAAGCATGATGTCCTTTTCATGGGCCGATGTTAAACACCTTAAAGATTACAACCTCAAAAACCCTACAGAGGGTTACTATGAGTCGGGACTGACTCGATGGTAATGGGCTTGGTTTAGGTTGGATAAAAGGATTGATAGCAAAATGGTAAGGTTGCACCTTGTCAAAGGAGGAAAACTTGTGAGACTCAGAAAAATAATGGTGTCCTGTCAAGTTCTGGTTCTAACAGGTTCACTTTTTAGTATTTAACATCGTGCATTTGGGCTACAGACCATCTGTCTGTTTGTCACATTGTACCAGTTTGCATATATCTGTGATGCTGGAAGCTATACTGCTGAATTTTCAAATATTAGCAGGGTCACTCATCATGTACAGGTTTTACTAGAGCTTCCAGACTAAGATAAACTAGGCAGATAAGCCTGGTGATCTATTTTTTTAAATGAGCACATAGAAATCTTATGAATGACAACAGAAAATTGTATGGCTTTCTTTCTATAGACACATCATCAGAAGAGATCAATTGCTGGAGGAGGACACCCTGCTTGGTAAAGTAGAGAGCCAAGAGGGCAAGGGACACCCTCAGAGAGACAGATTGGCACAAATAGGTCAATGAGAGATTCAAACATGCTGGCAAGCATGAGGATGATGCAGGACCAGATAACATCTTCATCTGTTGTAAACAAACAAGTCAGAGTCCACTCAGTGACAACTATCTCTCTTCAGATAATTACCCAACCATCTCCCTTCCACCCACCCATCCACCCACCCATTCATCCACCCATCCACCCACCCATCCATTCATCCACCCATCCACCCATCCATCCATCCATCTCCCTTCCAACCACCCATCCACCCATCCATCCACCCATCCACCCATCTCCCTTCCAACCACCTATCCACCCTTCCATCCACCCACCCATCCACCCATCCATGCATGCATGCATACACAAACATACATTAATCTAGAAGTTATTATTACTAGCTTTTCAGGGATCCCTCCAAGACAAGCCCCTTTGCCTGTCCACAGTGCCAAATGGGGACTCCTGATCAAGTTATAGAATCCTGTCTGCTCTCTTATCTCCTCAAGTGAGTTTCTTCATGCAGCCTAGATCTGTTCATCTCCAAGTGCCTCACTGTGGGTCTGGAGAAATTTTGTTTCCATACTATTCTGTTGCTTGGTACTTTGGAATATGCCAAAAATCACTTTTGTTCTTACCGCCTGAACTTTAGCAGGAATTTGATGTACAGGTTCCTATCTCAGGCCAGTGTTACACCAGTAGCAGTCCTTTAACAGTCCTTTCCAACTCTTTGAACACTAGCCCACCTCTGAAATATTGTGGAAGATAATTTGAAGTATGTATTTCTACCATCTTTTCATGGAGTTCCTGGATATGTACAAATAGTTAATGTGCTCCCTGGTATGAACGGTTGGAAGTTTGATTCCTCGCAGAGCTACCTCACAGGAAAAGCCTGGTGATCTGATTATGAAAATTCAGCCATTGAAAACCCTGTGGAACACAGTTCTACTCTGTCAGACAGGGTTCTCTGGAGAAACAAGACCAGGACACTTACAATTGTATAGCTAGTGATAGATATAGATAACCACAACATAAGAAATAAACAGCTAATTAGTATATAGAGCATAAAAAAGGCTCAGTGCAACTCACTTCTGTGATACAGCTAATACACTGGCAGTCCTTTAAGCCTCGAGGGCCTCCAGGTGAAAGTCAAGGGAGCAGACAGCTGAGTCCTCTGTAGAATAGTTCAGGCAATCTAGTCACAGGCAGCAAACAGCAGGGCAAGTCATCAACACTCAGCCAGATGATAGGGTCCGACAGTCCCCAGCTCAAGCATAGTATGGTGAAGCTGGTCTTGAAGAAACCTCAAACTTACAGCAACACAGTCCATGGGTTGGGTGTCCCACAGGTGGTGTAGCTTGCAAGTTGAGGCAGAGAACCAGCTAAGACAGCCGCACACTGGACCAATCATCAAAGAGCAAGCAACAAGAAAGGCGAGGCTTGCTGAGTCATTTATCTCTCTGACCTTCAATTAAACTGTGCTTCAATTAATCCCACATGTGTACGTTAGCAAGTTTGGAACAATAAACCTGCCTTTCACACACTCTAACACACACAAGGTTGCTGTGAGTTGGAATTGACTCAACAGCAATAGGTACTGCCTTTTCTTATGTATTTGAAAAAAAATTGTCACTAGCTTTGTCTCCATGGGGAAGTCTCTGGGGAATGTCTGCCAAGCAGTCTTTTCTCATTATCAAAGCAAAACTTTGGTGGATCCTGCAGACCACTTTCTACACTTGTCTTTTCCGATGTCTCCACCTTCCACACTAAGCTCTGTCACACCAAGTCAGATCCCAAAGGGCATGCCTCAGGGCATGCCTCAGGAATTCCCATGAAGAAGGGACCAGAATTTATCCGCAAATAAACTTTTTCCCACTCATAATTTCACTAAAATGTAGTCTACCCTATAGCTTCTCTAGAAATTATTTTCCTGAACAGAAGTGTGTACACACACACACACACACACACACACACACACACACACATCTTTGAATCATAAAAGGGAGTTTTAAGTTGTTTTTATGCAGCATCTATTCTAACAGTCTTGGACAGATTGATAAGGGCACTGCCCTTGTACACTATTAAAAAAAATGAATGAAGAAAAATTTCGTATTTTTTTTAAACAGGTAGAAAGAGACAGTTTTGGAAAAGGGAAAGTGATTAGCTATGGCTTATTCCGGAATACATCTTCATTGCTTTAGGCAAGCTGGAAGGCAGTTTTAGGCACTCCATTCACCTCATAGACAAATGCCTAGCAAGTGACTGCCCCACGCTCCTGCTGAGGGAATATGCCAGAGAGCAGGGAAAGGCTGCATCGCCATAAGACGCTCATTAAGGGGAGAAAGAGAGGAAAGCGGTCTAAACACAAAATAAGTGGTCACGAGTTGTGCAAATATTAGTGAGCAAATATCCACCCACAGGCTTTGAAGCCATTGGTCGAGTTAATTTAGATGGCATTTTATGGCGCATCATTTACCTGGAAATGGTTCTTCAGGGTTATGTGCAGGTGCTGATCATCTGGAGAGTCTGAAGCCTGGAATGGAGCCAATGGTCAGTCTTCTCATTACTGGGAGACGATGCTTGCGACATCCGTGGGACAAGTCAAGAGGCCAGGCTCTGCCAGCTGCTTGCCAACGTTAGGGCAAAGTCAGAAGGTTATGGGTACCTAAAAAAGATGGACTCTTTTCAAGCACTGAAGAAATGGCTCAATCCAATTTTGTATAATAAGGCTTCTCTTTTAAATAGATGTAAATGCACTAAACAGCCGAACTGCCTTTATTCTAGTGTTTAAAAGGCAACTTTTGATAGTAAATTTTCATTCTTTACCTCAAGGATAGACTATTACTTTAATGTATAGGCACTAGGTGTTGCTTCGTTACAAATCACAAGTTGGTGGCTTTGAACAGGCACTTACTGATCTCGTACTTCCTGTGGGTCGGGGCTTTGATTATGGCTTTGTGCAGGATCCCCCAGGGTAGGAATTAAAATGAAGACTTTACCCAGGTACCTGTGAGCCTGCCCTTTTGGGGGGGAGTCTTGAAGACTGGTGTTTGGGCCGGGGCCGGACTAGGCAGCTCCCATCTCCTCTTTGGCTCCTTCGGAAGCTAGAACTTCAAGGCCCCATTTCCAGCGTCTTGGGAAGATCAATGACCTATTGAAGTCTGCATCTTCGGCCCCAACATTCCAAGGAGCTTATCTCTCCAGACCACGGTTGTGCAGCACTGTCCCAGCACTCCAGGGACTAGGTTGGCAAACAACAAAGGCACTTCCCACGGGTCGCATCCTGACTCAAGGTCCTGCAGCTGCAAGCAAAAAAACTCCCTTCTTGCTGTCAAGGTCTACCTCCCTAGCTCAAGCCCTATATATCTCCCACCGCCTCACCGACAAGCTGCGATTTCCCTGACCTAACTCACTGGGTCTCAGAACCGCCCAGGAGCTCAAGAAGCTCCTGTCCCTCTCTGCTCTCCAATCCCTCCCTTAATAAAGCCTAATTAACCTCACGTTCTTTGCCTCAATCCTAGCTCCTTTCCTGTCTCAGATGGTATCAATTAACATGAGCTCATTCAAGTGTAGGAAGGATCCTAATTCTACCTAAGTAATGGCTGAAAACAGAGAGCAGACATGGAGAGTTAGAAGAAGGACATCAGTCTTAAGTATGCAGTTCTGCTATTAGAGAAATACCTGAACTGAACAAGTTTAACAGACAGAAATGTAATTCCTCATCGTTGAGGAAGCTAGAAGTCCAAATTCAGGGAACAGCTCTGGGGAAGGTCTTGGTTTCTTTTTAGCATGGTATCTGGGCTCCCCCAGCTCTGCCGGTTCACTTACTAATCCAAGCTCTCATCGCTCAAAAGAGATTGACTGGAGACATACCCTACACAAACACTGACTCATCACAAAGGAAACTCATTCCCCAATAAGATTATAGCTACAGCGATAGGGGCTAGGATTTACCACACACATTTTTCTGTTCTTTTTGTGGGATGCAATTCAATCTGTCATCATGAGCACATGGTATGGAGGCAAATGGAAGCTAGGGTGTCCAGGCACCATCCGACGTTAGGCAGGAGAGCTGGGAGAGCTCTGTCGTTTGGCCTTCAGAAGAAATCAGCATGGCGGATATCCTGATTTGGAGGCCTGCCTTCTAGGATGGTATGTCTGTTCTCTGAAGTCACCTGCTTTGGGGTGTTCTGTTACAACAGTTAGGAAATGAACGAACTTAGAAAACGAAGACAGGACTGTCTGACTGACTTCCAATCTCAGCTCCCAAAGGTCACTCATAATTTCCTGCCACCTGACAGTCCCCAGAGACTTTCTCACAACCCTTGAAGGCACATGATGTCTTCAAAGGGAGCAAGAAAGTGCTCTTCCCAGGGACAGTTCAGTCCCTTTTAAGGACCATGCACCTGTTTGAGCCAGATCCCAAATCTCCCTATTGACCATTTCATGACTGATTTGAGACCTTGGGTGCATTTGAAAAGTCTGGTGACTTTTGCAGTATTTGACATCCTAGCAGTAAGTCACAGGTCCTGTTCTCCCTGCAGTGGGAAAGATACTGTGAAGGCCGGAAAGTAGTGACCTTTGGGGATTACATTACCATCTGCCTGCCTGGGTAGTTATACCAATTTGAGCATGAAGAGTGTAGGGGTAGAGTCTAGCCTGTCAATCAGATCATAGCTAATGAGGCCTCTGTGTGGCCATGGCCTTCTTCTGAGAATTCTGGGAAAACTCTGGTATTTTCCTCCTTGGGAATGAGACACTTCTCTCTCTCTCTTCATTCCCTGGGGGACACTCTACTGACAAGGCTGACTTTTTTGGGGACATCCTAAGGAGAAGCCTCATGGACCTACCCTGATGCAGCCCTGGAAGTTGGAGAAGCCACGTGGAGACCCCTGCCAGCGCTGAGATGCTTACAACCTCACTGGCTCCAAAGACTTTCTACCCACTGGCCTGTCATCATCCTGTATTCAGCGTCATTGCATGTGTTTCGTGAGTCTGAAGAAGACTTTATAGATTGATATCAGACTATGGGCTAGTATCAATGCTTTCTAAAAGTAACGCTGCCACTCGGAATTTCTAGGGCCCCACTAGCATTCAGTCAATTCTGACTCATAACAACCCTAGAAGACAGAGTAGAACTGCCCCTGTGCTTTTCCGAGAGTGTAAAGCTTTACGGGAGTAGAAAGTCTTATCTTTCTCCTAAGGAGCAGCTGATGGTCTTGAATCATGGATGTTGCAGCTAGCAGCCCAATTCACAACCATCATACTTCCAGGACCACGTATCAACTATGATCTCTGTCTACTGGCCTAGTTAAGATGCTTCATGCATGATTCAGTCAAAAGGGATACATAGTTCATGATTTCACTCATGAAATATTTATGCTTTTTCAACTGAATAATCTCATGTGACATAGTGTGGTACAGTGGTTGTGGGTTGGGCTGCTAACTGCAAGGTCAGCAGTTTTAAGTCACCAGCCGCCCCATGGGAGAAAGAGTAAGCTCTCTACTCAGGTAAAGAGTGACAGTCTCAGAAACCCACCGGAGCAGTTCTACCCTGGCCCATAGGGTCACTGTGAGTCAGAGTTGACTCAATAGAGGTGAATTTGAATTTCAGTTTGACAGTGTTTTCAAGGGTCATCCACTTGGTATCATGTGTCAGGACTTCATTTCTCTTTATGGCTGAATAGTATTTCATTGTATGCACATGTCACATTTTGTACATCAGTTTATCTGCTGATTGTTTTGGTTGGTTCCACCAATTGACAACTATGACATGTTCTTTTGCAATGAGCATTACTATATAAATGTCATTTTATTGCTGCTTTCCAGTCTCATGGGTCTATATATCAGAGTAATCATACGGCCTCAGGAGACTGGTAGTACTACTATCAGGTCGGCATCAGACTAACAACTTTGAGATCAGCAGTTCCAGCCAATCAGTCCCCCTTCTGGAGATCTGAATAGAGGAATGCCACATCTTTTTTTCCCGCAGAGCTGTTGGTGAGTTCAAATCTCCAAATTTTTGATCAGCAGCCAAGCTACAAAGTCACTGTGCCAATAGAAACATTTGGAGTGGGAATTCACTGTTTTAATTTGTACCTAAGGAAAAAGAATCCCAAAAGCAAAAGACTTCTAAAATCATTAAGAGTAAACAGTTGTTTGATCTCATCTATTATAATAAAACGAATGACTTGCTCGGAAGACACACTAACAAAGACACAAAAGACCAAATGAACAATATGGATGATAATCCTGAAACCCTGAATTTCAGAGGAAAAGACAAAGAAGTGGACTGAATGCTGAATAACAGAAGAAGGCAAACAAAAGTGGCCAAAGAGGACCCCACCCCTCCAAATCAAACTCATTGCCATGAGTCCATTCCTATGGATGGTGACCCTAAAGGACAGCATAGAGCTGTTCCTGTGGGTTTCTGAGACTGTATCTTTTCATGAGAGTATAAATCCTCATCGTTCTCCCACAGAGTGGCTAGTGGTTTCAAACTGCCCACCTTTTGCTTAGCAGCTCAATGTCTTACCACTATACCAGGGCTACTTAGAGAGGAGACAGAGGATGACTTGTTAGCCTTTCTATAGTTTTGCTTATTATATTGTTCCTTTTGTTCCTCCTCTCTTTTGCTTTTCTTTTACTCTCTCCTTTTTTATTTTCCTCTTTAGTTATTAAAATTCTCTTTTTCTCGCTGCTATTTGTCCACTATTTCTGGTTTACCCCTTATCTCTTTGGCTGTTCCTTTTCTTTATGCGGGGTCAAAACTTGCTATTCTCTTTAAAAAATCATTTTATTGGGGACTCATACAGCTCTTAGCACAATACATATTTGAATCTATTGTGTCAAGCAGCTCTTCTTTTTTTTGACCCATGAGCTAGGAGACACCAAACATGCCCATATAGCTCGACCATGCTTGTCCCTCCTGCAATCACATCAAATGAGTGAGAGCCACTACCCGCTCCTTACTCCTTGATCAGAGATAGGCAGTGGCCAACACCAGCCACATTTATCCTCATTTTTCTACATGACCAACAGAGAATAATACATACACTTACACTCTCTATCACAATCACCAGAAGATAGATAGTGAGGGCCTACGATCACACAATATGCAATATATAATATATCATCATCAGTTGAATACAAATACAATGACATCACAATGCCTCAAACAAAACAAATATTTCATTTCACATTGAGAAACTAGTTAGATTGACCCAAACAAGTGACCAAAATACAGAACTAGGAGATCTTTAGAGGAATAAATGGAATTGTAAAAATATAATGAAGAGTTCCAAAGAACGAGACTTAGGTTCCTTCGGTGCATTGAAAGAAAAATAAGCAAAAGCAAGAAATTACAGGGGGAAAAATCTTTACAAGAATTCAGGAAAATGCTATAAGAACAAATTGACAGAATAAATAGAAAATTAGAAACGAGAGAGCATTCCAGGAAAGACAAAATGTGACATAGAAAGGAACCAACAGAGGTAAACTCAAATCTGAAATCCTCACAAGAGACCACAGGCAAGAAGACAACGAGATGGCATGTATAAAGCTTTGAAAGAAAAAAATTGTCAACCAAGAATTATATGCCCAACAAAATTGTACCTCAAATATGATAGTGAAATTTGGACATTTCTAGATAAAAGTTAAAGGAATTTGCAAAGACCAGGTTGATCTTCCAAAAAGCACTAAAGAGAGTACTTCTTTGAGCAAGGGACCAAATGCAGAAGTGTCCGATGTCAATTAAAGCTACCAGGTTGAAAACACAGAATCAGATAGCAATTTAAAAAGAGGACAATTACAAAATATGTACAGGGAATAATATAATCATAGACCTTCAAATGCAGAGGACATTAGGTTAATTTTAAGATAGTACAGCTGTTGTAAGAAATTAATAAATAACAGTGTAGAAAATTAACAAGCCTCAGCAAAACAAAAAAATAAGATCATCATAAAGATGACACAAACTCTAAAACAACAGCCATGATAGAAATCACAAAAAAACTCACAAGTAAAATGAACGCAGCACAGAAAAACATAGAAAAAAGCAACCAACAGGACCACAACAAAAACAAACAAACGCATAGACCAAAAGATAAGACCAAATGTCAATAAATGGAAGAATGAAAAAATAAACTTTGGCATACACACAGTGGAATACTATTCATTGCTAAAGCATAATAAATTTGTGAAGCACCATATCACCTGGATGAACCTGCAAGGCATTATCCTGAGTGACATAGTTGATCCCCCAAAAGCAAATATTATATGAGACCACTATTGTAAAAAGACAAGAAAAGTTTTTCACACTAAAAGAAACACTCTGATGTTTGCTGGGGGTGTGATGGAAAAGTAAGGGGAGTTATTAGCTCGAGGGTAGAGAGTTGTTTACATGAGTGAAGGAGATAGCAATATACAATAAAAGCGAGGTTGGCAAAAACTAACTGAGCCAGTGGAAGACACTGTGAAGTTTGCAAGAGTTAAAAGCAACAGAGGTAAATAATGTTATAGAGACAACCCTACAATACTAGTGATCCTTAAGTAGATGCATGGATAGACACACAGGCCGAATGGGTTTGTGAGGGAGAAGGGGAATTGTATACGCATGAACATATATATACTTTGACAGGGGATAGCTGTGTGGAGGTACTTACTTTTCTTGCAACTATGTTCACAAATGTGGTAGAATAAACAAGGGCTAAGTTATGAAAAGCTCTTAGCTATAACCAAACACCTTTATGGAATAAGTCGCTGGGCCTCAGGGTTCAGGACCATAGTCTTTGTATTCCAAGATCAATTGGCATAACTTAGTTCACCAAGACAATGTCCAACGTCCTACTTTGGTGAATAGCAACTGGGATCTTAAAGGCTCATGATCAGCCATTTAAGGTGCACCTACTGGTAGAGGAAATAAGAATGATGAAAATAGAAAAAGAAAATGAGAAAACAGAGAGAGGGATGTACAAATGTGCTTTACACGTTTGATGTGTGTATGGATTGTGATAAGAGTTGTATAAGCCCCTAATAAAATGATTTTTAAAAAAGACATGAAAACAACTAGTCCAACAGACTAATGGATCATGCAAATATCAGTCTCAACAACGCTGAGACCAGAAGAATAGATATTGTGCGACTTCCACTACGAACTTCCCTGAAAGGGAACACATTAGAAAGTTCTTGGTAGAGTGGGAGAACCACGAGCACCCAGACTGAAAATCATAAAAGAGACCAGGCTTACTGGTTGGACAGTGACTGGTGGAACATCAAACACTACGCGAGGTTTAGAACCAAACTGACCCCCAGGGCTCAAATTAAAGCTAAAAGATAGCTGGGTCTATACGGGAAACAATAACACTAGTGAGCTTCCACATGTTTCTATAGTCCATCACAGCCTCAACAATATTCACAGGTTGTGGCAAGGGACACTGAATAGGCAACTCACTTTTGAAAACAAAGAACAAAGTTGGAGGACTCACGTTTCCCAATTTCAAAACTTACTGCAAAGCTACAATAATCAAAACAGTGTGATACTAGCCTAAGAACAGACAGGCAGACCAAGGAAATAAAATGTAGAGTCCGTAATGAATTTTTATATATGTGATCAACTGATTTTGATGGGCTGGCAAAGCTATTCAAAGGGAAAAACTGGTATCTGCGACAAATGATATTGGCACTGCTGGAAATCTACATGCAAAAGAATAAAATTGGACCCATAGTTATAATAGTGGACCCATCATGGGGACACACAGAAAAAATGTACCAAAGCTCTAAATATAGGAATTACAACTCTGAAACTATTTTTAAATATAGGAGCAAATCTACCTGACCTTGCATTTGACTGTGGATTCTTAGGTATACAAGCAGTCCCAAGTTATGAATGAGATGCATTCCTACATGTGTCTTTTAGAATTTGTAAGTCAGTTGGAACCTGTGCATAAAATTCTTATTTAGCATTACTTTCGTGCA
The DNA here is from genome assembly GCF_000313985.2 of Echinops telfairi. Classification (NCBI taxonomy): domain Eukaryota; kingdom Metazoa; phylum Chordata; class Mammalia; order Afrosoricida; family Tenrecidae; genus Echinops; species Echinops telfairi. The sequence continues at coordinate 30,381,302 of NW_022111372.1, read as the reverse complement.
AGAAAAGACTCAAAACCTTTTCAGTGATTTAAAAGTTGCATATGCAGCAAGTGAAGGTGATTGTAATGTAAAATTGGTGGTGAGGAGGGGTTGATTCAATCATTTTAAATTGAGGACAAATTTGCATAACATTAAAGGGCAAGTAAGAATCGCACATAAATTGTACATTTACAACATAGGAACTACCTATGTACCAAGTAGTACAAGCAACAACAGAAAAGAAAAACAGGTGAATTGGACTTGATCAAAATCTAAAACAGTGTTGTCTATCTTTCAAGAGAGTCCTCTTGAAAGAAAAGGAGAAATAAAAATATTTGCAAATCATATATCTGATAAGAATGTAGTACCTAGAATACATTAAAAACAAACCAAATAAAAATCTCTTTCATCTCTTTTACAAAAAGATTAAAACCATATCAAATGAATTGCCATTGAATTGATTCCAACTCATGGCGACTCACCATTGGGCTGGTGAGTTTTGTGTTGGGCTCCCAACCTCAAGGTCAGCAGTCCAAATCCACCAGTCTCTCTGAGGCAGAAAGAGGGGATGTATAGCCCCTGAAACCCAAAGGGGCAGTTCTACTCTGTCCCATAGGGTAGCAATAACAGTGGTTTTTTTCATGGCAATTCCACGTTTCAGTCCCTGTGTGTAAAGGCAGTTGTCTTTCGGAAACACATCGTCAGACCTTTCTTTCATGGTGACTCTGCATGGGCTTGAACTGTCAGCCTTTCTGTAAATAGTCGATTACTTAGCCATTTGCACCAACCAGGGACTTCTTGCAAAAGACACAAACCAATCAATGTTTAAATGGACAGAGGCTTTCAATATTTTGGTAAAAAAAAACATTCAAATAGCCAGCAAGCACATGAAAGGAGGCTCTACATGATTAGTAATTAAACTAAAAACATTTTTTAAACCAAATCTTCCATAGAGTTGCTCCAGACTAGTAGCAGCCTTATAGTTATTTGGGAAGAAATACAAGTCAAAACCACATGATATGCCACTTCGCACTCATTAGAGTGGTTATCCTTGAAAACTGGAAACTGACAAATGTGGTAAGGTTATAGGTTATGAACGTAATCATAACCCTCCAACATGGCTGGTTGGAATGTACAATGGGCAGTGTGGGAAAAAGTTGGCTGTTCCTCAGAAAGTGAAACAGAGATCCAGGCACTAATTCTTAGATACATACCAGAAAGGGTTAAAAGTAGGTTTAAAAAAAAATTTTTTTTTTTCTTCTTCAAAAAGGGCATAGGGAAGACCTTGGGGCTGGCAGCCGAGCATGTAGCCAGGGCTCTTTGGGTGCTGTGGGTGAGGTGCTGGAAGTGATGAAGGCTCCCTTGTTTGGGGAAATAGTCTTTTCAGATGCAAATAAGTTCAGGCTCTGGAGTTGAGACCCCCTGGGCCCCCCAGGTAGAGCCTAAGTCCCTGGACCAGTGTCCGCATTAGGGGCAGCAGAGGCGAAGATGGACAGAGAAGAAGGCACGTCCCTGGAGTGAGGTCCAGGTAATATGGCTCTGGCCAGACTAAATCCAGGGATACATATGGGATACATATGGTGGCCCATTAAAATGGAGGAGGGAAAAAAGGTAGGGGTAGCCAGGAGAACAGGGCACTAACCCACACAGGTGGAGGGTGTCAACTGTGTCTCCACAGGGAAAGAGGGACCAGACTTCAACCCGGAGCTCCAAGACAGGAATGCAACACACTGACATGAAGTAGGGAACCGATGGAGAGGCCTGAGGTGCCGGCCCCATTACCAACTGGGTGCACGGCACCACCCTCCCCCAGGAGGAATTCAAATCAGAGGGCAGCACTGAACCTGCAGCTCAGGAAGAGAGGAAGAGGGACTGGTCTGGTTGGAGCGCATGTGAGTCAATGAGGGGGGAAGGGGAAGAAAAGGAAAGACTGGAGCACATCCTGGCTCCCTGAGCCCGGGGGACAATGTGCCTGTTCGGAACAGCGATGCACGGAGATGACCACGGGGCGGCCCCACCACAGGACACAGCGTTCCTCGTTGACCCATCACACCACCGGGCACTGCACTGGAGACAAACGGTGGGAACTCACCACGCCGAACACCAGCCTCTGAGGGCATGTACCAGAGCAGCTGAGGGAGCAGAGCAGTGAGGTCCTCAGGGATAGACGCGACGCCGGGGCACAGCGCCCCATCAGACTTGACTGGAAAGCACACGCGAAAGAAAACAGACCCTGAACTATTCATACGGTTATATATGTATGCATGTGTGAGTGTTGTTATTGTAGACATTGTTTTACTTTCTGTTGTTGCTTCGTTGCACTCAGTCTGGTGATGGTACATAGCATGTCTACCTGGAAGGGATGGGTGGAATAAACAAGCCAGAAGAGAGAACAACGGGATGGCAGATCAGGGGCACATGGGGGTAGGGGAGGTGGGGGAAAGGAAGAAGGTGTTAACAAGCACAGGGACAAAGGAACAACAAGTGATCCAAAATCAATGTCAAGGAGGGTGCGGGAGGCCTTGCAGGGCTGGATCAAGGGCAATGTAACTGAGAGGAATGCCTAAAACCCAAATGAAGGCAGAACATGATAGTGGGACAAGAGGAAAGTACAAAGAAACAGAGGAACGAACTAGGAGGCAAGGGGTACGCATAGAGATGTAAATACGGGCATATAAAGATGTAAATATATTTATATATGATGAGGGGGAAATAGATCTATGTACATATATTTATAGGTTGAGTATTAAGAAAACAGATGGACAGTGGCCACCTACACAAGTACTACCCCAACACAAGAACACTTTGTTCTAACAATTCAGCAATCTGAGATGCTCACCTGCCTGGCATGATCGCTGAAGACGATGGGTGCACAAAAAAATGTGGTGAAGAAAGTGGATGATGCTTGGCTACCAAGAGATGTAACACCTGAAGTCGCTGAAGACAATGGGTGCACAAGTAAGTGTGGTGAAGAAAGCTGATGGTGTCAAGCTACCAAAAGATATAGCACCTGAAGCCTTAAAGACCTGAAGATAAACAAGCACCATCTAGCCGAGAGACAACAAAACCTACATGGAAGAAGCACACCAGCCTACCCCTACTCGATCACTGAGGACATAGGGGGTGCATTAGCAAAAGTGGTGAAGAAAGCAGATGGTGCCCAGTTATCAAATGATACAGCACCTGGGGTCTTACAGGCTTGAAGACAAGCAGGTGGCCATCTAGCTAAGAAACAACAAAACCCACAAGGAAGAAGCACACCAGCCTACCCCAACACGAATGCTGAAGACAATGCGGGTACATAAGCAAATGCGGTGAAAAAAGCTGATTGTGCCAAGCTGTCAAATTACACAGAATCTGCGGTCCCACGTGCTGGAAGATAAACAAGGGGCCATCTAACTGAGAAACAACAAAGCCCACATGGAAGAAGCACACCAGCCTGTAAGATGACAAGGCGGCAAAGGGGTCAGGTATCAGGCATCAAAGACCAAAAAAAAATTCATAACATTGTGAATGAGGGGGAGTGCAGAGTGGGGACCCAGGGCCCATCCGGGGGAAATTGGACATCCCCTTGCAGAAG